>NW_027206290.1:50337202-50674702 GCF_024711535.1 Dipodomys merriami | reverse complement strand
CCAGACACCAGTAGGGAAGATGGGATGCTGCTCTAATACCAGAACTTTTCAGTGAATAAAACCAGAAGTTCTGCCCTCCAGCAGAGGAGACTGAGACACTCTGGCATTAGATAGAAACCTTGGAACTTAGAAAAAGAAAAGACCCCTGAGAGGACTCCCTTGTGGGTAGGGGCTGGAGGGCATGCTACTAGCTCTACAGTGGAAAGCTAAAAGCTGAAGCCCTGTAACAAAGGAAACCTAGCTACCCAGACTTTAGGCACTTATATGCTTCCTGGAAATGGCTTGCTTACTTGCTTGTTTTATGGTACCAAAGACTGAACTCAGGTTTTGCAATTGCTTGGCAAGTGTTCTACTACTTGAGTCTCAGACCACAATCTTCCTACATCTATCTGCAGCTGAGATTACAGGTATGGGCTACCCAGCCCCTTTTTGAAAGTATTTTAAAGACAAGTGCCCTCCCCAATAAAGGCACTTGTGTTGAAGGCTTGACGCCCAGTGCATAGCAGTACTGAAAAGTGGTGCAACTTTTAGGAGATTAGGTTGATCATTTCAGGTATTGGGTTACAATATTTGAAAAGTGACACAGAAAACCACAAAGAATCATCACAGAGTCAAAATACTGCATCCCAGCTGATGCTGGTGATGCTAATCAGGAACAATACTCTGTGAGTAAGTGTGAGTGTGTGTGTGTGTGTGTGTGTGTGTGTGTGTGTGTGTGTGTGTGTGTGTGTGTGTGTGTTTGCCAGTACTGGGGCTTGAACTCAGGAGAAGGACACTTTCCCTTAGCTTTGTTGCTCAAGGTTGGTACTCTACCACTTGGGCCTCGTCTCTACTTCCAGGAACAATACTTTCTGAATCAATAGGTGTCATTCTAGCTGCCATTCTCTCCTGAGAGTCAGGCACCATGTTGGGTGGTTTACACAGAGCCTCCTCAGTCCTTCCTTGCACAGACTTCAATAACGTTGTCTGTGTTCTAACATGACTCCTCCAACAGGGCAGAGTGCAGCGTGTCATGGCAGATACAGTGCAGGCCCTCAGCAGCAAGGGCTGGTTGACTTCTCCAGTCTCATAAGCATGGTCGTCTGTGAGTGCTTAGTGTGTGGAACTAGCCAAATATTGGATACAGGAATGGAAATCAAGACATGAATATGAAATATAAACTTTCAGAAGGGCTGAAACTAAAATGATAGGAAAAAATTTAGCAGGCAAATACTGAAAGAACTTTGGCATGTCATTACTAAAGACAGAAAAGGGCCTGGATGTGGCTTCATGTTAAAGCTTTCCCAAAGACCTGGGTTTCATCACCAGCACCAAAAAAAAATTTTTTTGCTGAAAGTGGTGGCACAGGTCTGTAATCACAGTATTGAAAAGGCTGGCAGGCAGAAAGATCATAAGTTCCAGGCCAGAGAGCTCAAGGCCAGCCTTGGCTGCATAGCAAGACCTAGTCTCCGAAATTTAAAAATAAAAAAACCTAATGACAGACAAGAACACAGAGGAGGGACATTCTAGTATGACAGAAGTACAACACAAATAGCTTTAAGCTCATAGCATGAAACAGTATATGTCTAAAGCCAACCCAGATAGGAACTAAAGTAGAAATGAACAAATGTATTACTGAGCAGGAGACTTGAATTATGTCTCAATAAATGATAGAACAAGCAAGGAAAAAAATCAGTGCAGATCTAGAAGACAGAGCACAATGATCTACTAGCAATTGCAGGATTCACATTGTTTTCAATTATATCTAGGACATTTACAAAACTGAACCTTGTCAGGCCACAGTGCAAGATTCACCATAAGTCTGAAGGACTGAAATTGTAGAGTAAATACACTACTACAGAGCTAAACTTATAATCAATCTGTTAAATGTAGCTACAAAATCTCAGGGGTTTGGAAATTATGGGATAAATTTCTGAACAGCACAAGTTAATGAATATCTTAAAGCTCTTCATTTTCCATCCTAAGCATTTAGACTAACCTAAACTCTCATATGAGCTCCCATTTCCCCATTTCTATCAATATTTTATTAACTAGTTAATGTTCGCTAACTACATGAAATAACTTTTTCTCTTTTTTCCTCATTTTTCTTTCTCCCCTTATCCCTATATTTATTTTTATTTATCTTTCAGTAATTGTACAATGTCAGTTTATGAGTACAATATATCTTAATCGTCACCCCTTCCTTCATCCTCCATTCATGGTTTCAATTTGTATTTCCTTAACTATTTACAAAGCCAGCTACTTGCCCATATGTTTACTATCTTCCTTTTTCAAAAGCTGTTGCTTCTCAGCTATTGTCCATTTTTTTCATGGAATTGTTGCTTCTTTTACTCTATAGAAATTATTTAAATGAATATTTATCTCCTATGTGAATTAAGAAAATAATCCAAAAAATCCATATGTTTGGAAGTGCTAAAACCTCTTCTAAATTATTCATGGGAAAAGAAAATAAATGAGTCCACCAGGATTTCATCATGGACATGATAAACCACTTGGCAGTGAATCACTACAACATCTTCCTTAAATGTATAAAGGCATTAGCTTAGCATTTAACAGGAAGTTGAGCACAAGTGAATAAATGCAAAAAATGTAAGAGCAACTGCATCAAGATGTAGGTAAGGCACTGGCATAAGTCAGTGGTGAAGAACTGACACTCGGGGCATGGGTGCTGTTCTTTAGCTCTTTTGTTCAAGGCTGGTGATTTACCACTTGAGCCACAGCTTCACTCCTAGCTTTTTTGGTTGTTACTAGAGATAAGAGTCTCACAGACCTTCCTGCCAAGGCTTACTTCCAAGTGCTCATGATCCTCGGATCTCAGCCTGGATCCATAGCTAAGATTACAGATATGAGCCACCAACTTCAAGCTCCAGCAGTACTTAAATTACTCACAAAGCCTCCAACTCCAACACCCAGAAATTATAACCCCAAGGGCCTTCAGTCGGTCATAGACACTGTATTTTTTTTGGGGGGGGGAGGTCCGGTCGTGGGGACTGAACTCTGGGCTTGGGAACTGTCCCTCAGCTCTTCAGCTCAAGGGTAGCGCTCTACCACTTGAGTCACAGCACCACTTCCGGCTTTTTTGTTTTTGCTTATGTGGTGCTGAGGAATCGAACCCAGGGCCTCATGCATGCAAGGCAAGCGCTCTACCACTGAGCCACCTTCCCAGCTAGAGACTGTATTTTTAAGGACAGACAAATTCTGCCAATGGGTGTGTGCCAGCTGCCATCCTTAGCACTTGAGGTTTGTATATCTCATCCTTATTATGACAATGAGAGGTTCTCCCATCATTCTTGCTTTTTTTTTTTTTTTTTTTTTTTGGTCAGTCGTGGGGCTTGAACTCTGGGCCTGGGTGCTGTCCCTGAACTCTTCAGCTCAAGACGAGCACTTTAGCACTTGAGCCACTGCGCCACTTCCGGTTTTCTGAGGGGTTTATTGGAGATAAGAGTCTCACGGACTTTTCCTGCCTGGGTTGGATTTGAACCGTGATCCTCAGATCTCAGCCTCCTGAGTATCTAGGATTATAGGCTTGAGCCACTGGTGCCCAGCTCTTGCCGCTTTTTACATAAGAAAACAGGTTTGGACAGCTTAAGAAACCTGTTCAGGCAGAATTCCAAACTAGGGCTCTGGGTAGCTACAAATGAAACCCAAAGATTCAGAATGAGGAAGGAAAAAGTTCTTCAGATATTTTATTGTGGATTAATGTTATTTCTTACTCCAAAGCCAGGACTTCATCTATTAGAAGTTGTCATAGAGACTTAAACAATTGAGAAAATGTTGTGAATGTTATAACAACTTCATCTAATCTCCCCCGTCTGTCCCTCTCATCAACATTACAAATGACCCCCAAAAAAAGCTCATAGATTTTTGCCTAACTTCATACAAAACATCACCTTATTCCAGATCAAATTTGCCATGGTGTGTTCTAACCAGCAGCTTAAGTTCCAGTTGCTCCACATCCTCATCAGCACTTCGTAGTGTCAGTGTGAGAGTGTATAATAGTGTGCATTGGTGTCCCATCATGGCAGACAATAGAAACACTCCTTTCCAGAGGTCCTTCTTGCCCCAGGTTATTTAAAGTCAAAGATAACCATACTTTAAGACATTCTATCCCCTAATTATATAATAAATCAAATGCTGGATGAAAGAGCTGAACAGAAAATTCAGACACTGGATAAAATAGCTGAACAGATATTATACCAAGGGATTCCCTTATTCCCAAATAAGCACATGAAGAAGTGTTCCACATCACTGTTTAGCAAGGAAATCCACAACAGGATACAACTACACACTTGTTAGAATGATTTTAAATGACTGAAATGTCAAGTGCTGACAAGGATAGGGAGCAACTGGAGCTCTCCTCCTACTGAAGATGATACCAGGTGAAGCTCCCCTCAAAGTAGGCTGATAATTTCATATGCAGCTAAGCACACTCCTATTATACAACCAAGACATTCCATTGCTAACATTTACCCATATGCGAAAACTTTCATCCACCCAATGTCTTCTGCTCAAATATTGATCTTAAATATTTTTTTAAAAGCAATAAATACACATAGTCCAAAGGTCCATCGATGGGTGGATGTGTCATACAATAGAATACTATTCCCTCATAATAACTAATGAGCAATTGGTTCATGCAAGAACATAGATACATCACAAAAACATTATCTACCTGTAAAAAGCCAGAAACAACAACCAAAAAACATGTAATATGGTTCCATTTGTCCAAAAGAGACAAAACAGTAGCAACATTAATCATAATCAGTGGTTAACTAAAGCACACAGTGACTGGGAAAAGGAATTTGCTGAAAACAAGTAAAAGCAAGCTCTTTAAGATGACAGAAATGTTCTGTATCAGAGATTGACAAACTTTTTCCATAAAGACCAAAGAAGAAACATTTTCAACATTATAGAATATTCTACTGTGCCATAGACAACATATAAAATAATAGATACTGTGTGTTCCAATAAGGAAGTCCATGGCAAGGCAGGATTAGTGTCCAGGAAGGGTTTTCTGTCTTTTGGAGGATGCCTTCTCTCTCTGTCCTCACAAGGTAGAAGGGTGAGTTTGCCTTTGGATCTTTTTTGTGTATTTGTACTGGTCCTCAGGCTTGAACTCATGGCCTGGGTGCTGTCCCTGAGCTTTCTTTTACTCAAGGTTAATGCTCTACCACTTGAGCCACAGCTCTACTTCCAGCTTTTGGGGTAGTTTAGTGGAGCTAAGAGTCTCACAGACTTTCCTGGTCCAGCTGGATATCTGATATTTGATATCTGATATCTCAGCCTCCTGAATAGCTAGGATTATGGGCATGAGCCACTGATGCCCAGCTTGGTCTCAGTTTCTTTAGAATGCTAATCACCTCCCAAATACCCCACCTCCTTATACCCATACCTTGGGATGAGGACTTCAACATGTGAAGTTTGGAGGCACAGACATGCCAATACTAGTAGGCACTGACCCATTGGCCTGGAGGTGAATTTGGGGGCAACCTGACCCTCAGATTTGGATCACATGATCTCCCACTCATGCCTCACACAGGAGCATTTGTAAGAAGGCAAGGTCCCACATTCAACCTCTGGGTCAGAGCAGCTTCCCAAGAGACAGCTGCAATGAGAAGTGAGGACAAGAGCCAAGTCAGGCAAAGATGGCTGCTGTCTCTCTGGTGGAGCAGGCAAGTCCCTGAGCCCAAGGGCAGGCAAGTGGTAGGGAGAAGAAAGAGACACAGAGAGGACAGAGGAAGTCATGGAAAGACACAGGCCTGTACAATTCAGGGGAAGATAGTCCTAGGCACTGGCTCACGGAGAAAGAGCCACACACACACTTTCACCTCCATACTCCTTTCTTGTGGCTCCTGCTGTCTTGGAAAGCACAGCAAAGCAAACCTCCACTGTCAGGTGCCAGGGTAACCAAGGAAGGAGGGAAGGGTGTACCACCAGGATGTACTAGGGAGAGAGCAGTAATGTATCTGGTCTATGATCCAAATCACTCTAAAGAGAAATCTCCTGTTACAGCCAATAGCTGGAAGGAATGTACACTCTATTGAAATGAAATTGGATATTCTGATTTTTAAATGCAACTTCTCAATCTATTAATGTGTAAACTCACTTTAAAAGGGTTTAAATACTATGAGAGCCAAGTAAAATGTGTCTGAACCTCTGTACTATCAAAAACAAAAACAAAATGAGACAAAAATCAGTCACAGCTGTGAGTGTCGGCTCTGTGTGCATCGGGCGGTCACATGATCAGAGATGCACCAGAAGCAGATGACTAAAGCAAAGCTGAGCAGGGACCAGATAGAATAGCAGTGAAGGCAGGAAGAGGCCGAAGGAACCCAAGTAAGGACATCACAGGTGACCAGTGATGCTTGGTTAGGACCCCAAGGAACCATTTCTCAAATAAGTTTAAATGAGGGTGAAGGAAGAATTTTTCCCAGAGAAGAATCCGATTTGGGTTGTTACTACCTCCTGCAAAGTGGGGTTTAATCCCATCTCCCTGTCATTGAACATGACTGCTTCAGAAACAGGGACAGAAAATAACCCCACTAGGAATTGTGCTGATGGACACTGAGCCAGCCAGGCAATGGAAGTCAACAACTCAACATCACGGAGTGGATTTCCGGTGCACAGGTGTAATATGGGGACAGAGCACCTCCTGTCTGAGCTCATGAGAAAGTCTCAGACCACCCAACACGGAGGGGCATAAGACAGAAGGCCTGGCCTCCTCCCCACTGCCAAGGTCATGGAAACCAAGGGAAGACTGGATGCCAACTAACTGTTACATAGACTACAGTGTGGGACCCTGTGATAGAAAACAGACTTCAGTGGGAAATTCAGAAGAAACCTTAACAACAATGTACAAATGCATTTTGATTGTTTTTTTTTAATGAGCCATGATCATTTAACACTAGGAGAAATTTAAGGCAGGGTAAAGTCTTTATACTGCCCCTGCAAATTTCTGTATCTAAAATTGTTCAACCCACTCCTCCCTTATGCTGCCTCTCTCTGTCCCTCTCTCTTTCTCTCTCTCCCTCTTTCTTTTTCTCTCTTTCCCTCTCCTAGCTACAAAGATTCTATCGGTGAAAGAGTTAGGCTGGTGGTAAGGGGGCACTAACACTTCAAAGCCTTGGTAAAAATGTGCCTAAATCAATTATAAATGAATTATGAATAAATAAAATAGAAACACTGGTGCAGAAATGCAACTACAGAACAATAGTACACATTACAGAACTCAAATCAGACCCACAAATGTACAGGCATCAAATAAATGTAAGTTAGAATAATGAAATTAGCCTGGACAATACAAATGAGAGGCCCTAGAGATGGTTAACAAGGATTTTGTACTCAACCCTGAAGTTACATGATCCATCCAAATTTCCTGTGTTACCTGGCATGGCAGTACATACCTGTAATCTCAGCCTTCCAGAGGCTGAGATTGAGGCCAACCTGGGCTACTAACAAGATCTTGCCTCAAAAAAAAAGTTCTCATGTTAATCTTCTTTGCTCCAAAATCATCCCATTGTGTAAGTTCTGTCTACACATAGTGAAGCATTTCATGTGTTAAAAAAATAATAACAAAGGAGGAGGCAACAATGCTCAATAGGAAATGTACTCATTACCTTGCTCATGACACTGTAACCCCTCTTGTACAGCATTTTTACAATAAAAATGTAAAATAATAACAACAACAACAAGAATTTAAGTGCCTATTCTATATCAGGCACTTTATCGCACATTACTTTTTGTAATTAGAACTTCCTCCATGAAAACTAATTTTAATGGTGACTAATGCTCCCTTTCAATTGTTTGCTTCATTGTCTGTCTTTCCAACTAGACTCAACAGTGTAGCAATGCTCCTTGCTTGAGTTTTTGACATAAGGAAGACACTCAAGCACAGTATTCAACTTATGAATTTAGTGATACATTAGTTTTTTTATTTTTGAATATAAAAAAGCAATGACTAAGCAAAAAATGGATTTTAAGAATAACACACTATATAGAGAAGAATAGAGCTGAGTACCTGTCTTACCTCCTTCAACAAGGGTAGATGCCAGATGAAATACTCAGATTTAAACAGTAAAATTAGAAAAAATGTAGAATAACTTTGTAATTGACAGCTGAGAATAGATTCTTTTTTTAAAAAAAAAGTAAAACCTGATCAGGTTTGTCTCCACCAAAATTCAGTATTTTGATTCAATAAAGCTTCATTCATTCAAATATATTTATACATATTATATCACCATATATATGGTAACATAACATTTTAAACTGATAAGTGATTAATATTTAGATTATACAAAAAAACTAGAAATGAGAGAAAAAAAAGATCATATAATAGTAATCCAGGCAGTAAAACAGGCAGTTCACAAGGTGGAGTCGAAATACATGGAGATGGCCAGCCACTGACAATCAGAGGAGAAAACAAAACTCAGGCCAAGATGGAGAGGTAGAGATTAGACTGCCTCCACCTGGAATAGCTAAAACCAGAACAAGAAAGAATGAAGTAACTATTTCCAACATTTACATATCCAGTGGAAAAACAAACAAACAAGCATGAGGGCTGTGAGTCAGGGAAGAAGAGACAGCCCTGGGTCCTCCCCAGACACTTCTAGGGGAGGTTTCCCACCTGAGACATTAGATTGGAGGAAGGGGGATAATGCAGGGCCTAGGGGTCTCCCTGTCCAGGGGCAGGGCAGCCAGAGTTCACCAAGGAGAGCACAGTTTACAGTGAGCCACAAAGAACCAATAGAAAGGGAGGGAGGGAGGGAAGTGCCAACTGGAAGTCACGCTGGACTAGCTGCACCAGCACTGGTAAAGTTGTCAAAAGTATCTGGCCTCCCTAATAGGAACACAGGTCTGCAATAAAGGCTGCTCCTCTGTCATCTAACCAACATTTACAAGTGAGACCCCAGCACCCCAAACTGTTTCCCAGTAACTTAATTACATCTAGAACAAATACCCAGAAATGATTGTAGAACTACAAAAGTCATCCAACTCCCAACAAAGTTGACACTCAACAACAGATGACAGTCATTCAAAATTCCCAAGCATGCAAAGAAACAAGAAAACATAACTCATAACGTGCATGAAAAATCTGAAATGATTACTGATAAATCTTTTTTAAGGTGACAGTGACTTATTGATCCTGATGAGTGGGTTATTCAGAAAGTGGAATTAACTATCTTCACATAAAAACACTACACAGCTGGGCACAGGTGGCTCATATCTGTAATCCTAGACACTCTGGAGGCTGAGATCTGAAGTTCAAAGACAGCATGGGCAGGAAAACCCATAAGGCTTTTAGCTCCAATCCAACACCAAAAAGCCCAAAATGGAGATGTGGTTCAAATGGTAAAAGTGCTAGCCTTGAATGAAAGAGCTCAGGGACAGCATCCAAGCCCTGAATTCAAGCCCTTGGTCCTGCACAGAAAAGGAAATGCTATACAGAAGCAAAAACTGAAGTAAGATACACAGAAAAGACCAAGAACTGACTTGAAGAACCTCATGCTGAGAGCAGGGGTGAAAAATGGGAGATATGGAATATACAATGTTCCAAGCACACATATGTGGCCTGCACATTACACAGCTGTTCATCCAACAGAGTGGAGCAGCAGAGCTGAGGATGGAGAAGCAGCAGGTGGGTGGGGTGGATGGACCAAGGCTAAAAAGTGAGGAGAGCTAACTGCTGTGCAGCTCCACACTTTCCTCACCGACCTGTCTACACATTTCTCTAATCCTCTCTCCTTTCTTTTACTGATGGAAAGAAGATGGAGACAAGATATTGACAGGAGAGTATATAAATGTGTCTCAGTCACAATAGCCCCATTTAAAATAACAAAATTATTGACACAGGACAGACATAATACTCTCTCTATGCCTGTGAGCTGGAGGAAAGGCCATTTTTCTTTGTCAGCTGCATTACCTGTGTTTGTGTCTGCCTCCAGGACACGCACTACTGCCTTCTGTTTCCCACAAAGACACGGGACTCTGTTTGCCTCCTGGCACCTGCTCTAATCCCAACTGTGTGTCCTTCACGCAACAAGCATTGTGGGGCACCTACTGCATTCAGGGCTCGCTTCCAGATAGATCTGACCTCTGCTGTATACAGTCTGAGTACCAAGGACAGCTCAGGGTCTGTGACAGAACTTACAGAGAAATCTAGCCATGGAAGCCATTGGAGAAGGCTCCTGCTCCTCCTCCTCCCTGTAGCTAGTACTGAGCTTGGATCAGTTGTTGAGCTAGATATCAATTCAGTGAAGAACAGGACCACGCATGCCATGTTTTAGGAGAGGTGACATGTGAACCACACATTGGACAACGCTATAGATTAGGCCACAATCTGAAAAAAAAGTTGACTGAACTCCAAGGTGCCTCCCGAAGGCTGTGGGCAGATGCACACCAACTGGGAGCTACACCTGACCCAGATGTCACAAGGCACAGAGATGCCACCTGAACTTAGCACCTGCTGTCACCGGCCAACCAGCCTCGCTATGCTAGTATTGCCCACTGATTCTCACTTCCTGCAACATCAGCTCCTCCTAGGGTTAAGACTGGTCCTATCCACAGCAAGCAGTGGATCAGTGACCCCTGCTAACTACTGGGGAAAACAATTTGGCGATCCCTCAAAAAGTAAAATGTAAAATGATCATAAGATCCAGCTACTGCATTTCTACATGTAATTCTTAGAGCCCCAAGAATAGCTTTGTTCAACTTGGAAGTGGAATTTCATACCTAAATTCCACTCCTAAGAATTAAAAATGTGTTCACACAAAAATTTATATATAAATCGTCCCGCCCCCATCATTCATAATACCTGAAAGGAGAGACAACTCAAATATCCATTATCTGAAGATTCGGAGGAATCTGATGGATAGAGAAGCCAAATGTCACTTCTGTTTGTAATGGAACAATATTCCACTACAAAAGAGCTAAAGTAACAACTCATGAATCTTGACAATTTTTTCCTAAGTCAAATAAAGCATATTAGAAGCCACATATTAGAGGATTACTTTAAAATGCATTTCCACAGATACAGAAAGTGGATTGTTGGCTTCTAAGGGCTTGAAGAGGGTTGGAGAGTAACTACTGGTGGGGCTGGAATTTCTATTGGGCTTGATAAAAATGTTTGAGAATTAAATAGTGCTAAAACTTTGTGAGTATACTAAAAACCCATTGAATAGTACACTTTAAAATAATTCCATAGTATGTCTATTATATATGAATAACAATTGAGAGATGTTTGTTCTATGAATTTATGTATGCTAAAAGTGGAGTGTTTCCCAAAAGACACATGAAGAAATGCTCAACCTCTCTAGCCATAAAAGAAATGCAAATCAAAATACACTAGATTCCACCTCACCCCAGTTAGAATGACTATAATCAAGAAATCTAATAACAACAGATACTGGGGGGGGGGATGTGGACAGAAGGGAACCCTACTACATTGTTGGTAGGAGTGTAAACTTTTTCAGCCACTTTGGAAAGTAGTATGGAGGTTCCTCAAAAGACTCCACATAGAGCTCCCCTATGACCCAGCAACCCCACTTTTGGGCATTTACCCAAATGATCACAAACAAGACCATACTAAAGCTAGCAGCACAACTATGCTTATCACAGCATTATTCACCATAGCTAAGATGCTAAGATATGGAACCAACCCCAATGCCCCTCAGTAGATGAATGGATCAAGAAAATGAGATATATGGATATATATATATATATATATATATATATATATATATATATATATATATATATATATATATATATATATATATGGAGTGGAATTCTATGCCTCCATCAGAAAGAATGATAATGCCCATTTGTTAGGAAATGGAAAGACTTAAAAAATTATATTAAGTGAAGTAAGCCAGGCCCAAAGAAACATAGGCTCCATGATGTTTTCAAGGTTCATTCACATTATATTATGTGTCATAACTTTGTTCCTTTTAAAGGCTGAATAGGTGCCATGGTTTCCCTTATTTGCAATAACTAGTATATGTCTAGGACAAGCAGAAAAGATCAAAAGCTATGTATATATGACCATGTAAGATTATGTTAAGTGAAATGAACCCCAAGATAGGGACACAGTGGGTTTTTCTTTCTTGCTATTGTTTTTAACATATTTATAATGTAATATGTGATTTTTTTTTGTTTCTTTGTATGTTCCTCCCCCATGGTACTGTTTTCACTGTTTTCACTGTATTTGATTCCAGTGCCCTGCATATTGTATATACATTTTTCTAATTTGGGGAAGGGAAGGGAAAAAATAAAATGCTTAAATAGAGATACAGATTGACCCATTGTAACAATGAGATGTACAAGACACTTTGTTGAAAACGAACTTTGCAACTTCAGATGTGGGAGGTAGGTGAGGGGAAGAGCACTGAGAACCACAGAGAGGAACAAGACAGCTGAAAAGGTGTGTCAAAACAGAAAGACCACAGCTCCAGCTCCCCTACAGTACATGAAGCCAAAATATCCACCACAAGGTAACCAGGCGACTTCCAGGACAGACCGGCAGACCTAGCTATAGGATGAACCCACATCTTCTGCAAACATCAAACTTTAGTGCAGAGATTTGATATGTCAGTGACTTCCACAGCATGATAGGCCAACAGCAGATAAGACAGCTTCCCTCCCCACATCCCAGAGGACAGCAATGAGGGGCCATCTTGTAGGAGGGACTCCTGGAGAATGAGGTACCCAGGGTATCAGATTTCATTAGCACCGTACACTGAGGCTCCGAGACTGACACACAACAAGGAACATGAAAACAAAAAAGCAATTAGCAATCAGTGCTCAAAGGGGGTTCATGGTGGTATTTCACACCTACATATATAATGTTTTCATCAGATTGGCCCCTCAACCCCTCTCACTTTCCCATCCCCACTACTCACTATTATTTAACAGTTTTCAGTGAATTTCCTTTTGCCTTCTTCATCCACAGATGCAGTCTATTTCCATATTGTTCACTTGCTGCCATTGCCTCTTCCTCCCCCTCACCCATCCTCCCAACAGTCCCACAACTACAAACATGTATATTTTACAGACATATATGATTATACATGTAGAAAACTTTATGATGTTAAATGCAATCCCCATAGTAACCACAAACAAAATAAACACTATAAACAAAAAGAGATGAGATAGGAATTTAAACATTTCATCACCAAAAAAAAAAATTTAATCACAAATGAAGGCACCAATGCAGAAAATGAGACACCCCAATCTATTTAGGCATACAGAAAACAAATATGAAAATGACAAAAGTCCTTTGTTAACAATAATTACTTTACATGTAAATGTATTAAACTCTCCAACCCAAGGATGGAGATTGGCAGAATGGATTTTTTTTAATCATATGCTGTTTATAAGACAAGTTCAAAGGGAATGGCAGAATGGCATGGGATGTTTGTTTTATGTAAAGGGAAAACAAACAATAGTAGGGATGACTATAGTAAGGAGGCAAAATAGATTTTAAATCAAGAAAGTCTGCAAGAGAGAGACTAAGTAAAGCTGCAAAAAGCAGGAATATGTAACAATACTAACAGCTCATCAAATTATATGAAACAAATGTGAGAGTTGAAGAGATTTAGGCTTTACTCAATAATATTTGGACATTTCAATATTCTATCTCAATATAGATGAAATAACCAGACAAAAGATAAATAAGCAAGCAGAGGACATGAACAACAGGATAAACCAAGTATGAATACAGTGGATGGACTGAATTTGTTCAAAGTGCATTGCGTGCTTGTGTGAAAATACCACAACAAACCCCCCTCCTCAAATTACACATATGTTAACTCAATAAAATAAAACCAAATATTTAATAAAATAAAGTATAATACAATGAGAATAATGATGCTGTTTGTGGTAGTACACACCTATAATCCCAGCACTCAGGAGGCTGGGGCAGGAAGACTGAAAGTTCAAGGCCAGTCTGGATTATATAGCAAGACTGTCTCATAAAAACAAACAAAAAGAAGGATCTAAGCTGGTAGAATGGTAAAATGTTTGCCCATCACAGGCAAGACCCTGCGTTCAATCCCCAGCACTGAAATAAATAATAATCCATCATCAGGGGCTGGGAAGGTGGCTCAGTGGTAGAGCGCTTGCCTTGCATGCCTGAGGCCCTGGGCTCAATTCCTCAGCACCACGTAAGCAAAAAGAAAAAAGCTGGAAGTGGCGCTGTGACTCAAGTGGTAGAGCGCTAGCCTTGAGCTGAAGAGCTGAGGGACAGTGCCCAGGCCCAGAGTTCAGGCCCCAGGACTGGAAAAAAAAATTCATCATCATCATTGTCGTCATCATCGTCATCATCATCATCATCATCATCATCATCATCATCATTACCATCAAATAATCTAAAAGGATCCATGGACAATGCCACCACTGTGTGTTTAATTACTATTAGACAGACCAAAATCTTTTCAATGTCACCAGTAAGAGGAGCATGCCCTGTGTGAGTCCTACAGCCCTGGACTTGGTTTACAGATCAACTTTAAACCTGGATGCTTTGGGGGGAAATCCCTGCCCCCTAACTTGGTCCCAGACACTTTATATGCCAGAATGCCTCGGCCATTAGCCACCCCGCCCCCAACCTCCCCGAAGCAGCGCTGACCTTTGTCTGGGCATGAGACCATCAAGGTTCAAAGGGGTTTTGTGTGGACCACTGCCACACTCTTTGAAAATGGCAAGTCTTGAATTTCAATACAGACTTGTACTGACTCTTAAACACATGTCTCTTTCTCCCTAGGGAGAGAAGTCAGAAGACAAAGCAGGGCCCTGTGCAAAGGCTAGGAGAGCAAGAATGGCTAGGAAGACTGACCTTTAGAGGGTCATCTGCTCCCCCTGCCTGAATCCTTCCCTGAGAAGCTGCTGCAGAAATGGGGGCATTGTTGTACTCCAGTTAGGCTGAATACAGTCACCGTGAAATCACAGGACACACACACACACACACACACACACACACGCAAAGCATCCAGGCTTCATACATGCTCCCTCCCCCTATGAGGAGGAAATAACATTAATAATAAAATTACTCTAATTTCCTGGACTTGGGAACTGTTTCAGACTTTGTGTATTTACACCATTGTGAGTTCTCCAGAGTTTTCTAAGATGAAGCTGCCTCGTTCGATTTTGTGTGCTCCTCGTCTTATCCCGAAGCTTCGCGGAGTAATTTTGGCAGCATAATTATGATCTCTGGGGAAATGTATTTTCATGAAGAAAAGACTGCCAGCCTTGTTTGTGAACGAGGCTGAGGAACTATTCTCCCCATTCTCCTCCAGGTGTGTTGAGGGTGGGGGGGACCTCATTAGTGCCCCCTGCAAGGATGCAGGTAGTTTTGCATCAGCAAGGGTTATGTGGCCCAGATCCAGGGCAGTATCTAGTTCGGTTCTGGGTCTGGACAGCCAAGCTCAGCCGAAATTTGGGGCTCCCTGTCTCATCCTTCCAGACCCACCTTGGACAAAACAAAAACATTCTCACCCTTTCAAATCTGAAAAACACAATTTCTATTTTGCAACTTCCCCCCACCCCTAACTAGCAGGAGCCAGGAAGGTCAAAGGTGAGAGAAAGGAGCCCTTGCACTTTGCAGCATGAATTGAGGCAAGCCTTGCCATATGCTGTTGTTACCATACCAGGCCTGTTTTGCTCATCGTTAATGCCTGTGCTAAATAAATGACATTCATACATAAGATGTAGCCATCATAGATTTTTTTGAATATTTTATTAGCTTTAAAGTAGCAGTACAAAGGGGTTGCCATTCACTGAAGCAGTTTATGAATACAGTGCATCAATTTTTTTATTTTTTAATATATTTTTCATTGTGAAAATATGGTACAGAGGGGTTACAGTTGCGTGAGCAAGGTAATGAGTACATTTCTTATCAAGCATTGTTTTCTCCTCCTTTGTTTTTCCCTTACCATCCCTTCCCTCCCACCTCCTCAACTACACTCCCCACACACACACCCCACCTAAACTGTAAAGTTCGTTTTTCAACATAGTGTCTTGTACATCTCATTGTTGCAATGGGTCCACCTGTATCCCTATTTAAGTATTTTGTTTTTTCCCTTCCCCTCCCCAAATTATACCAACATCAAATACAGTGACAACAGGGGTTATACCATGGGGAGACAGTACATCTTGATCCATCTCACCCCTTTCAATGTTCTCAGCCACCCCTGCCAACCTACCTCTGACCTTACCTATCTTAATTTAGGTTAAATGTTGAGTGTTTTGCTCTTTAAGAAAGCAGTTTATGTGTACAGTGCATCTTGATCTGTGTCATCCCTTCAACAGCTTCACTCCCCTTCCACCCACCCCTTTCCCTTATTTTTCTTCATTCTGTGGTATAATGAATTCTTGCCTGTATCTTCTCCCCCTTTGCCGCTTCATTCTTCTACCCCTCTCTCCTTGGCTCCACCTTCCCCTCTTGTAAGTATCCATTTCCTGATACTTATATATTGCTGGGCTTTGACTTGGTCTTTTTCATTATTATTAGTGTGAAAATACTGTACAGAGGGGTTAAAATTACATGGGCAAGGTAATGAGTACATTTCTTCTCAAGCATTGTTGCCTCCTCCTTTGTTTCCCCTTCCCAACCCTTCCCATCTCCCCACTCCTGCCCCCCTACCCCCCACCAAAGTTGTAAAGTTCGTTTTTCGACATAACAACTTGTACATCTCATTGATACAATGGGTCCACCTGTATCCCTAGTTAAATGATTTGTTTTTTCCCTTCCCCTCCACAAATTATACCAACATCAAATACAGTGAAAGCAGGGTTATGCCGTGGGGGAGGGACATACAAAGCAACAAAGAAATAATCTTATAAATAAGTTAGAAACAATTGCATGAAAGCAAAAACATTTGAATACTTATCTTAGGGTTCATTTCACCTAATATCAACTAATCTGACCTTTTCTGCTTGACTCAGACATATACTAGTTATTGCAAATAAGGGAAACCATGGGACCTATGTTTCTTTGAGCCTGGCTTACTTCACTTAATATAATTTTTTCCAAGTTTTTCCATTTCCTAACAAATGGGGCAATGTCATTCTTTCTGATGGAGGCATAGAATTCCATTGTGTATATATACCACATTTTCTTGATCCATTCATCTACTGAGGGGCGTCTGGGTTGGTTCCATATCTTAGCTATGGTAAATAACGCTGCAATAAACATAGTTGTGCTGGTAGCTTTAGTGTGGTCTTATTTGTGATCATTTGGATAAATGCCCAAAAGTGGGATTGCTGAGTTTGACTTCATCTTTTTAAAGAATTTTGCTATTTGTGCTTTCCATAGAGTCTATTACACGTCAGTTAATTCAGTTGTAACCCCTTGCTTACCACCCAGTGTGTTCGCTTGTAGATTTATAGGCACCTTCTAGCTACCACAAATGATGGAAACCATGCAACCTATGTTTCTCAGGGTCTGGCTCACTTAACATAATTTTTCCAAGCTTTCCATTTCCTGACAAATGGTACAATATCATTCTTTATGATAGATGAGTAGAATTCCATTGTGTATATAAACATTTTCCAAGTGAAATATTCAGGGGTGCAATAATTATAAAAGAGTTTATTTGCAAGCTGGCTAGATCAGAAACCTAATGCTTAAATCCACCTCTCCAATGACATGGCTTGGGGATCTGTATAGATCCCCAATAGGTGTCCCAAGGAGTGGAAAAAGGTGTCTAAAGATGAAGTAATCAGGGATCTGTGTGTGTGTGTGTGTGTGTGTGTGTGTGTGTGTGTGTGTCTCAAACTTCATGGCTCTTCATGGAATTCATACTCAGAAAAATGTGGCGTTAGCCTGTTCTGAAAGAAGGGGAGAGTATGAAGAGAAGGAAGGGGAAAAGAAGACAGGAGGGAAGAAGAAGGGAGGAAAGGTAAGGAGAGGAGTAAAGGGAAAGAGAGGAGAGGAGATAGGGTCTCTCATATCAAAGAGAGGCCCAAGTGAAGAGTTGCTGGTTTCAACAAAAACAGCCTTCAGACTCCTAAAAAGTAACCTAGGCAACCATTATCATCATAACCCACATGTCAAGGGGGAGTTTCAGTTGTGACACCAGACTAAGAGGGCATGTCCCAGTATGTTAACAGGGATTTGCTCAGACTGACAAAAACTTCTATCACATTTACTCTACAGTAAGTTTTCATATTTCATACACTGAACTCTTAATAATTACAATAGGAAGGATCATTAGAGAATAAGTGTTGACTATAAGAAAACAGAATTTATTACCGTCAACTCCTCTTAAAGGACCTGCTGCATTCATTTGTGAAGAGAGAGCCCTAGGCCTGGGAGCAGCCAGCGCCGCATCCCTGGCTGGTAAATCATGGCCCATTCTCACCTTCCAGCCCTCCTGGCTTCTGGTCTACCCTGTGCTAGAACTTAGAAGAAAAATACCACCCAGGTACCACATTTCCAACAGCACCAACAATGGACTCCAACCTGCCTGCCCCGCCACTTAGAGACAAAGTCATTCCAACCTGATCCAATCCACAGGGAGCCAGCAAAAACCAGGAACAGGAAAGGTGTCCAAGTCTTCATGACACTTCAAAACTAAAAAGACTCTGAGAAGAGAGAAGGGAACATCAGTCCTCAGCCTGTGTTAGAGAAGAAGGCTGGGTAGAGCTGAACACAGGTGCAAAGCTGCTGAGCAGGGAAAAATAGTTTGCCAACCTCAAAACCCAGCACAAGTCTTACAGCCCTGAGTGCACACTAGAACCGCTTGAGTTGTTTTTGTTTTGTTTTGTTTTTTCGAAACTTAATGCCACGTCTTCACCCCCAGGCTGATGAAATCAGCATCTCTGGGACTGGGACCTGATATCAGTGTTGTTTTAAGTTCCCAGGAAATCCTAGAAAGTGGCCAAGTTCAGCAGCTACGTTAAGCAAACTTGCCCTACAAAGGACCAGATAGCAAATATTCAAAGCAGGGGAACCTCAAAGTCCTTATCACAACACTATGCCAGTCAGGTATAGAAGCAGCCACAGATGAAGCAGAATACACAGTGTGGTTACACTGCAAGAAAACTTCATTTCCTTTATTTATAAGACAGGCTTTGCAGATTAGGCCAAAGAACTGGCTGACTACTCCTGGTCTACAGTAGAGATTCTCCACTGGCCATCTCTGGGAGAGCAGGTTTACCTGATGGTCTGAGCCAATGGGCTGAGGCTAGGGCTAGGGATGTGCATGTCTAACTATGAGCTGTAGTCATTGTAAACAGTATAGGGCCTCAGGCCTGTGGTGAGCAAATGGTCCTCCCTTTGGACTAATGGACCTCCTTGGTCCTCCCAAGTGTTCTCTGGGAGTACTGGGCAGGGAGGACTGATCCTGCAAGGGCCAGGCCAGGCCCACCATACCTTGGTCCAGCCTGGGCTCTATCCCACCAATGATAGAGGGGCTTTCTGGGGAAGCATGAGCTAATAGCTCATGATCTTCTAGACCAAACCCAGGAGCATTGTTTGCAGTGGAAATGAGTTTGGCTCAACCTATCCATCTCTAAGCAGCCCCATTCCCATCTCCTCTGTGAGAAAGTAGAAAAGAAAGCTCCAGCCAGCCCGGCCAGCAGCCTGCTTCCAAAGCTAGCAGCCCACACCTAGAGGCCTCTCTTCCCACCCTTTACTCCCTAGTATCTCTGAGGGTTTTCTGAAGATCATAGAGTCTGGACCTCCAGGATGCATGTGAGAGGAAAGACATTAGGAAGAATCCACAGACATCACTGCAAGTGTGTAATGTAACAAGATTGCTACGAGCCACTTGTGTCCTGAGTAATTAATCCTGCTTCTCAGTAGCCCCAGACCCTTGCCCCTCTTGGCCTTCACGACGGTGGGATCATCACAGCTGCTCCTACAAGGGTGTCCTCACAGAGGTGACACACATCCGTGGCCTCCACAAAACCATCTGTATCCCCTTAGGATCCAAGACTTTCTTTTTTTTAAATTTTATTTTCTTTTATTTGTGAACATACTGTACAGAGGGGTTACAATTACATGGGCAGGATAATGCGTACATTTCTTACCAAGCATTGCAGCCTCCTCCTTTGTTTACCCTTCACATCCCTTCCCAGCCTCCCCCCTCCCCCCCAATCCCAATCCTTCTCCTCCCCCCCCCCCCGCAACGACGTTGTAAAGCTCGTTTTGGACATGACAACTTGTACTTCTCATTGTTGCAACAGGTCCACCTGTATCCTTAAATGACTGATTTTTCCCCATCTCCTCCACAAGTTATACTGACATCAAATATAGTGAAGGCAGGGGTTATACTGTGGGGGAGGGACATACAAAGCAACAAAGAGATAATCTTACAAATGCGTTAAAAACACATGCATGAAAGAAAAAAACATTAAAATACATATCTAAGGGTTCATTTTCCTGACATCACACTATCTGACCTTTTCCGCTTGACTCATACATCTACTAGATATTGCAAATAAGGGAAACCATGGAACCTATGTTTCTTTGGGCCTGGCTTACTTCACTTAATATAATTTTTTCCAAGTTTTTCCATTTCCTAACAAATGGGGCAATGTCATTCTTTCTGATGGAGGCATAGAATTCCATTGTGTATATATACCACATTTTCTTGAGGATCCAAGACTTTCTAACAGGATCTATGCCTGACTCATGAGTAGAGTTTCAGAGCTATGGGTCAAACCACGGACTCTGATAGAATACATTTAGATTCCTCAGTCTCTCGAGCCAGAGATGGATTTGGACTCCCAGTCCCAAACCAGTCATAGAAACTGCAAGGCCAAAAACCTGGACTATATTCATCATGGCTCTGCTCTTAGCTGGTGATGACAGGGATTTCCCCACCAGACTCTCAGAGCTCAGCTGTGGCTCCTTGAAAAGCAAAATGAGTTTGCCCAGCTGCAGAGGACAAAGCAAGGGCATGCGCAGGAGCTGCGTGTATGTAATAGGTGCTCCATGACTGTCAGCTCTGGTGATGACAGTAAAGACCCTAGTGCCCTCCCATCTGCAGAGGGAGGGCAGGGAGTTCATACACTTTTCTCAGGTCCCCTGCTACCCTGAGGACTGACAGATGATTCTGGAAGGACACTTTGAGTACAGGGTCTCCCTGAAGCTTCCCCCTGCAGGTGGCACCAGCGTTGGGAGTAGCCATGGACAGGATTTCCATCCCAGTGAATCACACTGCAGGATGTGGAGAGGCTGAGAATGAGAGGACCACTAGGGGGCGCTAGTTACCTTCAGGGAGCCTGTGAGATCAATCCCCCAAAGATGGCCACCAGTCTCTAGGTGTGCCCAAGGGTCACCAGTGGACACAGCAGCACAGGAAACAGAAACACATGACAGGACCGATCTATTTGCCTCTGACCACACATATGTGTCCTGGGTGTGGGTCCCTGATGGGGCAGAGCCAGCAATGGAGGACAGAAGTGCAGGGAGAATCCACTGACAGCCCAGCTGGGTAGATGGGTGGAGAGGGGCCAGCAGAGCTCATGGGCCATAGTACAGCCAGCCCTGGCTCTAGAACAACTTCAGAAACCCAGAGACATTCTTCCAGTCACCTTCAACATCACCTGTACTGGCCAAGTATGTTTATTTAGCAAGTTGGTTGTTCTATGTCCAGTCTGACATATATTTTTCATCTAGATGACCACCTCCCACATTTACACACAGGCACAGAGACATTCATGTCTACAGGCACACCAAACAAACACACAAACACAGCAAGCTCGCCACACCCCTCCCCCACCCCCAATGCCTGCGTCCATCCACAGCAGACTCTACTAAAATGTTGGAGAAATGGAAAGTTTTTACATCTTAATGCAAGGTGATTTCATTTTCACTTCCATTTGCCCTCTGGAATGTGCTTCTGTGTCCCACCCAACTCTGCCTCCTGCCTTGCCCTTTCCACCTGACCCTCTCTGTGACACTGAGCTGATTAACACATTCAAACTCTAGTCCTGTAGGGTTTTTATTTTATTTTATTGTAAAGATGCTGTCCTGTAGGTTTTTATTCTTGGCAAGACACTCATAGTTTTCCAACCTTAATCTCTTCACCAAGCTCATTAGACGTAATGATTGGAAGACTGGTACTCAGAAAGTCCCAAAGTATCTGCCTATAGTCTGTGGTCCAGTTCACACTCGATTTCTTTCTCTCCCTCTGAAAGAGGAGCTTGGGCTTCACATGTACATACAGATCAGGGTCATCTGAAGGGCCAGGGTTTGGTGGCTTTGCTGTTGAGTAGGCATGATATACTGGTACTAAGATGGAAGTATTTACCCTAGAGGAAACAGGGGCCCTGCCCCCATGCAACCATATGGGAAGAAATGTTCAGAAACTAGCTTATTAATTCCTTCTGATGCATACCCAGTAGTGGGCTGGTTGGGCCATATGGCAGGTCTGAGTGGTTTTTGGTTTTTTGTTCTTTTATATTTTTTGAGCTTCCATACTATTTTCTTTGTCAGCTCACCCACTGATGGACAATTCGTTTGGTTCATTATCTTAGCTAGTTTGGTGCTGCAATAAACATGGAAGTGCAGATGTCTCTTTGACATACTGATTTCAGTTCCTTTGGATGAATGCCAAGTAGTGGAATAGTTGGATGGTATGGTTGTTCTATTTACAATTTTTTAAGGAATTCCTGTTTCTCATAATGGCTGCACCAATTTACATTCCCACCAACAATGTACAAGGGTTTCTATTTCTTCACATACATGGTAGTGAACCAGAACAAATTAGGGACCATGGGAGTGGGAACAAATAGCCAGGAGCTATGCAAAATATTGCATTAATAAGCATCTTGAAAAGGAATATGTGTTCATTTTTCTTTTAGATTCCTACTTCCCCACTAGATTGTAGCAGGTAGTAGAAAAATAGTGCCTTTAATCTTACCCTAATGATTTGCCCCAAATTCTGTATAAACACATCATGGATAAAGTATCTCAAGGAAGAAAACTCTGGTAAAACTCATCCTTTGATTAAAAGGGATTCTTGTTAAAGGGGAGCAGACAACTATGTTACAAGGAACCAGACTGAGTACAATGGCTAAATTTAATGTTTCTAGACCCAACTCATATCTTTCAATTTGGTAATTACAGGAATTATGGCATTCACTGGATGCTCAGAACAAAATAAATAAATAAATCTTATCCAATAATGTTTAAACCAAATCCCTTGCCCTACTTAGCTTTAATAAATATGCCCCTGATGTAAAAGTGGTATAATTCAGTGTTCACACTGTCCACACTCAGCCTTTGGAGTAAGGCTTCTCTTTTGGTTTGCTTGCTGAACAAAATTCTGCTAATCTCTTACCTGTGTCTCAGCTTGAAATTCTTTTCTGGGTCAGAGACAAGGATCTATCTGGGTTACACAGCAGTTGTCTCTTTGTTGGGAAACTCCTTGAATCCTAACTGAGCCCAGTGACACTACATTTGTTTTGGTTTCCATTTTGTTTTTGTTTTTTTGTTTGTTTGTTGTCTGTCATGGGGCTTGAACTTGGGGCCCAAGCCTAGCACTCTATCACTTTGAGCCACAATGCCACTTCTGGTTTTCTGGTGGTTAATTAGAGATAGAGGCTTATGGACTTTCCTGCCCAGGGTGGCCTTGAACCATGATCCTCAGATCTCAGCCTCCTGAGTAGCTAAGGAATGAACTGCCAGCACCCAGATGTTCCATCTTTTTCATAATGGTCATTCTAATTGGAGTGAGAGGATATATTTCTTTGTGGTTTAGATATGCATTTCCCTGATGATGAGTAATGTCGAATATTTATCGTATACCTATTGCCATTTTCATGTCTATCTAATCAAGACCTTTGCTCATTTCTGCTGAATTGTGAATGTCCTTGCCACAAAGATGGAATGCATTTTTGAAGTAATAGGTCTGATTAATATGCTGACTTGATCATTACACAATATGAACATGTATAGAGGCATCACGCTGGGCCTCATAAATATGTACAACTATGATGTGTCAAATAGAAATTTGGGAGAGAAAACAGATGAGAGTTATCACAGAGGGATGTACTTAGTCCCAGCAGGGAATTAAGTCTGAGAGAGAGAGTGAGAAAGAGAGAGAGAGAAAGAAAGGAGAGGGAGAGAAAGAGGGAGACAGAGAAAAAAGAGAGAGAGGAGAGAGATAGGGAGAGAGAGCCTACATTCAAGACACTAGACACAGTTATAAAAAGAAAAGGTTTCCACTCCACAAAGGCAGTTGTGATCTTATCTAAAAGCCCACTAGCATCCTGAGTTTCCAGGAAATTCACCAACACAGTTTACAATGATGCCATTCAGGATGCAGGCACAGGACGAGAAGAATCCATCGAGAGGATGAAAAACAACCGAACAAGAACCTAGCAACTCCCAGGAAAATGATTGAATAATGTTTGAAACATAGCATTTGAGAAAAGATTAGGTGGAAAACAAGAGAAAATACCAGAACAATAATGCCAATGCTGGAGTTTATTCAAGAAAGAAAAACAGTTCTGAGTAGAAAAAAAACACATAGATCATGCTTATAAGCTAATAGAAAAAATGTAACTGAGCTTAGTATGGTAGAGCACATCTGTAATCTCAGCACTTATGAGTAAAGCTGAAGCAAGAGGGGTGGTAGATCCAGGCCAGAAAAGGGGCAACAGTGGCCCACACCTGTATTCCTAGCCACTAAGATGCCTGACATAGATGGGTCGCCCCACCCCCCAAGCTCTCCCCTGGGCAGGAAGGGAGACACTATCACAAAAATTGCCAGCAGAAAATAGGGATGGAATTATAAGTCAGGAGTTAAAAGTCCCTGCCTAATAAATTAGATATCTATGCGGGGTCTTAATGGATGAACCAATGTATTGTTAAGTGAGAACACTGAACACATAGTATACTGAAATTTAAGTGAAAACAAAGGAAAAGAAAGCCCATAGCTACATTCACATGTTTGTGTGTATGGCCCCAGAGAAAGACTTAAAGTGGAGCATGCAAAGCTGCTAACATCAAGAGGGTGTGTGTGTATGTGTGTGTGTGTGTCTGTGTCTGTGTGTGTGTGTACATATGGTACAGTGAGAATGAGAGTGGAGGTAGGAAGTGTGCTAGGAATCGTTAAATTGTTAAATTAGGAAAAAAAAAACCCTAAAGTTACAATTCCAGCTCGAGTTCAGAAAGTCTAGCACTTCCTGAGAAAGTCTGTGACTCAATCACAGAAAGAGAGAAATCATCCAAAGCAAACACTTCTGCTAAGGGAGCCTTCAGCCCGGTAGTAGAGTGTGTGGTTAACATGCATGAGGCTTTGGGTTCAATGCTCAGCACCGAAAACCAAAACCCAGCAAACAAAAAAACCTTCTGCTCATTAAAAGATAACATTTAGAAAAGACAAGCCGCAGACTGGGAAGAATTTTCACCATATGTTTATCTGATAAAGGGCTTCTATTCAGAATATATAAAAATATAAACCAACAATTATAAGATAAACAACCCAATTATAAGAAGAGTCAAAATTTAAAGATACTTCATGAAATAACATATGCAAATGTCTCTCACATGAAAAGATGCTTAACGTGGCCAGTTGTCGGGAAAATGTGAGTTATGAACCACAGTGATAATGCTGCTCTGTGCCAAACAAAATGTCTAAAATTAAAGACCAACAGCCTCACACTGAGGAAAGAAAGGGAAACTATTAGGGAGGCAGGGATAGAAAATGGTAGACATAACACATGGCAGCCAACATGTGGCCCGCCATAGCGCCCACATAGTTCCCATAGTGCCTCAGACTCCTGCTCAATATCATGCCTTGGTTTCCCATAATTCTTTGGGTTCCCACTCAAAATCCTATACCAGTAGTAAAGTAATGCCTTATATACAACTGGACATAACCAATTTGATTGACTTCTATCCTTGTGTCCTGAGAAAGGACAAAAGAGAGCCAGGCAGCCTGTCCACAAGCCATCAGCCCAAATCCTGCAAAAGGAAGGACACTCAGGTTAGGAGACATGAGAGGTGGCTGTCACTGTAACAACTGCCCTCTGAGAAGACCACAACAGACTCTCCAGTACCAATAACCTGTACTCAGTACTTTGCCTTCAATAAACTTGCTGCTTTACTCTCCTTCACTGTTCCTCTACCTAATTCTTCACCTGGTAGAGAAACATGTTGGAGACAAGTTAGAGCAACAGAACTCAACACACTGCTGGTAGGAGGGGTCAATGGTACAGCTGTATCAGAAAACACACCATAAAACAATGCGGGCACCTAGCCAATGACTCAACGATCACCCAAACAAGAAAAGAAAATACGGCCCCACAATGAATTGTACAAGAACATTCATAGCAGCATTTTTTGCAATTACCAGAAACTAGAAAAACTATGAGCTACCTCAATGGGTAAATAAGTAACAGAATGAGTTCTGGTTTTCGATTGGAAAGCTACTCCTCAATAAGAAGCAATGGATAACTGATATATAGCACACAGTTCATCGTCCAACACCCGACCTTACACAAGGTGACCTCTAAGGTCGAAGGCCAGCACTCCTATGGGCAAGGCTCCCTTGGCAGTGATGGTTGCTTAGGGAACAGGGAGACCTGATTTAGGATGTCCCTAATTCTGGTGATGGATTTTCTCCATATTTACTGAAGCTCTTGGGATCTTCCACTTCATATTTTATAAATTTTACATCAATTCGATCATTTTAGGAAGGAGTCAAAGAGAGAGCATGTGAAAGGGGCTGAAGTTGATGGGGTACATTATATACATGCATGTGTGTCACAGTGAAACCACCCTTTGTACAACTTATGTATGCTAATTTTAGAAAAACTGGATTTTAAAAAATGTTTTACTTCAATTGAAACAAAACAGCCCACCACAAAGGTCACATTTAGATTCATTGCAGCCAAAGGGATGCCAGGGAGAAGAGAGCCCCATTACTAGCCAGAAGTCAATGGCTTACTTCTGTAATTCTAGCTACACAAGAGGCTGAGATCTGAGGATCTTGGTTCAAAGTCAGCCTAGTCAGGAAAATCCCATGAGACTCTTACCTCCAGTTAACCACCAGAAAAACAGAAGTGGAGCTATGTCACTAGCCAGGAGCAAAAAAGCTCAGGGACAGCACCCAGGTCCTGAGTTCAAGCCTCAGAACTGGCACACACACACACACACACACACACACACACACACACACACACACACACACACACACACACACACACACACACACTACTTTCCTTATCAGTCATGTGGGATTTCTGTTTCTGGTAACTTTGTCCAGCCAAGAGTTAGGGTACCCCCAGAGCCCTCCCCTTCCCACCCTGAAGACTCAGTAGCCTGCATGTGAGTCTCAGCCACATGTCCCCACTGCTAGCTGGCTGCCTGACCACAATGTACTCAGAAATGGCCTGTTTGCATCCAAGTGGTCCTTGTTCATTTTATATCAGGTAGAGGAGTGTGGAGCTCAACCCCTAAGCCCAACCCCACGGACCTCAACCCCTCAGCCTCATGGTCCCTATCACATTCCCCGTAGTGCTGGGAATTATAACCTGGGTCTCAAGGATTATGCATGCAAGTATAGATGCAAGTGATTTTTCTCTATTTTTTTTTCATTTTCTCTTGTCTCCTTCCCATGTTCCTCTGGCCTCTCCATGTCTTGTTCCCTACTCCAAAATCTTTTTCTTTCTTGGTCTCCAAAGCAGACAAGATAGGAAGGGCTTGGCCGTGGACAGTGGGCTAGGAAGGTGACCCCAGATAGCAGGATGAGGGCTAGGCAGCAAGACCAGGAAAGGGATTGTTGCTGTGCCCTTACTAGGCCACCAGTTCATTCTGAGGGTTCTTGGCCCTTAGAAGGTCCTACCAAGGGAAAGAGGTTCACACATCTACCTCTACCCCTCCGTGTTTGGAGCTACTAGCTCACCAGCCCTTCTATATGTCCAATGGACAGAGACACAGGAATATGAGACACTGGAAGCTGCAGACACCAGCCCACCAAGCAATCAGCAGCCAGGAACCCTGACTGGCCCATAGATGATGCCTTTGCCAAGCTACTCCTCTTCCTCCTCCTCCTCTTTTTCCTCTACCCCCTCTTCCACTTCTTCCCCCACCCCTCTTCCTTCTCTCTCCCTCCCTCTCTCCTCACAGTGTCAGAGCCATGGTCTGGGCCTGAACTCAGGAATCTTTAGACCCCGGGTCTGTGCCCTTGAAAGTTACAGCCAAGGTCATATTTCTAAACTCAGCCTCTTCATTTTCTAATACATCAAGTTCCATGGAAACTCTGAGTGTTTTTCCTACCTCACAAGAGATCCTCCATCATCATTTCTGATGGAGAACAATCACTGCTAGCCCAAGCCTGTAAGCAGTGGAACCTCCCTATTGGCTGAGCATGGTGCCTCTGTTCTTCCTGGCAGACCAAGAATATCCAAGTTAATTGGTCACCAGGGGAAGACTAGGCTGCAGAAGGTAATAAAACATATTGACACTGGTAAGAGTTAATTAAAGCTTTTACAAGACTTCATTCAAGGAGGGCCATTGAGTTCAGGCCAAACCCCAAAGCACAGAGAAATTAATGAAATTCACGCTCTCTCCCAAATCTATTTCAGTACTAATAAGCCATCCACAATTAGCACATTTACTCTTCCTTTAATGACTTCATTTATAAAAGCAGAGTATAAAATCTGTTGTCCCTCAGTCTTCAGAAAAAGGCAATGGTATTTTCTTTTTTCCAAAACATTTTTGCTTTGGGCAGGTGAGAAACAGATTGGGAGGGAAGGAAGGGATGACATAGTCCAAAAAGGAATGTACTCATTACCTGACCTGTGTAACTGTATTCCCTTTGTACATCACCTTGATAACAATTTTTAAAATATTTTTAAAAATAGACTGGGCAAAGAACAGTTACCAAATGCAGCAGTTTGAAGTATTCTAATTATACATCTCTCTCTAAAATCCCATCCCCTGACTGGACAACAGGGCAGGTGACACATTGGTAGAAGAGGCCATAGAGAAGACCCTAAGTGACCTCAGCCAGCCACTAAGAAAATGCCACCTGGGAGGAAAACGTATCAAGCACAATGTGCTAATGGGGTTCCAGCCCTGCAGCCTGCTGACCACCTGGGCAAGGGATGGGGGGGTAGCCTTTCTCAGGGACAAACATGACATCTTCAGGCCAGAAGCTTGTGTCCAGTCTTATTCCAAAAGAAAGTCCAAACCTGGCTCCCACATCAAGTCTTCCAGTCATTTCAGGGATACCAAACTATAAACATGGTCTTTCTTGGGTGCTGAAAAATACCTTCTCAGATCTGTGGAATCAGATTCCAGGGTGGGGGTGGAGGGCTGCCCATGGGCATCAATGAGCCTTCCCCCAGGGTGGGATTCAAATGTACAGTAGAAATCACTGACTCACATGGTTCCTCAGAGTTGTATTTGAGTGGAGTGGAATCACCAGAGCAGGTGGAGTGGGGAATCCAAGCAGGTGGTGAAACCCGAGTCAAGCAGATTGGGCAGAGTGAGCCATGTGCCACAGGGACTCAACTCTGGAGCAGGGACTCAACTCTGGAGGAAAAGCAGCTTCCTCTGAAATGCGCCGTAACAACAAAATGCGCCTTACAGCAAATAGAGAATTAAGATCTGAGGGATGGGTACCAGAGTGTTTGCTGAACAATTCTTTCAACTGAAAGAGTGTGAACATTTTTTAATCATAAAATGTTGTAGGAAGAAACCAAATGAAGAACGGAGTTGGGTGGGCGGCCCTCTCCACCCTGGTCTTGGGGGGTGGGGAGGGGTGTCATTGGATATTAGATGACAGCTGATTCCCTGCCCACCTGAGCCAGCCAACCACAGAACTCCCAGAACAGATCATCTCCATATTGGGAAGGCCACAAAGAACAGAAAGGGCTCTGAAATCCATCCTAAACTCAACCCTTTAGAGAGAGGTTGTGCTCAAGAGGGATCAACCACAGCCCTGACATCAATCTAGAAATTTTATTTAAAAGCTACAGAAACTAATGACAGGAAGCATGCTGGTACATCTATTTATCCTCAGTTCCTTGTCAGCATCCAGACAAATGAATGATACCCAAGAGTTACCAGCACCTGCAGGAAGATGCACTGGGCGCGTAATTAACACCCAGATAATAAATGGGTCCTCACACACCGAAGGGGGCTGAAGCAAAAAAAAAAGCCATCTTTGCACATGTAAATCAGCCATCATTCTGTGACAATCCAGGAAGGGACCATGGAGGGAAGGTAGAAGAGAGCCCCAGGACATATGTGCTATGTGGGCAGTGTACAGGGTACTGTGATCTCCCAGGGAGCTTTTAAATGCTTGTTCCCAAGTCCCACAGCCAGAGCGCATGGGGGTCTCAGAGGAAATGAGAACCTGAATCTTATGGTGTCTGCAGAGCCATTCTGATGCAGTCACTGTGAGAACCAAAAGGCCCACCAGGAGAGCGATCTAGGCCCCAAGCCAGAGCTCTTGGGGTCCTGCTCACCTCCCATGGTTCCAGAACTCACTGGTAAAGCATCACTGAAAGGAGGAGCCATCCAGATCTCTCAGCCCCAGGCCAGCACCTTCCTCGCCACCCTGTAAGGTCTCTGAGTGGCTGAGTCCAGCTGCCCGTGGCCAAACATGCTCCTGGACCATCCTGCTTAGGCTGCCAGCCCTGCCTCTCTCACCCTCTCACTCCTCCACCAGGGCGTTCTGTTATGAAATAAGCAAGGACCAGCTGGTTACAACAGGCCAATTCTGTGGGCACTCAATTAAACAAAAGTGAGGGAAGCCCACAGCTGTGGTCTTAGCCTGATGATTGAGCTGCTGGCTGCAGGGGAGGTGTCCAGAGACTAATGCAAGGCTGCTGGATCCCTGGAAAGTTCCCTAAGCAACAATAAGGATGTGAATCATTGTGTGGGAGGACAAGGCAGGAAGCTAGGACAGCCAGCTTGAAAGAATGTCAAGTGAACCCATCCCTCAGTTCTAGCAATCCAGAACTGAGTCTCCATGTAGGAGAACATTATGCTTCCTGCAGGGGGGGTGGGAGCAGTTGGGACTACAAAGCATGAAGAAAAGAGGGAGCCAGGAAATGGGTCCTGTTCTGTGGATAGAAGGTATTGGTTTTTGCTTTGGTGATCAAGTTAAGCAAGGAGCCATTCTGTGTGGTCAGGAGTCTTCAAGGGTTCCAAGCAGGGAGTTCTCTGACCTGCGTGGCAGAGTCATCAAGAGCTGGAAACTCTTTCTGTTGACCTGCTAGATTTAGTAGTCAAAATTATGGGGAGCCCAGCCAAAATGAATGTCAGAAAGTGAATAATTTTTAGTGTAAATATATCCCACGCATCATTTAGGACATAAGCAAAAAAGTAGGAAAATGTAGCCAAGTATGTGGTGCATACCTATAGTGCCAATTACTCAGAAGCTTGAGGCAGAAGAATTAGCCTAGGAGTTCAAGGACAGCCTGTGCAACATGGTAAGAAACTGACACCCCACGCAGACCCCCAAAGAAAAAGAGAGGAACAGGAGGAAAAAGAGGAGATGGAGAAAGAAGAGGCCATTTCTTAGGCCACATCGCCACCTTGTGGATAAAAGTGTCCTTATGGGCTCCAAATCTCTGGTGAAGTATTGGAATTGCATGGGGTTGTTGTTGTTGTTTGTTGTTGCTGCTGCTGCATTATATTAAAAAACATTTTTATTATCTTTAAGTAGTTGTATAAATTGTTTGCCATTCAACAAATCAGTTTATAAGCATAATGTATCTTGATTGATACCTTTAGAGAAATAGACAAACCCCTACTAATCAGATAACCACTTTTAACTTTCAAAAGTAAAGTACAAGCTGGACACTGGTACCTTCACCTATAATCTTTGTTATTCAAGAGGCTGAAATCTGAGGATCAAGGTTCAAAGCAAGCATAGGCAGGAAAGTTTGTGCCTCTTATCTCTACAAAAGAAAAAAGAAGAAAAAAGGAAAAAAGGAAAAAAAGTGGAGCTGTGGTTCAAGTGGCAGAGTGCTAGCCTTGAGAAAAAAAAAATCTCAGGGGCAGTGCCCAGGCCCTGAGTTCAAGGGAACTGAAAGCTAGCTCAACACACCACTGATGTCAATTGTCAATCTGGTACCTTCCCCTGAGGTTTTGATCAGCACTGCCTGCCCAGTTAATAACAGCATGCTACACATTCAAAACTTGGTGGGAGCCAGGTGCCAGTGGCTCACCCTGTAATCCTAGCTACTCAGGAAGCTGAGCTCTGAGGATCACAGTTCAAAGCCAGCCCGGGCAGGAAAGTTCATGAGACTTTTATCTCCAATAAACCACTAGAAAACTGGAAGTGGTGCTGTGGCTCAAGCGGTAGAGTGCTCACCTTGAGCTGAAGAGTGCACGGACGGCGCTCAAGCAGAGCTCAAGTCCCATGATTGACAAAAAAAAAAACTTGGTAGGAGTACATCGTAAGTGGTCTCACCCCAAATAAGTAATGAGAGGGATATATATGCAAACTTGTTCAAATTAGCCATGTTACAAAGTACAACTGTCAAAAAAAAAGCATGATGCACACCATAAATACATACCACCTTTATTTTTCAATTAAAGTACACTTTAAAGGGGGAGGGGTGAGAAATACTTTTAGAATACGACTTGGATCACAACACTTTGGAGGTAGAGACAGGAGACTAGTGAATTTGAGGCCAGCCTGAGCTACAGAAATCTATGGTTCACATCTGTATCACAGCTGTAATTCCAGCTATTTAGGAAGCCAAGGTCTCAGTATCAAGGTTTAAAGCCAGCCTGGGCAGGAAAGTCTGTGAGACTTATGTCCAATTAACCAGCCAACTGCCTAAAGTGGAGCTGTCACTCAAGTAGTAGAGTACCATCCCTGAGCAAAAAACCTAAGGGGCAGTGCCCAGACCCTGAATTCAGGGCCTATCTCTCCATGTGTTCTCAGAACCCCAGGCCTACATCCCTTACCAGTTCTGAGCCCCAGCCCTTCCCTCATCTCTGTGACTCCCCACTTGTTCTACACAAGGGACCTCAAACCCGAGCTCTAGACAGAGGTGCTCAGGAGAGAAGTGTCTGCATTCATCATTGTAAGTAGACATGGGTGTTTGCACACTTCACCTGCCTTCTGAGAAATCCTGCATCAAAACACTGCTTTGTTTCCTTTACCTCCCCATTCTTGTCCATGTTATAGAAGGGAACTTTCAGGTGCACACATCTTAAACTGCACACCCTTTGGGCAATGCCAATCCAATTATAAAAAATGACAACAAAACCACTCCATGTCATTGCTTCCCTCTATGAGCCATCCATCTGCCTAAGTGAGAATTTAAGAGGTAAACATGGACTTCATTTCCCCTTTACCTTCTTCCTTTTCCTTTTAGTTTATTTTCCTTTTCTACCTTTTTTACCTTCTATTTATGTATGTATGTATGTATGTATGTATTTATGTATTTATTTATTTTGCACAAGTACAGGCGCCTGGGCACCATCCCTTAGCTTTTTCACTCAAGGCTGCTACTCTACCACTTGAGCCACAACTCCACTTCCAGCTTTTTGGTGATTAGTTGGAGATAAGAGGCTCATAGACTTTCCTACCTAAGCTGGCTTTGAACCTTGATTCTCAGATCTCAGTCTCCAGAGCAGCTAAGATTATAGGGGTGAGCCACTGGCACATGGCTTTTCTTTAGTTTTCTGAAACAAAAGAACTGTAGTTGCAAGAAGTCAAATCAAATGGCCTTCCTCACACTTCACAGTCCATATCAGCAAACTCATCCTCTGTGGCCTCTGGAGCGCAAAGGGCTGCAGACTAGGAGCTGCAAGGAAAGGTGTGGACAGACTCCTTCCCAGTTTCCTGGTACTTCCTGAAACCAAAGGATGTTGATTGCTTCTGGTCATATGGGGAGGGACCTGGAGAAGCCTGGCAGGAAAGGCTCACAGTCCCTAGAGGCTGCCAAGGGAGCATGAGTATCATTATGATCATTCTTGTGATCATTATTAGTGTCACTTATACACTCATGGGTTAGAGACATCTGATATACTTCACTCCCTCTAGTTGTTATTCTTGATGGGATGAAATGATCCCTTACCTCTTCTGATGGTCACTGGGGAGAGGAGAGGTCCCTGGCTCATGTCATGCATTTGCAGTGCTGGCTTGGAATTAGTCATGTCTTGAATAGCCTTGCCTCCTTACTGAGTGCATTGTCACCTAAGTGACCTTTTTTCTGTGGCCTCTTCAGTGGAGAGGGTCAAGGAATATTTTCCCTACTTTGGTAAATATGGCAGCACTCTATACTGTGGCTCCCATACCTCCGGCCCCAGATCTTTTCTCCCCTGGTTGGAAGCTGGGTCCTGTAACTTGCTTCGAACTGACAACATAAAGTGAAGGTGACAAGAGATCCCTTCTGCAATATCATCCTCTAAGATTGTAACCCATTTTCCTAGAATTCTATTTCCCCGGCTGGCTTTAAAGAAGCAAGCAGCCACATTGCAAAGTCCCATGAGGCTAGGAACTGAAGTAGCCTCCAGCCACCAGCCAGTAAGGAACTGGACACTTGGTTTGACAGTCCTCAGGGGACTACCATTTGCCAGCAAAGAGCTTGAAAGTGGAGGTTTCCTTGTGAGCCTGTGAAAGATGCAGACTGATGAGGCCCTGAGCAGCAGACATGGCCCAGTCAGGCTCAGTCCCTCTGAGATAAAAGGTGCCTGTGGTTTCAGCTGCTAAATGTATGGTTCTTCAGGCTAAGGAGCAATAGAAAACAGACAGAAAACAACACACATCTGTGGAATTTCTTTTCAGGTTCCAAAAGTGATGGGGGTAGAATGGCAACAGGCCAACTAACACAGAAGGCAGGGTCTGCCCAGAGATATACAGACGATACTGCTGTCTAGACCCGCTGCATGAACTACAGAAGAATTAATGGAGGAGATTGAGATCTGACTACCTCAGCTGAACCTCCCTGGTTTTCATCCTGTGACAAGGCAGCACAGATCTCCCTAGAGACCCACCCAGAGGGGAAAAAGAACCCCAACCATCCTATCACTGCCAAGCTCTGGGATTCCAGAACCCTTCACCTTGGAGAGTGTTTCCTGCCAACCTGAGTGGGAGTGAGGATTCCAGCTACTTGGGCTGAGCCTTGGAAGTCCCAGATCTTCAGGATCTGGAAAAATCACACTGGGCAGCTTCATAGCCCACTAAGGTGAGGCCACATACACTGAGGAGAAAGAGTGTGCCTTGGCTTGACCACCCCAGGAGTTCCTGGCCTGCCCCTCATCCCTCCCACATCCACTCACATCCTGGGGACAAGGTTTCTTCTGCAGGATCTCTGCTTCATGACCAGTGAGTACACAAAGCCACATGTCATACATGGCCAAACAATGACCAAGGTCATCACCAGGTAGATTGATCACAGAGGTCAGACCAGCGCTGGTATCCATGAGAAAAGAGGGAGGAATAACAGAATAGGTTACATAAGTGTCCCCCAAATCTGAGAGGCCAATGAACTTCCTGAACCAAGGTGTGAGAAGAGTCCTATGTCCTAGCCAGAGTTTGAGATGGGGCCAAAGAATGTGTTTCTTAAGCTCCAGGAAAAAAAGCTAATTCTGCTGGCCCAAGGACTACACTTGGGTTACAAGAGGTTAAAAGAGAGAGTGGGTTAAATGAGTGAGTGGGTTCATTAATGAATTAATGCTTGAGACTCAGTACAGAGCCCACTACTCCTGCAGTATACACAGAAATATGCACCTAACACACATAAACATGTATAGAACCACAAACACATGTACAACCACAAATGTGCGCTTAACATTCCCATAATGCTCAGATGCACAGAGAGAACTATATAAATACACAAATGCAAAGATACAACAATATACACTTGCAAACCCAGAGACAACCCATATATATTGGTACAGGTTCTTCAAAGCTAGGGTGCTCAGCTAGGTGATTCTTAATCACTGAGTGCCTGGTATTTAAGCACTCAATCTCTGTTAATACCCAGTAACAGGCCACTGGCTGATCTCAAAGTAAGAGTGGTCATCTGAGAAAGATGACAAGACCTTTCTCCAAAATACTAATGGCCTTCACTCTGGCTCAGAAACCAGAAATTTCACTGGATGGTTCTGGTACCCATTTGTGAGACAGATTCAAGCTAAAACTCCACTGGTCACCTGATAATCCATTTTCTGTTTGAGATCTTCTGTGTCATGTCAGGGAAGAGCCAGTGTACAGGAGACTTCAAAAGACCTTGCTGAAAGTCCCTGTTGCTGAGCCTATGTAGCCTTTACTGCTGCCACCGTGGCCACTTTGCAACCCCACCAGGTATCACTGGATCACTGGGTTGGCTGGTATCCACAAAGCAGACCTCCCTATCCACTCTGTTTTTAAAATCCTCTCTAGGAAGAGAGGTCATACTGTGGTGAGTTGGGACACAAATCTCTTTGTTCCCCTTCCCCTTTCAGAGACGTTTCCACAGCATCTCTTCAGTAAATTTCCTTGTCGATAATTTTCTATTTATCTTACTTCCACGGCCTATATGATCCAGCCAAACCACTGGCCACAGCCCATTCATTGGTGTATAAGTATGTCTATGGCCATTTTCCTTTCAAGTGTACTACCAGGTACACTGCCTGGAGATGACAGCTCTTGACTCCTATCCCAGGAAGAGACTATTCCAGAAAGTGGCTATCCCTGAAAGAGGATATAATGTTGCAACTACCCACTCTTGAGTGGTGTCTGCCTGTCATACAGAACCTCTATCTATAGACCACTTTTGTCTCTTCCTCTGTCACCTGATGGTTGGAAAGCCCCATGAGATAGATGTAGGAGAGCACGTGTGAACACCGTGGCATGTTCTGTGCCCACTCAGCTACCCAACTGAATGGCTGCTATTCCCATAGTACAGAAGAAGAACAATTACAGAGTTCTCAATGATGCTAAGGCTCCCCTCACAAATTATTTACCACAGTGGTGAAAGGTCTATCTTCGTAGATACTCCCACGGTGGGTTGAGTAAGTCTTTTTTTATTGTCAAGGTGAGGTACAGAGGGGTTACAGTTATGTAAGTAAGGTAATAAGTACATTTCTTGTCAAATTTGTTATCTCTTCCCTCATTTTTCTCCTACGTTCCCTCCCTTGGGTAAGTCTTAAATAACAAATTCACTCTAACATTTCAATCTGCCTAAATTCTGGTTGGATTTACTTTCTACCCTGTGATAAATAAACGTCTCATCAATAAATCCAGAGTTACTTCTTGCTGACTAAATCCAATTAGCACAATGCCATTAATGGCCCCTTAATGTAATGGACCATTGTAAGGTCCTAAGGAAAGGAAAGCGACCAAGATTCCCCCAAACTAAGTCAGATGCAGGGCTGCAGAGCTGATAGGCCCTGAGGAAGGAGTCACGGTACAACTCCAGGCTTTGCCAGATGAAAGCCATGGCTTTCTACATTAAACCAAATCAAGTCCAGCACTTCCACCTTTTGGTCCATGTGTCAACAAAATTTACCAATCAAACTCTTCCTAACCCCCTGAGATGAAGCATTAAGTACAGGATCTCTGCTTACTGAGCCTGTCTCAGTATGTTTAACCTGATCCAACTTTATGTTCTTCCTGCCATTATCCAAACCCCTTCCAATCCATTCCCATGAATCTTACCTGGGTTTTTGTCTGTACAAATTAGCAAAGTCATGTATTTCTTTAACTTTGAAATGCAATTCCTTGTGGACCCCCCCTTTTAGGGGCTCGCTGGGATTTGCATCTGATTATAAGCTTCGAAGCAAAGGGAGATGGTAAAGAAGACTTGAGGAGAGACAGCTCTGTCCTGCATGATGACCCCTCATACTAGGCCGTCAGAGCTTCCCTAGGAAGGCAAGGTGAATGCCCTCAGACAGAGAGTAGGAATAGCTCTTCCACCAAGGGTGAAGACAGTGATCATACTTTGCAACCAGATTCCCTGCCAGAGGAGATATGACCAATCAAAACTCATGCACGAGAAACTGCATTTGGGCAAGGGAAATCAAGTGAGTCTGCTTCTGAAAGCAGCATTTCCCCCATTTGTTTCACTGCAGCATCTCTCCCCTATGGATTGGGGTAGAATACTACACTAGGATTTTTTTTCACAGGTCTATTTCTCTTCCTCCCTCCTCCCCTCCCCAGCAAATGACAGCTGCTTGGAAACTTTTATAAAGGAAGCAGTTGCCTTTGTGGCCAATAGATCTGGAGACGAAGAGCTTCTAGTCCAAATGATTCGGCAAGAAATCATGCCCCTCCCCAGCCCCAAAGAGGCAGTCCCCACCCTGCCCTGGCCCAGGCTGTGCTCAAACTACTCTACTACACTGCCATCCTCCAGGACAACCATGTGGCTGGCCAAAGTGCTACTCGCCTTCTTCTGCCTTGCTTCCAGCACCTGTGGGAACTTAACCCCAGGTAAGAGGAATGTTTCCTGGATGCTCTCTGGGATGCTGTGGCTAAGGCTGCTGGCGGCAGCTTTAAGGTGTATCCTGGGATTCCTCCCCAGCTCTAGTCTGCCCCAGAGGATCCACAGAGGCTCTGGGTCCTGGCAGCAGCTGCTTTGGGAGGAACAAGCTTCAGGAAGGAAGAGTGTGGAGGCTGCCCCTGCTGGGATAGAGGAAGAGTCTTGTGTTGCTTCACCTCTGCATCATTTGCTCTTCTCTGCTTCTTGGCGCTGAGACAGGGGGAGAGAATGGGAGCTGGACTGCGATCAGGTCACTTCCATCTGATGGCTTATCCTTCCTGTCCGCCTACAGGCTACTGTCCTATGACTTGGTTCCAGGGACTCTAGAGATCAGATATCTGATGCCCAGAGGGGAAGGAGTTAAGAGGAAGAGGAGGACACTGCCTATTCTCTGGAAATTGAGGCAGAGGAAGGCACTGTCCAGGTTCTGGGAAACTGGAGCATAGCTAGTGTAGGTGACTCGCCTAGATGACATAGCCATGGGTGTCTACTTGAGGGAGCTGGGAATGTAAAGGCTATTCTCTCAGCTGGCCCAGCTTTTCATTATTCATACTCACTGTTCATGATCTGCATGAGCTCTGCCTTTCCTCCCCCTCCCCCCCCCATAGCCTCACCTCACAGAGTAAGGACACAGTGGTAACGATTTCATGGAGTCCTTGAGACCCGAGATGCTACCTGGGTGTTGGTGCCGTTACTCACCCTATGACCTTCCTCTTCGCTGGTGTGTGAAGTTGGGCAAAGGCCTGCCCCTGTGTCAGACCACCCAAGGCCCCATCATGGTGACAAGAGCCCTTCTGGGCTGACCTGGGCTGCTCTGCCCTCAGGCCTCCTCTCTGCCATTGAACCTGACAAGCACCCAGAGTCCACCCTCACACATGCAGAACCTGAAGGTATCACAGACCCCTGCCTACTAGCTATGGACGCTCCCGAAGACTGAGTCCTACCATCCATAAAATGGGCAATAATGGCACCCCAGCCTGCCCTGGGGAGTGTAGTTGAATGGCTCCAAGGTGATCCCATGAGTGGTATGGTGGACTGAGGGTGCTTTCAGTAACACCTACCCCTTGCTCCTAAGCCTGTACGGTCAGCCCTCATGATCACCACCACCACCACCACCACTTCCCCCAAGGCTGAATCACTGCTGAGATGCCCAGCTAGGGCCTTAGGTTTTCATTTGTATAGTGAGGTACAGAGGGACCTCAGAGGCCCCTCTGAGGGTCAAAGAGAGCCAAGAATTTGGTCCCCTCCCTATTCACCCCATGATCCTTTATAGCCATTCCCTCACTTCCTCACAACAGATTCTAGAACCTGTTGAGGGGCAAGGGGATAGCAGAGACACAGGAAGTATGTTTGGGGGCATGTGGCTTCCCAACTAAACTACACAGATATTGGGCCCTAGTCATGCTGAGCTCTTGAAAATGAAGGAAATTGCCACATTGGTCTCCTTGTCATTAGTTTAAAAAGTAACACTCTTCTTTCCCAACCTGCCCTCTTCCAGGAAGAACCCTGGCCACCATGTCACTCTGCCCCCTCTCCCTTTCCAGTTAGGCTGGCAGCAGCCCATCTGCCTGAGACCTGTGGCCAGGAGCCACCTGCAGCAAGGGCTGAGGCATTGTATCAGGCCAGAGACACTCTGGGGACAAGAGGGCCTCCTTGGGGAGCCCTGGGAACTACCACTGCCTGGGTCTGGACCTGGAGAAGACTGCTCACCCACCTTCCATACCCTCTGGGTTCTTTCTTGCACACTCAGAGAGACCCTTGCTATAGCCACACTGTAATGACATTGGATAACAATTACCTGGTTGCTTCCAGTGTTTTGTGTTTGATATTCTCATCACCACCCTGAGAGATTGGTGCTGTTGTGATCCCCATTGACAGATGGAGACATGGAGGCTCAGAGAGATTAAAGCAGCCTCCCCAAGGCTGCACAGCCAATGGAGGCAGAGCTAGGATTACAATAGTGAGCATAGCCCAGTGGGGTAGGGCCTTGACTAATTCCAATAGAGACCAGGTAACCGAGCAGAGGGGTGTACAGCATATACCTCCAGGGACAAAACTGGACATTCACTGTCCACAGCCCCAGTCCTCAGGCCCCAATTCAAAACTTTAAGCTCTAGGAGATGGAGAGACAGAGCTCGAATCAATAGATCTCTCTGTCTCTTTCTCTCTCCCTGCCTCCCAAAGGCACCACAGCAGGGACCCCATGCAGGGACCATCTGCACTTAAATCTGAAACACCTGGGTCCCCTTCTTCCCACTCCCCTAAGTCTCTTCACTTGATGCTCACGTTGATCTTCATCTGTAGGACATTATTCTTCCCAGGAAGGAGATTGGCAGGTTCTACAAGTGTCCATGGATGAGCTGAGCAAAGGAATAAACAGCAGGTTTTCCAGGAGCCAGATTTGAACAGGAACCTTGGGGAGTCCTCTCAGAGTCTACCAGCCCCACTTTACCAAAAGCAGCCAGCCATGAGCAGCCAAGGAGGAATGGCAGGGCTGTCCATACTTGGCTCTTTCATAAGACCCTGGGGAACCCGACTGGAAGAAGAAGCCCTTCACATTTCTTTCCTCATCTTTTGTATAAATATGGGCTTCCACGCACCCCCGCCCGCACAGAAAGAGCAGGGAAAAGAGGAAGAAACTCAGCCTGCCCACCCTCCCTCCCTCACATGCCAGGATCCACAGCCAAAGCTCATGGGATGGCATTTACTCATAGGACAGTAAAGAATTGCACCCAGAGAACCTCAATCGACAGTACATAGGGACCATCATGCTTCAGGATGCTGGAGCCCTTTGTGCCCAACTGAGCTGAAACCCACGAGTGGGTGGATCGACCCTTGCTAGAGTGTGGCAGAACTGCTGAGGGGAAAACAGCATAGCCTCCCTACCAGTGGGGTTGCAGGGCCAAACACAAACATGGCCTCCTTGGCTGGGACAAATGAGAAGAAGCCAGACACTGACTGAACAGCAGCCTTGAGGACCAGGCTAGTCTGCCTTCTCCTAACCCCTAAAGACCACATCCTGTCCAGAGGTCCAGCTGCCTGGAAACCACATGCTGAAAATAACTGGCTTCTGACGACTGAGACTGGAAAGCAGCAATCCTATCCTTGTCCCATCCATGGCCTCTATCCTCAGCTTCCAATGCCACTATGGGGAAGCCCAGCTCATGCCTGGTGTGGGGGTAGACAGGTGATGGGTACACAGTGTGGGTGGAGGGGCCGGGATCCACATGAGCAGAGTCTGGATGCCACCTGGCACAAGGCAGGACACTTGGATTAAATGTCCGACCATCATCAATCTTCTCTGGTTCTTTTGTTTCTTCCAGATTTCTGTTCCCAGGTCCTTAACTCAGATTTGAAGCCAGAATTTCCCAAATTAATAAGGACCAATGACGCAGGAGTCCTCAAAGCAGCCAGACACAGCGCACAGAAGTTCAACAACTGCACGAATGACCTCTTCTTGTTCAAAGAGTTCCGAGTCAGCAAAGCTCTGGTACAGATGCAGGGTGGGGGTCTGGTCATTAGCTTCTCAGGGACATCCCTGAGGAGCAGAGCTATAGCACCCAACCACCTAGAGCACATCTATAGACAGAAGGCTAAAGGCAACACCAAAACCAGTGTCACCTGGAGCTGAGCACAACTTAAACCAGCAGGTTTAATTAAGGCTTCCGGGCCAGACCTCATCAGTGGAAGCAAGGAGGTGGGGGCTGTAATAGAGCTCATAGAAGTGGGCAGCCCTGCAGAGTCACTGCTTTGCAGATCAGAGATGCTCTTGCCAGGGTTCCCAGACCCCCGTTCCAGCCTCACTCCTTATAGCCCCATGTTATATTCCCCCACCACATGTGTCAAGCCATTCCTTCCCTTACAAACCCTCTGCCTCGAGCCTGCTTCGTGTCACACCCTACAGTGCTATTATTCTTCACAATGACCTCTCATACCCACTCACTACTCTCCCAGCCAGAGAGGGCCCTACAGAAAATACCAGCCTTGCTCAATTGTGTCCCCAAAATGTCCATGTGGATGATGGGAATCTAAAAGTGATGATAGGGAACCAGGAGGTGGCTCCCTGATGATCTCTGTGAACACTGAGCAGCTATCTGCAAGCATGGAAAGCTGGCTTCAGATGAATGACAAGGGGAGAGGATGGATGTGGGAGTGGCCTTCATCTAAGACTAATGGCATCACAGAACTTGTGGTAACCCTGCTAAAGGGGCTGGATCTTGCCTGAGTGAGGTGCTACCTTCTTCAGGGGCCAGTGCAATGCTCTGGACCCGAGTGTCCAAGATCCTCTGAGGATGTGACATTGCCCCTCTTTGTCTTGGTAATGTTGGGGACTTTATTCAGGTGGCATATGGTGGGAGAGACTAAAAATTAAGGAACTTTCCCACAACTATGCAGAAACCAGACATGAGAAGAGCAGGGTGCCAATGGCCCATGCCTGTAATCCTAGCTACTCAGGAGGCTGAGATCTGAGGATTGTGGTTTGAAGCCAGCCTGGGCAGAAAAGTCTGTGAGACTACTTAACTCCAATTAACCACCAACAAAGTGCTAGCTTTGAGCACAAAAGGACAGTACCCCTGTCCTGAATTCAAGCTCCAGGACTGTAGAGAGAGAGAGAAAGGAAGAAAGGGAGGGAGGGAGGAAGGGAAGGAGAGAGGAGAACTAGGTTGCTGCCATATCCAAGTGGAGAAGGTCTATTCTAGAACTCCAGTTCCCAGGCACAGGGAGGCGGAAACCAGCGAATGCTGTGCTTGGTGTGGGAACCTTGGAAACCAGGATTTGTCCCATTCCTTTAAACATCACTGTGAGGGCTGTGGGGTAGGTGCAGCTGGCAGATGGAGGGAGGGGCAAGGCTCTACCTTTGGTTGCAGGGGGTGGGGGGGAGAACAGCAACTCTCCTGAATGCAGAATTCTGAGCAAATAAACCATCCTTTCTTGGGTAGAAAGCCCTTGTCAACAGCAGTAAAGAGGGAGGGGTTGCAGTCCAGGCCCACTTCCTTCCCAGCAGCAGTTGTAGCACGTCTTAAACTTTCCTCACTCCCCAGCACCCTCCTTACTTACCACAAGATAGAAACCACTTTCAACCTGTGCTAAGTAACCAAGAAGCCTAGTCCTTTGCTTCTCTTTAGATCGCAAAAGGCCTGAAATACATGCTGATGTTGGAAGTCAGTAGAACTACGTGCAAGAAAAACAGTTCTCCTTCTCTGGACAGCTGTAACTTCCAAACCAGCCCCACCCTGAAGTGGGTAAGGTAGATGGGCTGTGGCTGCCTTCTCTGTCCCAGGCTCTTCTCCACACTCCTCCAGGCAGTGGTCACCTTTCTATGGGGAGGCTTTCAGACCTCCCTCCTAAGGTCAGACCTCCAGTATTCCCATACCACACGGGGACATGGAGCACTGAAGAAGGACTTTCTCAGAAACATATTACCTGTGCAACCTCTGTACTCTCTAAGTGGCACATCTCAAGAGAGAAATGCTATGGATTTGGGGTGGAGAGATTAGAACAAGACAAGCTTTCAAATGACTCAAAAATTATAAAATTATATATATATTTATACATATATCATGACATATATTATCCATGAAATATGACAGATCATACAACAGGATATTATATATATATATCATGTATGGCATGACATATAATGTTTTATACATATATGAATATCCATAAGAAAGCAATGTGGCAATAGTTAATAATTTTTTCAATATTTTTATTATCTTTAAGTAGTTGTACAAAAGAGTTGTCATTCAACAAAGCAGTTTATGAATACAGTACATCTTGACCAATGTAACCACTTTCAACATTCTCACCCACCCCTCCCAACCCACCCTTTCCCTCACTTTTCTTAATGTTTAGCATATGTATTGAATCTTTTTTTGCCATCTTAGTTAACAATTTATAGAGGTGAACATGTATGTTTTTAAATAGTTCTTTCAACTCTTCTATAGGTTTAGACTTTTTAAATAAAAACTGGGAGCAGGATGTGAAGCTGTAGCTCAAAGTGGTAGAGCATTAGTGTTTAGCAAAAGAGCTCAGGGATAGTGCCTAGGCCATGAATTCAAGCCCCATGACCAACACACACACACACACACACACACACACCACCACCACCACCACCACCACCAGCAGCAGCAACCTCGGAGTATTTCCTCAGCAAGAAACACACACACACACACACACACACACACACACACACACACACACACACACACACACACACACACACACACACACACACACACACACACACACACACACACACACACACACACACACACACACACACACACACACACACACACACACACACACACACACACACACACACACACAGCTCCTAGCTATCCAGGCTCAATCACAGAGCGGCCAGGAGAGCTGCCTTAGATAGCCAGGGCCTCTGTAGCAAATGGGGTATTCAGAGGAGCCTTCTCTGTTGCAGGTTCTGAACTGCTACTCTGAAGTCTGGGATGTTCCCTGGCTGCAGAGCTTCGAGGTGCCTGTTCTCTACTGTCACTGACTTCCTTCTGCCTCCTCAGCAGACTTCGGCTTCAACAGACATATGTGTGAGCTCGTCCTCACCTTCGGCTGCAGCCCAGTGCCAAGCTGTCAGAGACCCTCTCTGTCCTTTTCCCACATGGGCAGATGGAGGTGCCAGTGGGTCATACACAGTGGCTGAGATGAGAGAATGATAGCGTCTCTTGCCTAGATTAAATATATCTCATTTTCTTCTAAAATTAATTGTTCTGATGCTGTGGGTCTGGGCTTACAGGGCATTGCTAGAGTAGGGGTCAGGGTAGAGCAGATGGAGGCCAACCTGAGAGTCAGCGGGCTTCCTCACTGCCTTGACTCCATGAGAGCCCCACATCATTCTCCTGGTCTGAGTAGTAGCACAACACTGTGGGGGACCAGATATGCCACAATCTCTTGACCTTCAGTAGTTGATTAAAGTTCTGAACAAAGAGCTAGTCACCTTTCACAGGGAGTCAGGAAGCTGAAGGTAGCATTTCCAGAGTTCCCATTCTCAGAGTGGTCTGGTGAGTTTTGTTTCCTTCCTTAAAGCCCCTCTGATGCTTGTTGGTCATTAACCGCTAGATCTAAGCAGCCAGAACTAGGCAAGCTTGTCCTTGTCAAGAACAGGCAGGACGCTGATCCCCAAACTGGAAGAGCCTGCTTTCCAGGCATGTTACTTCAGTATCAGTGCCTTAGTTCTAGTTTTCCACTGCCTTTAAGGCAGGAGGGTTTGGAAGCCCTCAGTACATGAGAAGCTATACCTGGACAGGTGGGCTATGGCAGATGATAGGGACCATCCCCACAGAGCCATTTGCTTGAAGATGGCCTGGGGATAGGCAAGATATGCATGAGCCAGGGAGAAAAGACAGGCAACTGTGGGAACTGAGGGAACTGAATGCCAGGCCCTAAGCAAAGATAGGTACTGAAGTTGAGCTACAGGGAATATGGGCTTGGATCACAGAAGGGAAGCTCAGCAACTGGCTGGTGGCCAGGGCCTCTGAGCTTTATTCTGAGAAGAGGTTGGTCCTAAGAAGCCTCAGCTGCAGGTACAGGTGCTGTTCACAGGCCTCCCTGTGCCCTCTGCAAAGCACACAGCATCTCAGCACCTTGAAGCAATGCAGACTTGATAACTAGTAGGAAAAGAAATCTGAACCAAGTATGCGTGGCACCATAGCTCCTTGCTATAAATTTCACCGAGGAAGTAACCAAGGAGCAGATACCCTCTGGCTTCCTGTACCCATGGGACTTCCCATAATTCCAAATTCTCATTCCTTTCTGCTGCCCTGACTCAGCTCCTAGCCATTTAATTCAGGGACTACGATGGCAGCAACACCATTAGCTATTCTGCCACTTCTGAGGCCCCTGAACACAGCTCTTTCATAAAGACCTACAGCCAGCCAGGCAAAGGAATCACAGAGCTGCAGAGCTAGATGGACATTGGAACAGTGCTGAACAGAGCCCTGTGAGCCTTCCAAGTGATGAAGAAGCAGATGTGGGGGAGGTCCCACATTCACACCTCCCAATCCATCCTACCAGAGTACATCAAGGCCTGCCTCCCCACCTCCTTCCTCACAGGTCTGAAGTGGGTATGCACATGCCCAGGTGTGGACAGGGACACTACTCCTGCTGAGAGTAGCTGGTGAGCTCCTAGCCCTAACCAAGCCTACCTCAGTCAGGGGTCAGCCAACCCTCTAGCTGTTTTACCCCAGGAAGAATAGAAAGTATCAAAGTCTAACCCAACCTTCCAGATCTTAACAACTCACCTACACCCAAAACTTTCCCACCATCTAGGGAGAGGATTTATCCCAGCTCTTATAGCAAGGCAAACCAACCACTACAGAAGGCTCTCTACAAAGCAACTCTAAGGCCCTGAACTCCAAATGGCTTTACTTAGAATACATCACTATTTCAGTCTTCCTGATCTGTTGTATATACTCCAATAGTCCAGAAGAAAATACTGTTTCTTAAACCAGCCACCATGACAAGAGACGGAACGAGGCTGACCAGTGCATTGCCACATTGCTTTCCAGAAGCCAAGTGTGCCTCTGCCTCATCAGAGGTACATATACCAGTCCAGTCCCTGAGGACATTCTGTTCCCACTGCCACCTACAGACAGCTGCTTTACTCGCTTTCCTAACTGCCCAGAGAGAGTCTCTGAAGTCACACTCTGAAGGTCCCTTAGGAAACAATCATAAATCACAATGACAACTGAGAGAATATACTCATGTGGAGACAGTGTCAATCAGAGATAGAAGGAAACCCTATACTGCCAAACGTTTCACCTGTTCTAAGTTTATTGTCTTTCCCCTGACATTGTCAGAATTAGCGTGACACCAGAGGGAAATTGTGATGTCATCTAATGCTATTGACATTGAGTAAACGCAAGGTTCAGTACCTATACTTCAAAGACACAGCAGAATTATGACCAAAAAAAGGTCTCAAACAGAACAAAATCAGCATAATCCTGACTGAGTCCTGCTCTGAGAGTTCTAGAGTTTTCACCAGTGTACCATGGCCACATATTCCTCACCAGATGTGCACAGGCTCTTCCCGTGCCAGCTCCACGGTCATGTGCTTCAAACATCTGCTCAGTTTAGCAAACCCTGTAGGTGGCATAAGGGCCCAGGCTATAATTAATAGTCCATAAAACTGTCCCACAAACCAACTACTGCCCACCAGGCATTGGTGGCTCAGTCCTGTAATTCTAGTTACTCAGGAGGCTGAGATCTGAGGATCTTGGTTGGAATGCAGCCAGGGCAGGAAAGTCTGTGAGAATCTTATCACGAATTGAATCATCAGAAAGCCAGAAGTAGAGCTGTGGCTCAAAGTGGTAGAGTCCTAGCTTTCAGCAAAAGAAGCTCAGGAACAACACCTGAGTTCAAGCCCCAGAACCTGTACCAAAAAAATAAAAAATAAAAAATAAACTAAACCTATTACTACCAATGTGAACCACTTGCAAAGCTGCAAATCACACTGATACTCAGGCTACTCCATCCCTGAGCACCTTAGAGGACTCTGCTGTGCTGTCAAAGTCATATCCAGAACCTAGCAATGGCCCAAAGGCTGCAGTGGCAGCCAATTCATTCTTCACTTACATCATCAGGAGCCCCAGCTCAGTCATGTGCTGGCTACAAGTCCTGGCAGACACTAACTCTTGGAGCCTCAATTTCTAGCCGTGGTGTATGTACCCATAGTCTCACCTACTCAGAAAGCTGAGGCAAGAGGATCACTTTATCCTAGGAGATGAAGGCCAACATGAGCAATACAGTGAGACACTGTCTCAAAAAGAAATAGATATCAGTGTACATGAAAACCTTTCAAAGGTATATACCACTCTGCAAGTATATGCTGATAATAAAAAAAATCTCAAAAGTTTTCCTATAATAGGCAATAACTGAATTCTGATGCAGTTTTTATAGTAAATGTAAGAGCATTATGAATCACCTAATTAATGTTAAAAGCATGTTAGTAATTCACATTAGACCCTTTTATGCTTACAGCAAAAGCATGTCACATATTTAAACCTAGTAAGACTATCTTTCACACCTCATCATGCCAAATTACCAGATAAAACCCAGGAAATGACACTTGGAGACATAAAAACAACATCTGAGTCAAAATCAAGATTCCTTTGCTGAAAACTGTGAAAAACAATTTACCAGCTTCTTTTCACCAGTGAGAATTTAGCATTAAACGCAAAGCTCTCTGTTCTCAAAGAATAGAGATGTCAACTTACAGACCTAGTACATTTAAATTGCTTTTATTACAGAATGATTAGGTATCCTTTTATTATCCTTATCTACCTGATAATAGGAGACATATCATGAGCTATTAGGAAGTATTTAATAATGACTATTTGGTTTTCCTTTCTAAAAAGTTATATAAATATTATGGACAGTTGTTCTGTCTCTACTGCTGCTCTATTCCACACAAAGCCAGTCCTAAAAGGTGACACAAGATAAGGCAAGACTGGCCTATGACCAAACCCCTGCACTTCTCTAATAAGGCCTGAGCAGTACTGGGGGAGGGGCCAGGATGACAACACACATGGCTCCCACTTACCATAGTTCTGCATTCTCTTCAAATATCTGGATCGTTCACTATTTACAATATTGTCTCTAATAAGTTATTTCACGCAGTCCAAGAGATAAAATTTTGTATGTGTTCTTAAAAGCCCAGAAAGTGCCTGCCCATGGGGTAGGCTGGCGAACAGGTGAGACATCTGCTAACAACTTCATCCAAGACAAATCAGTGACATCTGCAGATGGCGGAGGACAACTGGGAACTAAGAGGCCCAGTAGCTTTCATTCTTAGCAAACCAGATGAGATGCGTAGCCCTAAAACACCACCTTCATTCATCAAGATAATCCTCATCTTGACAATGCTAAATAAAACAGGCCACACCATCAAAAAGGTTAATCAGCAGAAAAATGAGTTTAATATTACCTATTATCAAAATTAAGATCAGTGTGTAGACATACTCATCAAAAATAATTCAGCAACTTGGCAGGGCTTTATTAACACTAACACAAACACAACATCAATACGTGCACTACTCACATCCATGGGGCTACAGATGAAGAGCGAAGGTATAGAAATGACATCCTAAACACACTCCTGTATAATGGGGACAGTATTCACAGAAAGAACCCTCCATTGAAATTTTTGCTCTTTTGCTAGACATTTATTCAGGAGCCTTGGAAACCTGTGGCATGAAGAAAGGCCGGGCCACAGCATGTGGACACCTGTGGAGGGTACAGGGCTGTCCCTCCACTGTGGCAGAACACCCAGGAACCAAAGGCCAGCATCCCACACAACCCTGAGAACACAAGTCTGTCTCAGCTTGAATAGTTACCATCTTATGCTAGGCTCCCCATCCTTCCATGCCAACCCCCCTAAAAAAATAATAATCTTATTTAAGAATAAAGACACCTAGGCCAGCAGCAGAACAGAGTCAGTAGCAAGAATAAGATCCCTGGGCAGCTCACCTCCTGCTCTATCCATCAAACCCTGAGCCCTGCTAAAAGTGCATAAAGTTTCACAGGTCCTACAGATTACTGTACTTAGAAAGCTTCATTTTTAATAGAAAGTGGCTTTACATAAATTTGTCCCCCCCCCCGTGACAGAATATGTTCCCTCAAAAGGTAAAATCAAACCCAGATGAGGGGTGCCACTCTGGGCCTGCACATCTTGGGGGTTGCAGCTATTTCTACCACAACCCTTAGGGCCAACAGATACATAGAACAGAGCTGGATCTACAGTTCTTCCTAGACCAGGTATGGTGTGGCCAAAGGCAGCAACATCTAGCACATGTGGCAAGGAGAGCTGCTGGGCTGGCTAAACTGACTGGAGGCTGAGTCTGCAGATGAAGGGGGACCTGAAGGAACCCAGGTACAAGTACCCATTGTGCTCATGCACCTCACTGATGTAGGGGGCTACCAGCCCGTCGGGATCATGAAGGCTTCTCCGGAAGGCACCACTGTCACTGAGTTCTAGGACAAGGCTATACCGTGGCACAGCCTTCACCACCGTCTCCTGACTGAACAGCTAGAAGAGACAAGAAGCACAATGAAGAAGAGCTTACCTTCTGATCAGAAGAATGCTGGCAGCAGATAGATCAAACAACCTTCTCCTTTTGGAATGGTCTGGTTAAAGCCATGCCCTTCCCCCCAGCCCAATGCAGATCAAGGAGGTCAAGCCAGAAAGAGGACAGCCACAAGAGCACACCTCTGGATGACATAGCTGAACCAAGAGAAATGCAAATCATATCCCAAGAGGTCACCTCTCTGAAGCCAAGGCTAAGGATAGTCTTAAGCCATCAGATCACTAGGGTCAAAACCAACCTAGCCTGACAAGAATGAACAAGTCCTCTAATTAGGCTTAAAGTATTTCAGATCTGCAAGATGCAAATGATGTGAGTTTTAAGACCTATTCAAGCTCAAAATAAAGTCTCTGGGAGGGTTAAGTCAGAAAGTCCACAGACAAGGCCACATGACATGGCCTCTAAAATAAGCCAATTCTGCCACTTTTCTCAGAGCTCAGCCAGGTGATCCTGGGGCCCATCCTGCACGGAAACCTTGGCAGGGACTTCTGGACCCTTGGACACAGTTATTTAGAGAGGCTTATACTTGGAATTATGAGGCTGGTAGAAAACTGTCACCAGAGTAACCAGGTGAAAAGGTATATGATTATTGGCAGTATGGAAGGACACCAGATAGGTAATTTGGACAAAATGCTCTATCACATAAGACCAATGAGTGGAAATTAATAGGCAGATTATAAATTAATATAGGTATTTGACTTCAAATGTCAAATGAGTAATGTTTCTAGTCGCTGAAAATGTTCAAGGACAGATACAAGTTGACTGAGCTCTGGAAGGTTTGAAAGCAATGGGATTAAAGTTGCATTACAGCTCAAAGAATTCTGCAAAACTTCCAGCTACCCATGAGATTCCGCCTTCCATTTCTCTGTCATATGTCTTTTTCTCTCCTCTCTTCTATAAACTTCTAAAAGATCTCACCTCTCTTTTTCAGATACTTCTCAACCTCTGTTTCTAACCATCAGTGTGCTTCCCTCCCTGGCTGGGACCTACCTCTATCCATATCTCATAGAAGAACCTTTGCTTGGACAGACTCCCCAGCTCAGGAGACAGTGCCTTCAATTGAGCTGCTAAGGCCAAGAACCCATCCCTCATTCTTGGTCACTTGGCCCTCCACTCCCTACAAGCCCTTGCCCCTTAAAGCCTTGTAATCTGCCATAGGCATGCTTCTCTAACCCTGGGTTCTGCAGCCACCTCTCCCTGGCCATTGGAATGGCTCTATACTAGATTCCCACACCCAGTGGAGCTATGCTACATGCTGCTCTCTATGCAGCAGCTGCAGTTATCTCTGTGATGCAACCTGAACAAAAGAGTCAGGAAGCTGCTGGTGTGTCTGAGCAGGACACGTGTATGCCAAGGACAGGAGGACCATAGTGCCCCAAACCAGGAAATAAAGAAATAAAGAAATGTGCTTACAATGGGGTGGGGTAGCCAGGCACAGGCTGTTAAGAGCTACACTGGGTGAGGTGTTCCCTGGGGACAGGTTAGTATAGGCTATCAGTGCTCCTAAGGGAAAAGGCAGGCTATCAACACATGGTTGAGAAAGAAGGGTTGGCTGAGCATGGACTCCTAGAGCCTAACAAGAGCCATGTGACAAGAGGACTATGGCTATAGACTGATTAAACTTGATGGAATTGATTAAATAGATAAAAAATACAAGCCTAGTTTTGGTGGCCTGTAACCCAGCACTCCACTGGTCGAAGTAGGAGGATTGATATTTTGATGCCAGCCTGGGCTGGGCTACATAATGAAATCCTGTAAGAAAACAAAGAAGAATGAGAGGAAGAGAAGGAGGAGGGATGGAGGATTTTTCCATGTGGTCACAGGAAGCAGAAGAAAAAGAGAAGGGAAGGAAGGAAGGAGATAGGGAGAGAGGAAGGTGAAGGTAGAAGCATTTATCCATTTGGTCACAGGAAAGAGAAGAAAATGCATTTGATGACTATTTTCCCTATGAAGGGGACTGGATGGAGTGCAAAGTCTCAGTAGAAAGGAGGGCAGAGCCTATTTGAGGTCTAAACATTCATGACAGAGTAAGCCATGGGAGGAATTAGGCTGATAGGCAAGAAGGAGGCTCCAGAAGTCACAAGGATAAGGTAACAAAAAATACCTTAAACAGGAAAACCAGAACAAAAAGGAAATTAAAAAACCAAATATATGTTATATATCTATATGTAATATAGATATATATTACAATAATATAGATAATATATGTCACAATACATTAATCATAGTATATGTAACATATAGATATATATTTCATAGATATTAGGATTAAGAATAAGTATTATAAGTTTCACAATGTTTAGAAGTAGTCAAGATACATACCAAATATAAGTAGTACCAAATAATGTAAGTAGAATTTGAACTTTTAGGGCAGTTAAGATGTTTTTATAGTTACCTTAAAAATCATTCTTTTAATGCCAGGTTTCTCAGATAAGAAATCCAACATGGAAAAGCCAGGGTTTGCACGAATGGCAGACATGGCAACCCAGTACCCTCCAGAGCTGCTGGGTCTGATGTTGTCAGGAAATCCAGGCAAGTTCTCCACGAACATATCAGCCCCTCCCTTCATCAGGCCAGATACATAGACTCTGAAAAATTTACCCAAGCAGGCAGTAAGCAGCAGCCCCTGCATTTAAGGGGAAATTTTTATCCAAACACAAAACATATACATATATAACGGCTGTTGAGAAGACACGTTTGAGAGTCCTGGGCTCAGCTTGACCAGAGAAAAGAAAAGCAGCTGTGTGCTTCCAGGACCCAACTGGCAGGGACACGGAACCCAGGTTGTCTAGCTAGCATTAAATCAACATGCTCTCCCAGACTGCAGATCTCAAGAGGACTGAGAACTCAGGTAGGAAACACATCCTTAAACTTCTCTGTCATTATTGCACACAGGACAGGCATTTTGTTACATCTCATACTTCTCTCAGCATGTTTCTATCCCATCTCAGGCCATGGCAAGTTCTGGCAAAAAACTGATGGCTCAGCTAACACCACACATACCTTCGTATTCTGGCCATGGTCAACTCTGCCACCAGGACAAAGTCTTCCTCAGGAGAAAGCTGGACCCCATTAGGGAACCGCAACTCGTCCAACAAAACTTTCACTTCCTTGGTCTCTGTATCATACTCCAGCAGGCTATGGAAGACCAGAATAGAGGGTCACACAAGGAAGAGTCCATGGCCTATCTATGAGCTTGAAGCTTTCTCCCCATTTCCATACATCCAGGTATGGGTAGATGACTAGGCCTAGGGAGCCTCTGTTTTCACTTGTCTCAAAATGGCCAGTGGGATTCCCTCTCCATTCACATTCCTCTTCTAGAAAACCCTCTGCTCAGTTTTGTCACCAATATGGGAATGAGGTCAGCACCAAGGATAGCAGACACACCAATCTTCAGGTGAGACAACCTGTAGCCCAGACCTGCCCTACGAGGCTCTCCCACCCTTGTGGATGGGATGCTCTGTGTTATTTCCTCAAATAGGAAGCGAGGACATTCTGTTCTATCTCCCAACTCCAGAAACAACTAAAATCCTATCCTAGAAGCTGAAGAAACACTCACAGTGCTCCTCAAAGCAACAAGCTCTATTGCAGTCACCTGCTGGGCTGCCAACTAACAGAGGAAGACCTGTAATGAACACTTGCCGCCCATCATCGCTGCCCTCCATAATCAAAAGCAGGTAATCCCGTCTTTGCCACTTGCTGCTAGAATCTGTGAAATAAATCTTCTTCCCATCGCGGGTGATGGTAAGATCATTCACAAAGGACATTTTCTTTCCCTCAATGGGTGTCTCAGAGGACAGTAGCAGCTTTACTTCACCTGAAGTTAGAAAACAGAAAAAGATATGCTTTCATACTAGAAAGGTCTCTCTCAATAATTTCAAAACATTTTTAAAAACCAACTTTATCGAAGGTAGAATCCTATCTGTAAAGACAAGGAACACTTGGCTTCACTGGGGCAACACAAAATAAAGCAGTAGAAAGAACATTTACTGAGTGCTAAGCTCTCTCTACATATAACCTCATTGAGATCTTCACAGCAACTCCATGAGGCAGGTCCTACTACTATTCAAATCTTACCCATGAAGGAACTAGACATACAGAGGCCTAAAAACAGTCTGCAGACAGCAAAGTCAAGTCTGCAATGCTGCAGTCAGGCCCCAATAGATAAACTCCTCCAGGGCATGAATCAAGTAGGGGTTGGAGGTATGGCTCAGTTGGTAGAGTAAAAGCAATCAGGTACTGAGTTCAAGTCCCAGTCTTGGTCACAAAAAAAAAGTGGACCGCAAATACTTTAACACTGGTCAAGGTGACATCATGACTAGTTAAAGGAGAAAAAGGGAAGAGAAGATGAAGAAAGAGAAAACAAAGGCAAAGAGGATGGCAAAACAAAGAGACAAAGGAAAAAACAAACAGAAAGATGTAGAAAGACATAAAAGAGGAGGTTTAACATCCTTGAAACAAACCCTATCAAGACTTAATCGGTAAAATACAAATGCAAAGGAAGTGAGGGCCAAATGCATTCATAGGAAGGGAGCTCTCTGGTGGCTAATACTGGTATTTGTAGGCATTGCTTTCAGTACTATTCCATAACTAAAAAAATTACCATCTAGAAAACTGTATTTAATAAATGCTATTAAATCTACTTATGCATATATGTACATTCAGCAGGTCCTTTAAACATAGAAGGTCTGAAATCATCAGATAAAGCAAGTTATTGTCACATACGTTTCCTGGGATTTACTTCAAAAAGTCCCTTATATGCATCAGCCACAAAAAGAGTTCCATTGGGCCCTGCCCGGATGCCCAAGGGTCTCCCACAAGCAGGTTCATCATCTCGGGTTTCTAGGAAGACAAACAACAGGAATTAGAGGTGGCTCCAAGATTCCACCTGTGCCTTCCTCAGTGTCCAAGATTTTCATCCATCGCCATACAGAGCGAAAAAGACCATGACATTAGCTCTGAGTCTGCCTCTCTAAGGGCTCACTGCAAAGTTCCCAGTGTAGGGGACTGAATGGTTCTGATTGCAGTTGCTATTACAGAGTACTCACTGAGGGTGCTCAATGAGGCACTCACTAAAACAGCTGAGTGCCCATTCACAATAACCCTGCTAAGTAGTACTGTAGGTGTCCATGAATGAAAGGTGCTCATTATGGGGCCTGTTTCAGGAGCTTTCTGTGGGATGCTGTTGTGGGAAAAGGGCAGGTTAAAGGGCCAAATTAAAAACATGATTCCGTCACATAAAACTATGTGGATTTCCATAAACAGAAAAGCTGAAGTTTTTCACTAAGATGTCAATTATATCTAACAACTCTCCAAGGTGATTTTACTTAGCTTTTTGTATGTTTGTGTTGCTTCCATTTCACAATGAAAATGCATAATTTTTATAAAAATATTCCAGCTATTAATAATGATAATTCAAGTGGGTGCCAGTGGTTTATGGCTAGAAATCCTAGTTACTCAGGAGACTAAGATCTGAGGATCGTGCTTTGAAGCCAGTTGGAGCAGGAAAAGTCCATGAGATTCTCACCTCCAATTAAGCACCAAAAATACAAGTAGAGCTGTGACTCAAGTGCTAGAGTGTTAGCTTTGAATGAAAAAGCTCAGGGACAGTGCCCAAGTCCTGAGCTCAAAACCCAGTGTTGGCACCAAAATCAAAACAAACAAACAAAAACACATAATTAAGACTTGGAATGTGGCTCTATAATACAGTGGTTGCCTGGCATGCACAGGGCCTTAGATTCAATGCCTAGCACTACAAAAAAAAATTAAATTAAAAATACATATCACAACAAATAAGAAATCTTTAGAGTATTTTTTATTGGGGGGGGAGGGGTGTGCCAGTTCTGGGGCTTAAACTCAAGAGACTGGCACTGACCCTGAGCTAATCTGATCAAAGCTAGTATGCCACCACTTGAGCCACTACTCCACTTTCAGCTTTTTGGTAGTTAATTAGAGATAAGAGTCTCACAAACTTTTCTGCCTGGGTTGGCTATGAAATGCAATCCTCAGATCTCAGGCTCCTAAGTAACTAGGATTCCAGGCATGAATCACTGGTCTCTGGCTAGGAGTACAAATTTTTAAATAGTGAGATTCTTCTACTCTATGGTTTCTGAAATCTGAATAATTTAAGGATATTTGAATTTTGTTGTTGCTCTTTTGGGCTTTGGGGTTTTATTTTGTTGTGGGGGTGGGGTTCAGTGTTTTTTTTGAGACAGAGTCTCATAAGGTAATCCATGCTGGCCTTGAACTTGCAATCGTCTCCCAAGTGCTAGGAATACAAGAGTGTACAATCACACCTGACAGGTATTTGAACTCTGAATGACAATGAAATTCCTGATGTAGGAATAACATTTTGTTAAACCACCTGCTTTCTTACAGCAGCACTCTAAGAACACCTATTAACCCCTGAAGTTACCCAACAAGTAACTGAGAACCCAAGTGGAATGCTGAAGGGGTATTATGCCAAGCAGGTGCCATGGTTGCTGCCCAGATGGGAAACTAGCATTGTAGAAGGGCAAGTTATTGTGAGGTGCGGTGGCCACCTAGCAAAGGTAGAGCTTGGGGAAACACCACAACATACTCTGTCTGCTGTAAGGGATTCTTCATCTCTAAGAGTGAAACTGACTTCAAGGGTAAAGCAGTTCCAGAACAAAGCACCTTCAAAATGGTTTGTTGCCAACTTACTACATGGTCCTGAACCAAAGCGGGCGATGACCTCAACTTCCCCATTTTCAAGTTTCACAACCCGGCCATCTGCTGTACCAGTAAACATCACATCTGTTTAAAAAGCAAAAGGAAAAAGGTTAGTAAGAGGTTAGCTGAAAGAGCTGTGACCACACATACCACCTTCTTCTACAAAGCAGGTAGCTTGGTTATTTTTCATCTCCAGAGAGAAAAATAGCAGTTCAGAGGATGAAGGAAAAGTGATATCTAGGAATTTTTTTAACTCCTTGAAACTTAGAAGTGACAAAAGTGTGGGGCCCAGGGAACTAGCATGTGGATCAAACCTGACTTGGGCACAAGGGTGCAGCAGAAACAATAAAAATCTTAGGGCTGTTCTCCAGTCCTCGGATGCTCAGGCTGACAATGCTAAGACACGAGTTTCCATTCACCTCACTGCTGACTCCCATTATCTCCTACTAAAGGGAAAAAATGATAAGAATCCTCCAGGATAAAGTTAAAGTGTTCACTTTGGATTAAGTGTTCACTTTAGCAGCACATTTACTAAAATTAAACTGAGACATATTAAGATTAGCATAGCCTAGAAGCAAGGACAATATCCAAATTTCCATCAGTTTTTAAACATGTATTGCAAACTTTAGGGCAATCACGGGAAAAAATAAAAGAAGAAATATAACTGAATAAATGAAATCATAAAATGATATATTTTGGAGCTAGAACTGTGGCTCAATGGTAGTGTTTGCCTAGCACAGCCAAGTGTGAGGGGGAGAGAAAAGGATGGAAGGAGAGAGGGAAGAAGGGAGAAAGGGAAGAAGAGAGGAAGGGAAGGAGGGAAAAAAGATACCAATGAAATTAAAAACAGGATATCAAGAAAGATTAAGAAATTAATGAAACCCAAACCTGTTCTTGAAAATACGAACAAAACTAACAAATGTTTAGGCAAGCTAAGAAAAATGCAGGGGTGGTGGGAGCGGGAATACAAATTATTAACATCAGAAACAGAAGAAGTAATATCATTAAACATCCCAAAATACAAAAGGAATAAAGAACTATTTTGCAGTGCTATGTCTACAAAGTAGATTAAATGTAATGATTCCTTGAAAGCCACAATCTGCCAAAACTATACAATGAGAAAAAGATGAATACCCCTGTACGTACTGAAGAAATTGAATCAAATTCTGCAAGACAAAAGCAGGCTCAGGTAGGTTCACTGGTTGATTCTAGCAAACACTTAAGAAATTATATCCAATTCTTTAAAGTTCCTCTTAAAAGACAGAAGCAGAAAGAATATTTCCTAACTCAATATAGCATTATCTTTATAATAAAACTAAACAAACACATAATAAGAAAACTACAAACCAGGATCTCTCATGAAAATGCAAAAACCCTCAACAAAATATTAGTAAATCAAATCCAACAAGTACAAACAGAACTATACATCACAACCAGTAGGATTTATCTTGGGTATGCAGGTTGGTTCAACGTTCACAAGTCAATTAATGTAATCTATCACAGTAATAGACTAAAAATGAAAAACTACATGATCCTATCAATAGATACAGAAAGGTATCTAACAAATTGCTACAACCAGCATGCTAAACCTCTCAGCAAGCTAGGAATAATTGAGAACTTTCAACCTGACAGAGAACATCTTCAGAAACCTCAGAACTATCATTATCTTTGAGAAAGGCAAAGCTTCCCTGCTAAGATTAGGAACAAGGTAAGGCTATCCCCTCTCAATAGTTCCTTTTAACATTCTCCTTGAAATTTCAGCTAATGCAAGACCAAAAAAAAGGAAGTAAAAGGCACAGACATTGGAAGGAAGAAAAATAACTGTTTTTGCTCATAGATAACATGTTGATGTAGAAAATCCAATAAATCAACAAAATATACTCCTGAAATTAATATACAATTATAGCAATATTACAGAAAACAAGGTTAATAGACAGAAGTTAATTACATTCCAATATACCAGCAATGAACAAGGACACCTGAAGCAAAAACATAATACTGTTTATATTAGCACTCCAAAAAAATGATATACTTAGTCATAAATAAAACAAAATAAGCACAAGTTCTTTATGAGGAAACTACAAAGCTCTGATTAAAGAAATCAAAGAACTAAATCCTTTGGAAGATACTCCATGTTTTTGGACAGGAAGGCTACATATTGCCAAGAAGGCACTCCTTCCCAAATTAGTCTATAAATTCAATGCAATTCCAATCAATATTCAAGCAAGTCATTTTGTTGGTTTTGTTTGTTTGTTTGGGTTTTTTTTTTAACTGTATTTTTTTTTTGTCTTTTCTTTTTTGGTACTGGGGATCGAACCCAGGACGTTGCACTTGCTAGGCAAGCGCTTTGCCACCAAGCTACATCCCAGCCCTCAAGCAAGTCATTTTGTATATACCAACAAACTTATCCTAAAGTTTACATGGGGAAGAAAATGACTCAAAAGAATAAATTCAAGCCAAGTGCTTGTGGCTCACATCAGTAATCCTAGCAACACAGAAGGCTGAGGTCAAAAGATTGTGGTTCCAAGCAAGCCCAGGTAAGAAAGTCCATGAGACTCTTATCTCCAATTAATCACCAAAACGCCAGAAGTGGAACCATGGCTCAAGTAGTACAGTGCTAGCCTTGAGCAAAAAAGCTCAGGGGCAGAGCCCAGATCCTAAATTCAGGCCTCAGGACCAGCACAAAAACAAAAAAGAATGAATTCAGAGGACTTACAACTCCCAACTTCATGACTCAATATAAAGCTACAGTAATCCAGAAAATGTCTTACTAGCTAAAGGACAGACACACAGAAAGGTCAAAAGAACACAACAAAGAGCTCAGAAACAGACCCACATAAATGGTCAACTAGTCCTTGACCCAAGAGTAAAAGCAACACAGTGGAGAAAATGAAAGTTTCTCACAAATGGTACATACAAAAAGTGAAGACATACATTTCATACCTTTGACAAAAATTAACTCCACATTGATCAAGAATCTAAATATAAAATGCAAAACTAGAAGGTAACAGAAGAAAATCTAGGTAGCCTTGGATAAGATGATGACTTTGTAGATACAACACCAAAGGCATGAACCATGAAGAAATAATTAACCAGCTGGACTTCATTAAAACTTCAGCTTTGTGAAAAACACTACCATGAGCATGAGAAAAAATATTTGCAAAAGACATGTCTAAATGACTGTCAAACAAATATATAAAGAAAACTTAAAAGTCTACAATTAGAAAGTGAACAGTTCAATTACCAAAATGGGCCAAGAACATAGACAGACATCTCACTGAAGATCAAAAATGGCAAATAAATGTATGAAAGGTGCTAATCATCATGTCAGGAGAGAAACTAAAACAACTATAAGATATTATACACCTATGAGGAGATCCAAAACCTAAAATACTGACAAGAACAAATGGTGACAAGAGACAGGACTGTGAGGAATTCTCATTCATAGCTAACATGATTGCCAAATAATACAGTTACTTTGAAAGATAGTCTGAAACTTTCTTCTTCTTCGTCATGGTCTTCTCCCCCCCCTCCTCCTTCTTCTTTGTAAAGCTAAACTTTTCTTACCTTACAATCATCCTTCATTCTCCATGGCATTTACACAAGTGAGCTAGCATATATTCATACAAACACCTATGTACCAACAGTTATAGCAAATCCTATTCATAACTGCCAAACTTATAACAAGTAAATGTTTCTCAGTAGGTAAACAGATGAATAACTTATGGAATATGCAGTCAATGCAGTACCATTCAGTGTTAACAAAAGAAATGAGCTATAAAAACCACAGAAAGACAAGAAGTAATCTTTAATGCATATTACTAAGTGAAAGAAATCAACATGAAAAGATAATATTGTGGAAAGGACAAAATTATGGCCACAATAAAAAGATCAGTTGTTGCTAAGGGTTAAAGAAGGAAGGAGAACAGAGGGTTTTAAGGGAGGTAAAAATATCCTGTACGATACTATAATGGTGAATACATGATATTTCACATTTATCTAAATCCACAGAATAAACACCGCCAAGAGTAGTTATACACCACCGAGAGCAAGCCCTAATGTAATCCACAGACTTCAGTTGTTAAAATAGTTTAATGTGTAAAATAGGTTAAAATGTGTTCAAATAGGTTCAGCAACTGGGGAAAATAAGGTATCCCTCATGGGAGATGATAACCATTGAGAAGGGTATATGTGCAGAAAAGGCATGTGAAAAAACCCACAATACATCCCAGCTCATGATAAAAAAAAATTTTTTTAATTATTTTTGGGAAATCTCTGTATATCTGCCCAATTTTTGTGGGAACCTAAAACTGCTCTTAAAAATGCTCTACTTTGGTCTGGGAAGGTGGCTCAGTGGTAGAGTGCTTGCCTTGCATGCATGAGGCCCTGGGTTCGATTCCTCAGCACCACATAAGCAAAAAGAAAAAAAGCCGGAAGTGGCGTTGTGGCTCAAATGGTAGAGTGCTAGCCTTGAGCTGAAGAGCTGAGGGACAGTGCTCAGGCCCAGAGTTCAGGCCCCATGACCGGACCCCAAAAAAAAAAAAATGCTCTACTTAAAAACAAAACAAAAGCCAGGCACCGGTGGCTCATGCCCATAATCCTAGCTACTCAGGAGGCTATCTGAAGATCTTGACTCAAGGCCGGCCCCAGCAGGAAAGTCCGTGACACTCATCTCCAATTAACCACCAGAAAACTGGAAATGGCGCTATGGCTCAAGTGGTGTAACACTTGCCTTACGCTGAAGAGCTCAGGGACAGCACCCACGCCCAGAGCTCAAGCCCCACGACATTAAAAAAAAAGTATGCTAATTGGTGGGTCCACTCCTCCAGCATTCTCCCAAGGCTGTCAACACCTGCCAGCTGTCCCCAGGACAACTTCCAAATGAGATTGCAGCAGCCAGTCCCTGGAGGCCTCTCTGTAGTTTACATCCACAGAGACATAACTAGAGAAGTCCTTACTGGGCCTAACCAACCCTCACCTGGTAGATAGCCAGTGTCTCACATGGAGAAAGGGAAAAGGTAAGATAAGCCCTGTCCTTGAGAGGTAAGGAAGACCACCTGGTTTGCACTTGAACTTCTGTAAATCCTAGTTTTAAATTGCAATGTTTGACTTTTTATCAGAATTTATGAAATTAACAAATGTCAGTGTCTTTTAAAATGAATATAAAGTTCTATCACACTTATGATTCTTGAAACAAATTGACTTCATCATCTACAAAGCAATAACTGCAGAAATAAACCTGTCTTTGGGTATGGGGTCAAAATACAGCAAGAGCTGGGCAAGAGAACTTGCTCAAACACAGCTGATCAGCTGAGAAATAGAAGTACGTTAGACACATATGTCCCCAGTCACTGCCCAGGTACCACACTGGACTTCAGAGTGACTAGAGAGGCATTTCATAAAAGCTGCTCAGAAACCTTTATTCCAACTGAGGTTTTCTCATCTTTTCTTTAACTGTGTCTTTTCAATACTAAGTTTAATTCTCATCTTAACAGACAGAAAATGCCTACTTCCAGGCTGCTAGACATGATAGCATTGGAGTCAGACCTAATTTTAGTTCTCATGCATGGGCATAGAAATACTGAGACCCACTCATCTTCAGAATGAAACCTAAACTGAGCAAAGAAACATTATTCTATTATGTATGAATTAAACATCAATGTTTGCATTGTGTCTTTAGACTCTTTAAAACAGTTTGAGCACACAAATATCGTTCTGTGGATATGAACTCCAAGCCAGGCATGGTAGCATATACCTGTATTCCCAGCTACTCAGGAGGTGAAGATAGCAGATCACAAGTTTGAAGCCAGCCAAGGCAAAGTGGTCATGAAACTGCCTTAAAAACAAAAGGATTGGGGACACAGATGGGGCCCTGGACTCAAGCCCTAGTATTAAAAAAGGAAAAACTGAAAATGTCCCCACATGGAAATGGCACACAACCTGGACTGTGAGACAGGCAGAAGGAGCTACTTACTCCCCTTGGATGTCTGCAGCTGAGAAGCATGTCCAGGGCTCCCCCACTTGGCAGCAGCCTGCCACTGAAGCTGCTCCCACAGAATGCATCCCATGAGTGATCTGGGTCTGGAAAGCACCTAAGTCATATTCCATAATTGGGGGTTACTTACCCCCAATATTTGCTATAGACTCTGGCCCAATGAGTTGATTTTCAAATAGCCTTTCCGCCTGTCGCAACTTCGTATTTGGTTGCAGAACACCAAGCAAAAAAGGGGGCTCTTTGAAGCTGTAAAATAATGCAATTATAGGAATTTGTATATAAAAATGTAAATGAAAAGGTTTATTGAGGGCCTAGTAACTGCATAACTCCCCATTGTTTGATAAACAGCACATTCCAGTAGTTGCCAGAAACATAAAAGGAAAAAAAAAAAACAGCACAAAGGTATCAGAGAAGGCCACCACACAAAAGAAATATGAATATACCGTTTAAATATAGCTAATACCAAGACTTCAGCAGTTACCTACCCCCTGCGAGCATCTGGGACCTGCTACGATTTTAAAGTCCAACAGGAAGAGTATTTATAGTAGTAGTTGAGAGCTCTTGCTACCTGGGTGAAATTAAAACTCAAAACCCAATTCACTAAAGAACAGAAGACAACCTTTAGGGATAATCAGGAATGTCAAGAGCTAACAGAATATGGGCATGGAGGCACATGCATATTATTCCAAACTCAGAAGGCTGATATGGGAGAATCAAGAGTTCAAGGCCAGCCTGGACTATATACCAAGACCTTGTCTCAAAAACTTAATTAGTTAACTTTTTAAAAAGAGTTACTAGAAGCACATAAAAATTAAATCCAAGCAGGACCCACAGGAGCATTGCAAGAGAAGAGGAAAAGCAGCGTACTGTACACCATCACCTCCTGTAGTAGGAAGAGTGGCCTGGAACCCCAGAAAGCCAGGTCTGGGGAGTGCTCAGAGAAAGCTTTGCACAACCCTGACTGTGGTCTCATGCGGCCTCACTTCTCCACAGGTGCGTATCTCTGCAGTAATGCCAGCTTTGTTATACGCATGCCAACCCCAGCTACCAACAGCCCTGACATCCTGCTCACATCTCAACCAGATGTCACAGACCAGGTCTAGGACATTCCTCCCATCTTCCACAACAGAAAAGGAAGGCAGGTTTGTGGGACAGGCTTTGGGCCGCTTTGTAGCCTTGAAGGCAACACCAGCCACAGATTTTCTTTATGATTAGACATGGTATTAGTCTGAAGTTTTTAAAGTCTTATATGGACAAATTCATTTGAGATGAACTTCAGACAACCTCACCCCATCAACATTTTCAAAGGGAACTGGGAACTTTCTGAACCAAACTATACAACCCCTTGCAAGCAACACAACCTCCACATCATCACACCAATAACAGCTCTGCTCTGTACTACCACAATCAAACATGACACATAGCTACAAGTTACAATGGACTACATTCCTCATAGATCTCCACCAGTAAAAGGTAACTTGGCCAAACCAGAATAATAATAATAAGTTTTCTTAAAAATTAGTTTCTTACCAAACTTAGACAAGGTAGCTTTAACTTCATTTGTGTATGCTTTTACAATTTCAACTCTCTCTTGATTTTTGTACTTGATTTGTACAGTTTTGAAAGAATGACAGGAATAATTCCATGCATATACTCTAAGTAATATCTAAGTCAGCATGAATTTTTATTCAAGAAATAACATATCTCTATTTTCATAACTTACCTTTTCCCCAGGTTTTCTTTCCTAAAAATGATATCAGCCTAATTGATATATTTCATCAAGCAATCCCTCCCAAGGAGACTGACAGGCAGTTTGAGAGGCAGCTTACCTGAGAGGCTGGGGATCTATGGGAGATTCTAGAAGCATCATGGCTCCAAGGAGGGGAACAGTCAGAGATACAGCCAGCATCAAGAAGGTCATTCGGAAAACTCTGCCACTAAAGGAGCTGCCAGAAATAAAATACACAAAGGCAATCAGTAGAGATTCATAGCAACAGGTGCAGCTGGCCTAAAAGACCTTTCCCCTAAAGCAGGAACATTCAACCCTTGTGGCTTTGCTTCAGCATTGTTTGCCAAGATTGACAAACATGACTTTGGATTCGTTCATTTTCTATTTTGGTTTTTAAATCTTACAGTGGCATGAGATACTCTTATCAGATATTTTTCCAGACCTTGAATCATCTGGCATAGTTTTAGAAGGCAAATTCAACAAACTCACAAACCCAAAATGGAACAGGAGAAGAGAGTTCTAAGGATGGTAGGGATGCACACTCACATACAGAGAAGACCCTGAGTCCCTGCTGCATGGATTCAAAGCAATGACACTCAGTGCCATGTGTCCTAAGATTTTCATGGATAAAAGAGGAGTGGGGGGGAGGGGGCGGTGCTCCGTGATTTAATGCTTTCCTAGTATGAGAGAGGTCCTAGATTCCATCCTTTAGCACCTCAAGAGAGAGGAAGAGGTGGGGTGGGGGGCAAGGGGAGGTAGGGAGAGACAGGCATAAAGGAAAATATTTTTCATGAAGCAAAAGAAAGCCAAACAACAATTCCCTGAGCTTCCAATTCATGAATCACTATACAGGTGTCACTTCTAGGAGTCAAAACAAACTCCCATCTCTGAGTATCTGACAGATACTCATAGGCCGTCATATAGGTTCTACAAAATTAAAACTCCAAATCATAATTCTGAAAGCCTTGAGAAGACCTGAAAGCTGTCAGGAATCTTGGGTAAAGTTTTCAAACAAATGACTTGTAGTGACTATAATGTGTCTTCATCAATCTTTGCATATATTATTTCTCATCTGGCAAACAAATGAGAACATTGAGCCTCTGCTACTGTATAAACCTCATAGGATCATCTATTTACATAAATTATATTTTAATTTATTAAACACTTGTCATTAAGATTAAATTTAAAGAAAATAAAATCACAAGCTTCTTATGTGTATTTTGCTTTTCTTCTTCACTTTTATTTTTCCGGGTTTTTTTTGAGACAGGGTCTTGCTATAGAGCCCATGCTTACCTTGAACTCTCAATTCTCCTGCTCAGCCTCCTGACTGCTGGGATTACAAAGGTGAGCCACCACACCTAGCTAGAACTAGTTTTGTTATCAAAAAAATTAAAATATTGACTTTTTTTTAAAAAATCAAGATTTACCCTTAAATGAAATAGACATTATTTATGGGCGGTGTTTTGATTCCTTACAACTCAGTCTTCATCTATTTAAGTCTGTTTCAGGTATAGTATAGAAATGTAGAGAAATGTACCACTCCTGATTTTCCCAACAACCAGCCAGGCAACTTCAGGCCAATTTCTTCACTCCAAATGCTCCCACAGGTTCCCATTGTAAAAAGGGGTAGATGGAGAGAAGCCTCAACGTCCTGCCCAGTTTTAAACATGTGTGACTTTAATAAATGAGTAAAGCAGAAAATGGAAGTGACTCTGCCATCCCTACTACAGTAGGTAGAAAGGAATGACAAGGAGAATAAAAACAAAGGAAGTGAGCTAGGAGTGGCTTTCATACAGTGCCCCTTTGTAGACACTTCGGATGGCGCAACTGAAGAGCCTTGGTGTTCAGCCAGTACCCTGAGTAGTCAGGAAATGGATTCTTCCCTGGAGCTCCCAGGAAGGAGCCAAGCTCTGCTGACATCTTGACTTAAGCACAGCCAGCCCTGTCCAGGACTTGTGACCTACGCAACTGGAAGATAATAAATTTGTACTGTTTATGCTACAAAGTATGTGAGAATTTGTTATATCATATAGTTTTCTTTTCTTTTTTTGATAGGGTCTTGCTGTGTAGCCCAGGCTAGACTCAAACTTGTGTACCTCCCTGCCTCAGCTCTCAAAGCTGAGAGTATACCTAAGCCACTATGAATATAGATTTTGAATAAACTAATTTCTGGGACCTGCAAGTAAAATGTCCCTGCAAGAAATACTCTAAAATGTGGAAGTAGCTTTGGAATCAGGCTACCAGTGAAGGATGGGAGAATTTTGAGGAACAGGAGAGGAAAAAAAAAATCTGTTCCCTTGAAAAGATTGCTAATAGAAATACAAATGTTAAATTCTGCTACAGAAGTCTCAGGAAGAAATGAGGAGCAAGGTAGAAGAGACACATATTGTCTAGAAAGCATAAGGTCTTCATTCAGTACCACAAAAAAAAAATGTCATTTTAAAACATGCTTAACTCATCATAACCAACGATTCACAGAAAGATATTTAGATGTAAAAGGTGCTCTGGTAAGGATTTACAAAGATGTCAAGTAACATGTTATTGGCAGCATAGAGAAGAAAAGGAAAAAAGCAGAAGAAATGTAGGAAGCAGATCATTATTATATAGTGGCAGAAAATGAGGCTGAGTCATGACCTGCTTGAAAGCCAAACTTTCAATTATGAAACCATTATGAAACTGGACACTTACGTGAAGAGGTTCCTAAGTAAAGTGTTGAAGGTGTGACCTGGGCTCTAGCTGCTAACTCCTCCAGAGCAGGACAGACATAGAGGAACTACTTTTTCCCTTTAATGTTTCCCCTTTGCTAATGTGTGTCATTTTTCCTTCCAATAATCTTCCAAATTCTGTCCCTAACTTCCTTCTCTTTGCTCATATGGGCTTCAGAATCAGTCTCCTGGCCCAGGCCAGGTAAAATGCCTAACAAAACATAATTCTTGCCTCATACTCATATGAAATCTCCTTTACCACACAGCACATTACATTTTTTTTGGAGCAAGGATGTGCTGGGGATAGAACTCAGGGCCTTATCCATGCAATGCATGTTTTACCACTAAACTACATTACCAACTACTGCATTCCACATCCGAAAAATCTTACTTTGGCCAGGTGCCAGTGACTCATAGCTATAATCCTAGTTAGTCAGGAAGCTGAGAGTTGCAGTTCAAAGCAAGCCAGGGCAAGAAAGTCCATGAGACTTCAACTGATAAAGGACCAGTCTTGAGCAAAAAAGGTAAGCAAGAACACACAGTCCTGAGTTCAAATTCCAATACCAGCAAAACAAAAATAAAAAGTCTTAATTGGATAATCTGATTCAGAGCTTATGAAACTTGAGCAACAGATGAGTAATGGTTGCCCTTCACATATAAGGAAAGGGTTAAATTAGATCCAAAGGAAAAGGTTCATGCAGGACTGATAGTAGCAGTGCTTATAGACAAAAAAGTGGCCAAAGCCCAGGAACAACCTGTGTCCTACACATCACCAATCCTTGTTGGGGTCTAGCAGTTACACCTGTTATAGTTACATCAGACAACAAGCTGCAGAAGGATTCAGAGGCCGCCTAGCCCGTGGGCAGCTTTTAAGCAAGACCTGGATTTTTTGGATTGGAAAGTTCAGTGTAGGCCTAAGAGTTTCTTTTTCCATCATTTGTCCTTGATGTGCAGTTGGCTGACACTAATTTTATTCAACTCCCTCCTCAGGGTGTGTCCATCAACCCTTACCCACTTGAGCAGCACCCAGCTTCTACTGGAAGGTTCAAACAAATAGTATCTTAAAAACAAAATTCCTTGAGCAGCATTATTCAATTCAGAACTTCGTAGACAATGAAAACAGAGCAGATGCTAGACCAGTGTGGTTACTGAGCACTTGAAACACAGCAAGCTTGTTACATGAATAAGACAAGCCCCTCTAGCCGGGCGCCGGTGGCTCACGCCTGTAATCCTAGCTACTCAGGAGGCTGAGATCTGAGGATCATGGTTCAAAGCCAGCCCAGGCAGGAAAGTCTGTGAGACTCCCATCTCTAATAAACCACTCAGAAAACTGGAAGTGGTGCTATAGCTCAAGTGGTAGAGCACTCACCTTGAGCTGAAGAGTGCAAGGACAGCACCCAGGCCCAGAGAGTTCAAGCCCCACGACCGACAAAAACAAAAATAAAAGACAAGCCCTTGTACCCTAGCCCTGGACATAGCATTTATTTTTATCCAAGGTTCACTAAATTTTTGGGTGGCTCTCTTCACAGCTGGGTTCTAAAAACTCAGTCAACTATAAATCCTCTGATTCTCCATGTCTATCTCTAACTGCACAGCCACATTATTTAGCTTAAATAAAGGAAACTATCTTTATCCTTACCCATTTGCATTAACAAAGCACCACATATTCCTGACCAGTGCTGGCAACTTCCTTTCCAGGTGCAGTTTGAAATATCAACTTGTTTGCCCAGATCTCTGGTCTCCCCTTGAGGATATGTGCAGCCTCAAATTTCCTAATCTCTGAGGGAAAAAACACAATCATGGTGGTGCAATATGTTTTGACAGCCACAGTTCTCAAAATCCTCTGTGATTGCACCAGCCAAATCTCTAATTCAAGGCCTTTAAGGGCCCTTGGATTTTGAATCATAAATTGAAGTTTTCCTGAATAGACTCCAAAAGTTCAAAAATCAACTGATTTTTGTAGAAACTCTGTTAGCCCCAAACCACAGGGTTTGATACTCCAGCAACCTTGGGTATTAATGTGATCCCTGGAATGGAAGAAAGTCAAACAACATCAAGTCCCATCTTTTTAAGTGTCTGAAACTTGAGTTCGCTCATTCTTTACATGTCCTTTAAACTAGACCTCCTGAAATCATCATTTTTCCCTTGAAAAAACATGAGTTCACTTTTTAATTAAACCAGAGAAATAAGTTTAAAGGGGTATTTGAAGATATACATACTTAGGCAGAACTAAGTTAAAAGCTCAGAATCCTGACTTCTCATGCCTGCCATTTCCATAGTGCCTCCTTTACTCTTCTGTCATAAAACAGAAAAAGGGAAATCATCCTAACAAAAACTCAACCTAAACTCCTTCACAATCATGAAAAGGCAGCTGATAAATTCTTAATTCATGAACTCCTCACTCCTAAACAGTTATCTTTAGCTATTAACTAGTTTCTTCCTACATAGAACTGTGTTCCAAAAGAGAAGAAATTGTTTCCCAATGTACCATTATTCTTTCACTAAAGAAAAAGCACTTTAAAAAAAGTTGATGTCATCTATTAGTTATTGCAAATAAGGGAAGCCTTGGGACCTAAGTTTCTTTGGGCCTGGCTTACTTCACTCAATATAATTTTTTCCAAGTCTTTCCATTTCCTAACAAATGGGGCAATATCATTCTTTCTGATGGAGGCATTTGGCGGAGGAAGGGGGGGTGGATGGGAGGGCAGGGATGGTAAGGGGAAACAAAGGAGGAGGCAACAATGCTTGATAAGAAATGTTCTCATTACCTTGCTCTTGTAATTGTAACCCCTCTGTATGGTATTTTCACAATAAAAAAACTTATTAATAAAAAAGTTGATGTCAAATAGTAATAATAAGCTTGCATTGGTATGTTAAGAGTGCTTACTGATCTATGTCCCATGCTGAATAAAAGGATTTAACAATCAAAATGTCCATTATAGTTCAAATACAGAAATTTAAGATGTTTGGCAGAAAAATCTTATTTCCAAAGCTAGTTCTTAAAATGTTTCTCAACCACTGTCCATATGCCAGTTCTATCCTTTTTCATTTCCTTGCCATTTTTCTTTTAACTCTATACCTCTAACTTTATATAAAGCACCTAGTCACACAGGCCTTAATGACTTCGTCATTGAAACAGAGAAAATGCTGCCTTTTGTACTGAGTCAAGCAGATCTATCATATGTCCTTTCCACTACTAAAATCCATTTTCCTTCTCTTATCTTGATAATTTTATATTCCCAGGCTTCCTTTATTCCATTAGTACATCTAAAATGTATTCTAACAATATTAGGTTTCTACTTCCTTCTCTATTACTTCACCCACCATATCCAAGACTTTTCTGGCTTTTGCAGACCTTCTTAAGGTAATCAAGATAATTCTACAAACAACTAGGAATACCACAAAAGGCATTAAAATTCAAAAAATACAGAAGAATTGCTTACAAAATATAGGAAAAGCGCCAGGTACCGGTGGCTCATGCTTATATTCCTAGCTACTCAGGAAGCTGAGATCTGAGGATCGTGGTTCAAAGCCAGCCCAGGCAGGAAAGTCCAAAAGACTCTTATCTACAATAAACCCCACTCAGAAAACCGGAAGTGGCACAGTGGCTCAAGTGGTAGAGCGCTAGCCTTGAGCTGAAGAGCTGAGGGAAAGCATTCAGGCCCAGAGTTCAAGCCCCATGACTGACAAAAAAAAAAATATTAGGAAAAGCATCTACACTGTTCTAAAAGATAAGTGGTAATAAGAATTCACTTTGAAAGGAGCCATTACAGAAACACAGATGAGGTAGCAATAGGGAACAATAATATGTGTGTATATATATATATATATATATATATATATATATATATATATATATATATATATATATATAATGCTCTTGCGTGAGAAATTCAAGACAATATGTAGGTAAATAAACACAAATGGAAAGGGCATTCCAGAAAAAAATCAGGTGGCAAAGATGAGTTTGGGATAACCACTTTATCATGTCATTAAAAATCTTCACAGATAACTTGAAAAATAAAAACAATTTAATTAAGTTCTCCCTTCTTCCCAGAGGCCAGGAGTGTCACAGCTGCTGTCAGAGTGTTGAGACCCATCTAACAAGTGCCCTCAGGTTCTGTCTTCCCCAGGTACCCCATTTAGCACCTGAGCACACCTCAGCCACGCTCTCATTCTTCATATGAAAATGCCTTGTCTTCACAGTTTCTGTAGTAAAGCATGGCCAGACCTTTCATGTTGGTTCTAATACAGGCACCAAGCATCAGCAAATAATTAAGTCATAATATCCATAGTAATCAGGGTAACTAATTTGTCCCAGCTTACCCAAGAAAAGTGTTTGGAAATGTAAATCTGAAGTATCCCAAGATGGCTGGTCACCCAGTCAGGATATATGGCTGCATCTTCCGGATTTTTCCACAGGATCAAAGACATACAGAAAAATCTCTCCAAATTGCCTTTCTAGAACTCAAACATTCCTTTCTGCTATGGCTTCTCATTCTAATGTGCTGTCATCAGTGAACATAGTGAGCAAAAAATGCTTTCCATATAGTATGCACCTTTGGCATACTGTCAGTGACCGATATGTATTTCTAATATTTCTATCAACTTATATATTAATCAATTCCTAATCTGGGGGTTGCTCTATGGGACCTTAGAAATTGAAAACTATTAAAACTCAAGACATGAAACCACAAAGTACCTTAATTTTTAAGTAGCTTAAACTCTTAATTCTAGATCAAGGCTTCGGTATTTGGCTAACAAAAACACAGCATATTTAACTTCTGAGGACTGAGAAAGACGGCAATGGCCAGAAGCTTGAGATTTATTGGGCATCAACTATCCGGCATTTGCTTCTCCGACCTTATAAGAAAACCTGTAAAGCTGAACTTTCATAAAAACTACCTACAAGACCGAGTAGCAGTGGACGCTTGTGATCCCAGTACCGGAGAGTCTCAAAGTTCAATTACTCACAAGTCCACAGTGAGACGCAGTCCCCATAAAGGGCTGGGGATAGAGCTCACTTGTAGAGCGCTTGACTAGTATTTGCCATAATTAATAACAAATAATGAATAAATAGCCTCCAGTGTAGCTTCTGGGTGAGGACGGCACGCCGTGGGAACGTGGCAGGTGCCGACGAGCAAGTGTGGCAGGCAGCTCTTCGCTGTAGCTTAAGAGGGAACCTCTAGCATCTTTGTGGACCTCCCTTCAGGAGAGTATGAACAGGGACATGAAAGACGCAGTATTCCGGATAGAGTATCGGGTAAGCCAACAAGGACAGAGCAGAGGGGTGAAGGGAGCCAAGAAAAGGCAAAGACGCAACAGCTCTGGGAGCTAGGGTGGGAATGAGAGGCAGAAAAGGACCCCCCTCTTCCCCACTCCCCCTCCCCTAGAATTGGTGGAAACACCGCGGATTGGGAGTCCTGCAGGGTGTACCTGTAGTCTGAAGCACCTGACAGGTGCATCTGCTTGGTAAGGCCTGGTTTTTTTTCTCTGTAAAGCCAGTGTCGCATAGGGAAGAAAAACAAACACACCGGCCCTTTCCCTCCGTTTTCTCAATTTTGTAGGGTGTACATTCAATTCTTGGAGCGGGGCGGACTGGGAGGGACGGTGAGAATCTTGACAGGGGTGACATTGATCAAGGTGCACTGCATGTGCTCATCTGCCGCTTTGTAAAATGCCAATGCCTTTGTAAAACTATTTAAAAGATGATTTGAAATCGTTTTTTAAAGCCAGCTCTGACAACAACCTGGGGCGTCGCGATGCTGTCACGGCAGTTGCTTTTCCTACGGAGGGTCGCCCCCGCCTCCGCGGCCCCGACCCCAGCGCCGGGGGCTGGTGGGCCCGCCTACCTGCCGTCCTTGACCTCCGGAGCCTGGCCATCGTCCGTGACCACCTGCGGCCGCAGCGGCCGGCGATGCCTCAGCCCGTCTGCCTCGCTCATAGCGCGGCCGCAGCACCCACCACACTGGCCGCACTCAACTGCGCGGGCTCAGACTCCGGGACTGCCCCGCCCCGTCCGCGGCGCGCGAAAATGACGTAAATCCACCGGCCAATCCGTGGGTCCGGCCCCGCCTCTTCCGGCCACTGCCCCGGCCGGCCTACTCTGGGGTGCCAGGACTCCTGAGGGCGCGTTTGAACCGGCGGCGGTTCCCCTGCGGGCTCTGAGGTGTCTGAGCAGCGTCCCCACGAGCACGGCGAGCGCGAGGGAACCCTGTCTCTGGGGTCCAGAATGCTAGTGGCTGAACCTTGGCCAACCTCAATGCGTTACGGCTCCATTTCTCTTTATTTCCGAGGTGAGGCCACAGCAATCACCAGTCACTACATGGGCGGTCCAGGGGCGCGATTTTGTCCGGAGAAAGGGTGGCACTGTTTATTAAATGACAGTAGTAGTTGTAGTAGTAGAGGAGAAGTAGTGTTTTCATGCTCTTGGAGCGCCAAAAAAACTCCAAAAACTGAAAATTAAGTCTTTTTCTGAAAGGCTTGTGGTTAAGAGGAAAGCAGTTTAGAACAGTTTTCCCTTTACACGATCAGATTGCTTACTAGATCTTTAAGTGAAGGTTACAATGGACACTTGGTAACGTTTCTGAGGTTACCCTCTCAGTAAGGGTAGATGCAAATAGAACTTATCCTTAATAATAAAGTTTAAAGAAACAAGAACCAAGTGTCCCTTGGTTTATCCACAGCATCGTGAGCCAAGAGTATTTATAGGTGGTGAGCAAGTCAGAGACAAGATCCCTTTCTTACAGAAATTAAACTATCCAGGCGCTGATGGCTTACACCTGTAATCCTAGCTACTAGGAGGCTGAGATTTGATGATCGCATTTTGAAGCCAGCCTAGGCAGGAAAGTCCATGAGACTCCTCTCCAATTAATTACAGAGGGGCTGGGAAGGTGGCTCAGTGGTAAGAGTGCTTGCCTTGCATGCATGAGGCCCTGGGTTCTATTCCTCAGCACCACATAAGCAAAAAGAAAAAAGCCGGAAGTGGCGCTGTGGCTTAAGTTGTAGAGTGCTAACCTTGAGCTGAAGAAGGACAGCGCCCAGGCCCAGAGTTCAGGCCCCATGACCGGACACCCCTCCCGCCCCCCCCCAAAAAAGACTCCACATAGAGCTCCAATTTATTATAGAAAAAGCTGCAAGTGGTGCTGTGGCTCAAGTGGTAGAGTACTAGAGTAAAAGGAGCTCAGAGAAAGAAGGGGGGGGAAGGGAGGGAGAGAGGAAGGGAGAAGTTAATCTAATGGAATAATAGACATGTTTAATCAGACTGTTCGTGTTTTAATGTTACAATTGCTTTACAGGAGGAAAATTTGATCTTGTGAAAGTACTTGACATAGATAGAAGGATAAATGGGATTAAGAGGAAAAGACAAGGAAGGGGAATCCTAGACAGTGGACACAAAGTCCTGTTACATGTTACATAATGAACTGAGGAAAGCATGTTCAAAACACATTTAAGAATTTCCATATTGCACATAAAGGGTTTTCAGATCTAAACATGTCATTACCTTTTTCAGAGCTAGGTGGCACTAATTCCATGTGAGTGTTCTCTATTCATTGGTGTTAAAGAACTAGCTTGAGATGAAGTGGAGAATTACTATGCAAATCCAGTTCTATAGAGATCCCTAGGATGTGATTCAGGCCTTAGAAACATTTGTTTTCAAATCATTGAATACAGCTGGGACAGATTTTGTATCAGGGATAATTTTAATGTAGTGCTGTGTGTTCCGGCCTCTCCTGCCTTTCAGGATTGTCCTTCGTGCCCTAAATTCCATTTCAGAAACATAATTGCTTGCCATTTCTGATTGTATGCCTCCTGCCTTTGTCCATTTAGTTCTTTTTTCTTCTAATACTTTTCCTTCACCAATGGCTAGATCTACTTTTGTCATTCAGGACCTACTTCCAGTATCATTGCTGAAAATTTCTTCCCAAATTCCCAAACAGACTCTCTTGTTTCTAAGGCACTTTAAACATTTCATAAGCTCATGCATTGAAGCTATCCATAACCAGTGTGAAAATTTATCTACCAAAAATAGACAGGAACATAACCATTCAAAAAATAATGGGTTCATTTAATTTACTGCAGCAAAAGAATTCATCAGAGAATCTGTAAGAATCTCCACAAGAAGAGTTATAGAAGCCTGGCTCTTCATGAGGTTTGGGGATGGTCTTGGGAAGGATTAGTCAGAATCCATAAACTGAGACATTATTTTATCTCTAAAACACATGATTCCAAGTGGAGTTACTGGAAGCGGAACTCTGTCTTATCTTGGAGCACATGAATCTGAATGAACTGGTATTAAAATAGTTTGAACACAGATCGCTTATGTTATACAACACAGTTTTTCTGTTTCTAAGTCATGGTGAAGTCCTTTTTATTGTGTTTTTAGTTTATTGTGTTTTTAGTTCTCAGTCCCACTGTGCCACTCGTCAGCCTAGCTACCAATCACATCAACTTCATTCTGTCATTGTGCCAGGTAATTTCATATAAATTGGACCACTGTGACTAATTACATTTCTCAAATGGTGCACTGTTAGCCTTTTAGACTAGTGGAAGGAGACCTGTCATATGCATTATAGGATGTTAGCAGCATCCTTGATTTCTACTTACTAGATGCCAGTAGCATCCCACCTAGTTGTGTCCTAGAATCTAGAACCTCAAAGGCTTTTGGGGCAAAGGCTTGATCCCCAGCATGTAGTTCTGTTGGGAGGTTCTTGAACCTTTAAAAGGTGGCCTAGTGGGAGGTTTTTAGGTCATTGGGAATATACCCTTAAAGGGGATTGTGAGACTCAAGCCCCTTCCTCTTCTGCTTTCTCACTTTCCTGCCATGAAGTGAGCAGTTAGTTCCACTATACATTCCCACCACAATAGACTGAGGCCTCTAAAACTTAGATCCAAATCAAACCATTTCTCTTTATAAGTCGAATATCTCAATTTGTTATAATGATGAAAAACTTACACATTTTGCTAATCATAAATGTTCCCAGAAATTTTCAGATGTCCCCTAAGGAACAATAACCCTTAGCTGAAAAACACTGAGATGGAGCACTACCTACCCTGGAACTAAGAGTGGAGCTCACTTCCACTAAAACACTGGCCTATATGGAGAGTGTTTATCTCAACAAAACCAGAGTTCTGCCAGCATGGAAACAGCACATGATGTTGGGTGGGCAGCCAACAATGTGCTTCAAAACTAAATCTAGAAACAACCTGGACTTCTAGTCCAGTGCGTGCGTGCGTGCGTGCGTGCGTGCGTGCGTGCGTGCGTGTGTGTGTGTGATGTTTTAACTCAGGATCCTTAAACTTGCTAGGCAAATGTTCTACCATTTAACCCACACACCCAGCCCTTTTTTTGCAGTAGTTATTTTTTTCTTCTAGGGTCTCACTTTTTGCCCTGGACTAGTCTTGAACCACTCTTCTTCTGTCTCTACCTTCCTCTTAGTTGGGGTTCAGATATGTGATATCATGCCTGGCCCTCAAATCCTTTGCACAAATATCTCCTGAAAGCCAAATACTATTTTTAAAAAGGGTGGGGAGGATTAAGGTGAGCATTATAATCTGGGAGTGGAGATGAGATGCATTCATTATAGCCATTATAAAGGCTGACACAGAAAAACTTGTCAATAACATGTCCTGTGTTTTCTTGAGGAAGAGCAAGTGCCAACAGGTAGGAGTGACCAGAGACTTGGAGAAAGTAATCTGTGCATCAAGCCTTGGATAAGATTAGGAGGTGGATTAGGGAATAGGAAGAACAAGAGGCAAGCAAGAAGAGACGAGTAGGGTGCCCTGGAACTAATAAACAACCCAGGTATGACCACAAATAGACTTGCAGGTTACTGAATGACCAAGGAAGAATTGTCTAAAAGGGTCAAAGAAATGCAAGTAGTATGCTGAATTCTCCTCCCTGCCCACAAGCCAAGGAAAACAGGAAGAGGAATCTATTTAGAAGAGGTAAATTGTTTCATGGTGGGAGGCTTCAGTTTCAATTCAAATGAACAACAGAAAGTGAAGATAGAGAACATAAAGAGCTGCTTACCTCAAAGCATCTTAGATATTTACTTACCAGACAACAACATCCACAAAACCAGCTTAAGATGGAGGGCAAGTGATAGTGGCATGCACCAATAATCCCAGATACTGCAGAGTCTAAGTAAGGTCTGTGGTCACAAACCCTGGAGTTCAAGCCAGCCTGGACAATATAGCCAGACCATGTCTTAGAAAAAAAATCACCTTGGAAAGTTGAAGGAAGTATTTATTGGAAATGACCTTTATTAGTATGGAATAAAGGGATTTTGTTGCTATAGAACTTAGGCACAAACAGCAAAACACTTGGGTCCTTTCAGTACATGGGACTGAAAGAGGACCTAGAAAAACAGGAGCCAGGTCACTCTCCACCATATACACTCCTGTGCTTTGAGTTGCCTTGTGTCTGCACCCCACTTCCTTGACAAATCCTGCTGTTTGGCTCTCCCCATTCCACTGTGGAGCCCTAAAAGAGAAAGTGTCACTTTTCCAGCTTGTGAAGCTAAGATGGCCACAGGCAGAATTCTTGCCATAAAATAGAACAGATCTAGGAATTCTCTTGTTCTCTAGGAAGATTTTTGCATTTCTGATAGACAAATGGGACGGATCCTGCCTTTTCTATGCCTGTAGTATGCTTGGAACACATACCTTGAGTGAACAGGCTGAGAACAGAAAAAGTCCATAGACTGCTGACCTGTCGCCAGCAACCACCTCCCTCCAGGTACTTTTTAACTGAGGTAAATAATCTCTAGCAGTTCCATAGAACTGTTATTTGTATAGCAGTTCAGGCTGCTCCTGAGTGTGTCTTGTCTGGCCTCCTGCCCCTTCTTCCTCGATATGGCCATAGCTACCCATTTCAGATATTCTACACCAAGTAACTACAGCCTCTGTCCAGACTCCCGGGATGTCCATTGACAAGGAGGTAGTCAAACCAGAGGTGACGTTCTGTGATAGAAGACACGATCCTGTAGTCCATGGCCCATGCTGCAGACAGGATCATGGCAAACAATGTGTTGCAGATAGGGGCTGGACAGGTCAAGTGTAGCAATTGCATGTCTGCTCCACTGAGAAGCAGATAGTGGGAAGTGTGAGGGTTTAAAACCTAGGAAACTGGGAACATTGCTTTTATTTCCTATTCAGGGGAGATTTTTAAGAAAAAAAGTCAACTCAGTTTTGTAAGAAAAACATGCTTACTAGAAAAGAAGTTCATCAGTCACTGTTAGCACAGGCTATTCATTCATATTGGTTACCTGGTTGAAAGCTAAACTCACCAACCCCATTGTTCTCTTAATGTTGACATTTTGTGGCTGGCAGAGATCACTTATTAATATACCTGAAAACTATTTCTTTTTTTTTTCTTTTTCTTTTTTCTTTTTTTTTTTGTTGGGTCATGGGGCTTGAACTCTGGGCTTGGGCACTGTCCCTTCACTCTTCAGCTCAAGGCGAGCGCTCTACCACTTGAGCCACTGCACCACTTCCAGTTTTCTGGTGGTTAGTTGGAGATAAGAGTGTCACAAGGGCTGGGAAGGTGGCTCAGTGGTAGAGCGCTAGCCTTGAGGTAAAGAGCTGAGGGACAGCGCCCAGGCCCAGAGTTCAGGCCCCACGACCAGAACCCCCCCCCAAAAAAAGTGTCAGACTTTCCTGTCTGGGGCTGGCTTTGAACCAATCCTCAGATCTCAGCCTCCTGAGTAGCTAGGATTACAGGCATGAGCCACCAGCACCTGGCTCTGAAAACTATTTCTTGAAAGCAGCATATCACTTCTGTTTTGATTATTATTGTCCTGCCATTTTTCCCAAAGGAAAAATTCTCTCACACTTGGAAGAGTTCTATGTTTTCTTGATCCTCATTAATGAAGAGATGTATGGGTTTGGGTGATTATCTTTCTTTTTAAAAAAAATTTTGTACTGCATTTCTTTTTCATTTTTGGGGGACGGGGGGGAGGTCCAGTCGTGGGGCTTAAACTCTGGGCCTGGGCGCTGTCCCTCAGCTCTTCACCTCAAGACTAGCGCTCTACCACTTGAGCCACAGCGCCAGTTCCAGCTTTTTTCTTTTCTGCTTATGTGTGCTGAGGAATCGAACCCAGGGCCTCATGCATGCAGGCAAGCGCTCTACCACTGAGCCACCTTCCCAGCCCTGTACTCCATTTCTTGTAGCACAAGTAATATATAGTAAGCTATAATTTGAACAAAAGGCAAAATTAATAAGCTACGTGACAAAAATAGGAAACTGGAAATGTCGGTAACATTGCTTCTGGAAATATACATGCCTTATACATTTCAAAAACATCAATATTCTGGGCTGGGAAGGTGGCTCAGCGGTAGAGTGCTTGCCTTGCATGCATGAGGCCCTGGGTTCGATTCCTCAGCACCACATAAGCAAAAAGAAAAAAGCCAGAGTTCAGGCCCCACAACTGGACCCCCCCAAAAAAAATTTTTTTTAAATATCAATATTCTGATTACTTTGATTTTCTTTTGAAAATAAAGTGACCTGTAAACTTTGACACACTATTATCATAATGCAAGTGGTACATAATTTAGCTAGATTTGCTAAGAAAACCATTGTTATTTATTTTATATTATAAAATATAAAGAATTGTTATGACACCACTATATTGTAACACAGATACTGAAGTTTCGCTCTTAAATCGCTCCACAGGAGACTGTTACATATAAGCTGCTACTAGTTCCAAAATCCCAAATATAAGTAAAATTACTTAGAAGGAAATGGTAGGAGGATAATTATTATCTTACACAATCAATACCAGCCTTGGACTTTCTGAAAGAGTCAGAGACAAATGTGTTTGTTTCACCAGACTTCTACTGCCAAACAAGAAGTGTTGAAAAGACCCATCATGGCAACCTACTACTCAAAGTCAGTCCACTATATAGTCAGATCCTCCAAGACTCCTACATGGAAGACTATCTCTGACCCGCATGCTCTTCTTTTTACCAAAGAAACAGTGCCTACAGTAATTTAGGTTTTTTGAATTTAGATAATGAATGTACATTTTTCACACAAATGAAGTTTGAAATCCCTTTTATCCATTTTCCCATGCTTAAAACTATCAATACAATAAATAATAGTAACCACAGTTTGGAACTTTTCTGTATCAATGGAAAAACAATCTGGAAAAAATAGGTTCTGGAAAGAACCAAAGAAGTCCAGAGATGCATCTATTTTCCACAACATTGTTCAAGTGGAAGGAAGGCCAACATAGTTTCTTTTTTTTTTTCTTTTTTTTTTTTTACATCCTTTTTTTTTTTAATTGTGAGAATACCGTACAGAGGAGTTACAATTACATGGGCAAGGTAACGAGTACATTTCTTATCAAGCATTGTTGCCTCCTCTTTGTTTCCCCTTCCCATCCCTTCTCATACTCCCCCACCTTCTCCCACCTGATCCTCCCCCCCCACCAAAGTTGTAAAGTTCGTTTTTCAACATAATAACTTGTACATCTCATTGTTGCAATGGGTCCACCTGTATCCCTAGTTAAACAATTTGTTTTTGCCCTTCCCCTCCACAAATTATACCAACATCAGATACAGTGAAAGCAGGGGTTATACCATGGGGGAGGGACATACAAATCAACAAAGAAATCAGCTTATAAATGTGTTAGAAACAATTGCATGAAAGAAACAAAAAACATTTGAATACTTATCTTAGGGTTCATTCCCCTAACATTCCCCTAACATCAACTTATCTGACCTTTTCTGCTTGTCTCAGACATACACTAGCTATTGCAGATAAGGGAAACCATGGGACCTGTTTCTTTGGGCATGGCCTACTTCACTTAATATAATTTTTTCCAAGTCTTTCCATTTCCTAACAAATGGGGCAATGTCATTCTTTCTGATGGAGGCATAGAATTCCATTGTGTATATATACCACATTTTCTTGATCCATTCATCTACTGAGAGGCATCTGGGTTGGTTCCATATCTTAGCTATGGTAAATAATGCTGCAATAAACATAGTTGTGCTGGTAGCTTTAGTGTGGTCTTGTTTGTAAACATTTGGGTAAATGCCCAAAAGTGGGGTTGCTGGGTCATAGGGGAGCTCTATGTGGAGTCTGATTATCTTTCTTTAGGAAAAAAATTGCCCAATATGAGTTTACTCAGAAAACTATATTACAGAACATAATCTACAGGGACAGAGAAAGAAAACCTAAGGTTACCGAACTGGTGATGCTTACCAAGAAAATTTTAGTCCATTGCAAGAGGAGCTGCCAATGCTGATTATTTCAAGTTCTCTAAACTCCTTCCGTCCTTACAAGTTTATTAATAATGTGGTAGGATAGCTAACATCCAGTTGTTTTCCCTTTTCTCCCTCTGGGGTAAGTTGTTAACAATTTGCTGTAGCCTGAGTATGAGGAAGGATTGTGAGTGAGGAAGCAACAAGGTAATTTGCAACAGGGTTATTGGCTGGTGATGTTTGCAGTGCTTATCAGTGTGAGCTACAAGCACAAAAAGCAAACTGAACAGCCTCACAATGCCTGGAGGTGCTGCTGGGTTTTTAAGTCCTCATAAGGAAGCAAGTGTGGGGCAAAAGTGTTTATAAACTTGTAGAACGGAAGGCCTGCTGAACCCATTGACTGATTTTAAAGTAGCTGCATTTTTTTCAAGGTCACAGTTTCCTGTCCAGCTCTCTAACATTCACAGCCAGAAAGGATAACACTAAGCGGACAAGGACTGCCTTCTTCCATTTGTTATGCTCCACTTAGGCTTTTCCAGTTTGTTTCCTCCAGAGTCCAGGGCCAGCACTGTGGTTAGAATGTGCAACAAAGGCTGTGGCCTTGGCCTTCCCTATGAGAAGGGAAAAGAAAATTCATGTGCCAGGCAGCAGTGGCAAAAATTCAGCTGGTAACTGAACTGCAGCTGAACTTTGAGACTGGTGACCAACTTTCGTTGTCCATTAGTCATCTGGAAAGCCTGTCCCATCTCCAAAATTCTGGGATGTAGCCTGGCAACAGGGAGATAGTTCCCCCAGATAGTTTAACAATAATTTTAAATGACATATAACATACAACAACAAATATGTAAATAGTTATGTTAGATAAACATACAATAAATACAAATTGTTTCTATGAAAAAACATTAGATTACTGGAAGGAGACAGACAAACCCTTACCCATCCAGCATGGGAGAATTTAACGTTTCATTCAGAAACCGCTGGTAGAAGTAAGAAAAGACACAGACTTGCACAGCATGATCAACAAACATCAGCTAGTAGATGTGTGTAGAATGTTCTATGTAGTGACTGTAGAATATACTTCTTTTCCATCCCAAATAGCATCATTATAAAGCATGGTGTGTTCCTAGAGTCCCAGCCTCTTGGAAAGCTGAGACAAAAGTTTCAAGTTCCCTAGGCATTTATCCAATAGAACACAAACAAAGCCACACTAAAGCTACCAGCACACTATGTTTATTACAGCATTGTTTACCATAGCCAAGATAGGGAATCAACCCAGATGCTCCTCAGTAGATGAATGAATCAAGAAAATGTGGTATATGTACATAATGGAATTCTACTCTTCCATCAGAAAGAATGATATTATACTATTTATAAGGAAATAGAAAGACAGGGAAAAAATATTAAATGAAGTAAGCCAGACTCAAAGAAACATAGGTTGCATGGTTTCCCTCATTTGTGGTAACTAGAATGTGACTATAAATCTACAAGTAAACATACTGGATAGTTAAAATACACACACATGGGGCTGGGAAGGTGGCTCAGTGATAGAGTGCTTGCCTCACATGCATGAGGCCCTGGGTTTGATTCCTCAGCACCACATAAGCAGGAAAAAAAAGCCAGAAATGGCACTGTGGCTCAAGTGGTAGAGTGCTAGCCTTGAGCTGAAGAGGTGAGGGACAGCGCCCAGGCCCAGAGTTCAGTCCCCACAACTGATAAAAAAATTTAAAAAATACACACACACACACACACACCTGGGACAAGATAAATTATACATGTCTCTAGACATTCACACAGTGAGACCAGATGAGGATATTCACAGGAACAGAACACACAGGCCCAATAGCTATATGCATATGCTCATATAGTATTTTTTAATGGAAACATGAGATTTTTGTTGTTGCTGCTCTTTCTGTTGTCTTTTCCTTTTGTCTACTTTGCTAGCTTATTTGTCTTTGGGAGTGTAATGGAAAGCATAGAAAGGGTGAACAAATGCAGCAGTGGTGCTCACTAGACAATGGAAAATGAACCATACAACTTGTGGGTGGGGAAAGGAGGGAAAAACTGGAGGAGAATGAGGGAAGGAGTAACATGGTTCAAAGAGAAATGTAGTTATTGCGTGACTTCTGTAACTGTAACTCCTCTCTCCATCATCTTTATAATAAAAAAGGTTAAAAAAAAGTCTCAAGTTCAAGGCAGCCTGATTATATCTATATCTATCTCTATATATAATATATATTTTTATATATTTAATCAAGACCTTGTCTCCAAAAAATCTGGAAAATAATTATGCACTTGGAATTTTATATCTTCCTAACAACCAGTGAGATAAAGAAAGTTGGTAGAAAAATCCAGAATACACTTCAGAAAAGCCTGTGTACCTCTGCTAACCCAGAGAATGGAGAGAGGGAACTGAATGGCCAGTCATTTGGACTGCAGTAATTTCTTTGTGGAAAGGAAGAAAGGTATTGCATCAACACCAAATAAATACAGACAAGGAATCCTGGAAACAAGAAAGATGGAGCTTTGCCCAGAAACCCCAGAGCCACTCTGTTTGTTAATTATTTCTATAGTAACCAAAGGAATGTTGTTGCAGGTCCCACAGAATATAAATATCAATGTGGGCAAGTAGATAACCTGATTGTTTTTCACAGTGCCTTCACTTTTAGAGGGAACCACACTGCCCCTAGAGTTCTGTTAGCAGTGTTTAATCCAGAGGTTCCATCCCCACTACCTCCTTACTATATGAAGTGCAAAAGTTGCCTTAGTTTGCCCTGCTGTAATAAAATGCCATATACTGGGTGGCTTCCACAGCAACCATTGTTTCTCTGAGTTAAGGAAACTAAAACTAAAGCCAGGGCATTATCGGATTAGGTGTCAGGTAAGGAATTAACTCTGGGTTTGCAGATGTCCATATTTCTGTTGTGCACTCCCAGGACAAGGTGCAGAGTGGAGGAAGCAGGCCCTCTGACTTTTTATAAGAACACTCCCTAATCCCATTCATGAAGGTTCCACCCTCATGCCCTCATCACCTCCAAAGACCCCATCCGCCTCCTGATGCTCTCATATTAAGAGCTAGGGTTTCAGTGTATGTATTTTGATAAGATGAGGGATGAGTATTTGTTACATTGCAGAAATTGTTTCTGCATATTTGATACCATATTTAAAAACCAACTGGTAGGGGCTGAGGTGCAGCTCAGTGGTACAACAGGTGCTTAATATATATGAGGATTTGGTTCAGTCTTCATCATTAAAAGGAAAAAAGCTGGGCATCAGTCACACCCATAATACTAGCTACTCAGGCAGGGATCTGAGGATCAAAGTTTCAAAGCCAGCCTAGGCAGGAAAGTCCATGACATGCTTATCTTCAATTAACCACCAGAAAACTGGAAGTGGTGCTGTGGCTCAAAGTAATAGAGACCTAGCCTTGAATGAAAAAGCTCAGGGACAGCACCCAGGCCCCAAGTTCAAGTTCCATGACCACCACCAACAACAACAAAAAGTTCATGGACCCATATATGATATATTTAATCCTGTTGTGCAGAAAATTCCTATGCAAAATGAGAGGAAATTCATATTCGAGGTCACTAAAACTCAAGAGCAAGCTTCCCATAACAAGGAAAGAAGGAAGGGAGGGAGGGAGGGAGGGAGGGAGGGGAAAAAAAGAGAATGAGGGAATCATTATCTTTGGGAAGACATCTTGACTATATTTAGGCATCTTTCCATCTAAAATAACCAATTATAGAGCTTCCCAAAGCTCAACAATAAGAAAGAACATACACAGTTACAGGCTATCATCCCACCAAAGCTCCCCTACAAAGGAGCCACATATGTGGCTGGAACTCTGCGATGCCACCTCCTGTGGCATCAAACCTGCTGCTGTGTTCAGTGGAGGAGGCAGAAAGACTCACGCATCCACATCTAGAGCAGGTCCATCCTTGGTGTATGCTATGCTGCTTACCTTTGCAGCTGCAGGCCACCCTTGCTGCTGTTTGCTTCCTTGCTTCCAACTACTCTGCCCAGGATCTGTACCAGCTCTGCCCACAATCCCCTGGTGTGATAGACCATGTCGCTTGATCATGTAGCCCCTGGCTACATGTGGCTCCTGAATATTTGGAGCAATAAGTGAAGGATTTAATTTTTATTATTTCATTTAATTTCTTGCTAAATAGCCACATGTGACCGAATTGGACAGTGCAGGAATCCAGAGATTGGTAAATGTGTCAAAGGACAAATTAGTGAGCAGTTAATGTTTAATTCCTCCCTGGTAGAGCACAGGGTTTCTTGTGTTATCTCTGAAGTGAAAGGCCTCTTTCAGTGTTGTCCTTTAGGATTACAGTCAGCAGAAAAGAACAGCTAGGGTGTGGTTTAGTAATAGAACTTGTATCTAGCATGCCTGAGGCCCCAAATTCCATAGCCAGCAAGGGGGGGAAGGGATAAGAAGAAGAAGAATAGCATCAACCAAAACATTTTCATAAGCCAAGTGAATAAAATAAAGCTTTATTTAAACACCCCTATAGATCATTCTGAAGGTTTATATTAGCAATGTGGAAATCTAAGCTATTTCATAAATGACATCATCACTGCAGCCCCCAAATCCAGTGCTTGTGTCTCTATTGTGAATGGTAGAAAATTAGTCAGTATATTTGTCTGCTACACCACGGCCACCTCCTGTGGCCACAGCATACTCACCTGATTCCCCAAGAAGTCAGAACAGCTGAGACCAACAGGAGTGCAGTACCCTGGACACCCCAGGCAAACACCTACAAAGCTACAAGGCACTGGGGGGGGGGGGTTACCTGAAGGCCCTGCTCACTGGGAAACTTTCACCTGTCACCACCTCCTCAGCCTTCACGTGCTTTGCTGCGCTTAGCTATGAAATAAGCACTTAGTGACCTCATGATTCATGTCATCTTACTAATGTTCAGATGACTTAAGGCACACTGAGGAAGAGGGCAAGAGACTTGAGTGGGAGGGAGCTCCAAGTCTCATCATTAGAGCACAGTGGTTCAATCACAAAAGAACAGGCAGGCAGAGTCTCCATGAACCCAGTTAAGGTCAAATGAGCTCTGAAAAGTCACCTGAGTTTTTCCTAACTTCCAAAGGTAATCCCACATATTGGAATACATTAACTTCCTACCAAGAGGCATCTCAGGGAAAAGAATGTCTTTCCAGATCACAGCTTGGAGAAATGCAACTAAAGATGGCCATATCACCTGTGGCTTAGCAGTTAGTGGTACTTCCACTACAACACAGGCCAAGTGCAGGGGGAATGGGGACAGGAAGTGAAGCACATGGCAGGTTTGGCAAGTTCTTAGGGCAGCTATGTTCACCTGGAAGCACAAGCATTTTGGATTCACATTTCTAAATATATTGAACAATAATGAAAAGTGTACCCCCTGATCAACACACTTCCCAGCCAGTGGAGGCAGAAAGAGATTGCCCCAGCTCTGAGTTTTATGGAGAGTGTAGGTAGGTAAATCCATCACATTATACTTAAGTACATGTACATTCTTCTCTCCAAATAGAAAAGTATAAAAAATAAAATATCTGCCATTTGTATCTAGAAAGACCTTGAGAAAACCTGAATGGCTTCTAGTCCTAAATTGTGTGAGCTCTACCAGCTTTGGGTCTCCTGGTACTGTCCTCAAGATGACACAGGGCTTCTGAGGACAATAACTTCATTCCTGGAAATTAAATCCAGTACAAAGAAGAACAACCCTACCCTGTCTAACTACCTCCCTACAGGTTACACTTCTAGGGTACCCAGAAGGAAGGAAGGGCTTCAGCCCAACTTCACATTGGTACGGATGTAACGGGACAGGCATATGCCACCTTTGGGGCTACATTCTGAGAGGACAGTTAAGGGGCCTGGGCTCTTAAGTCTTGGTCAGAACACCAAGGCGGTCTCCACCTCCTCACTTGGCAGCAGCCTGCTTGTCTTTGAACTTCTGGAAGGTGCTCAGAATTTCTGTGATGACACTGGGGTCCTCCAGGGTGGTGGTATCCCCCAGATCCTGGACTTTGCTGGTGATGATCTTCCTCAGTAGCCGCCGCATGACTTTTCCAGACCGGGTTTTTGGAAGACGTTTCACCACCTGGCGAGGAAGGTATAGCATTAGGGTCAGAGGCAGCACCCAGCACCCAGGCTGGCATCTGACTACACTGAGATAAGGGCTCTCTACTTGGGTTGAGACCCTCACAGGGGACTCAGCTGTGCCCAACTCTCATATGGGGCCTATCCCAGAGAAGGGGGTCCATGATTTCTGGCTTTTTCTGCCCTGTAAGCTGTGGAAAATCAACCCAAATTGGGGTGGGGGGGAAGATCCACTGTGGGGCAGGGCTTTGCTGAAGCCCTACTGGGCAGACACTGCTGTACCATGATTGTCTAACCTTTTTGTCCTGTCAGCTACCCACAAGAGGGCTTCTAAGAAGCAGTGGAGCCAAGCACTTCATCTGGCACATCATCTCCACCCCCTAACTAGTACTTAGTTGTTTTTGTCTTGGGAAGTTAAAAACTAGTCAAACAAAACCCTGCCACAGCCATCAATGCAAATGACAATACATTATGACGTGATTGGGTTGTTCGTTGTTTTTGCTATTGTTTTCTGGTGCTGGGTACTGAACCCTGGGCTTCAGTTGTATGTGATCATTAATGGTAACTCTGTCTCTGGAAACAGTTCACTCCAACTTGCAAACTAGGGCAGTAGTTTAAATAATAGTTTAATAATACCAAGCATTTAATACCTAGGATTCTCTGTCAGGGAAATGTCAGTGAAGAAACACCCAAAGAGACTGAAGAGGAGGCTCAACTCTCCCCCAAGAAAATGACTTCCTCAGATGGGTGATTCTCCTTGACCGGCAACCAGAAATGTGTTCAGAAACCACATAAGACTGGAGAACTTGGGTGCTTCCTACATGTCTATGTAAATTTTTCACATTGGCTGGGGTTGGGCTTAGTTGTAGAGCATTTGCCTAGCACTAGGTACATGGCTCTGGTTCAGTACTGGTACAATTTAGGTCTCAGATGTCCCCTAAAACACCCATGTTGAAGCCTTGAACTACTGGGAGGTAGTGAAACCTTTAGTAGGTGAGGCGAGGCCTACTGGAAGAAAGTTAGGTCATTAGAGGTGTGCTCTTGAAGAGGATATTGGGTTCCCAGCCCCCATGATAGCAGCTTTACACTCCTTACCATGATGTATTGTGCCACCAGAGCCCCAAAAGAACAATCAACCAATCACAGACTGAAACTTTTGAAAATGTGAGCCAAAATTAACCTTTGCTTTTTTATTTTGTGTGTGTGAACATGTGCATGTGTGTACGTACACGTACGTACACACTCAGGGCTTGAATGCTGTCCCCGAACTTTTCTGTTCAAGGCTAGTGCTCTACCACTTGAGCCACAACTCCACTTCTGACTTTTTGTTGCTTAATTTGAGATGAAAGTCTCACTGGCTTTTCTACCCAAGCAGGCTTAGAACCTCAATCCTCAGATCTTAGCCTCCTTGAATAGTTAAAATTACAGGCATGAGCCCCTAGTGCCCAGCTAACCTTTCATCTTTTTAATCTGATTATCTTAGGTGCTTTGTTATAGGAACGGGAAGTTGACTAACACAAAAAGAAAATTAGAATTTAAATTCTGAATTCTCTTCACACCAGTCCTGTGATTGTAGTCAGGCTCCATACAACAAAGAACAAGAGTATGTAATCTTGCCCAGAACAAGTGAGTGCAGCAAATTTTGGGTGCTGTTGCCCCTCATCTCACATCCTCACCCACCTATCCAAGAAAAAACAAACAGCTAATGTCAGGTTTGATGTTTATCAGAAAGGAACAACATGCTTGTAAAACATCATTGCTCAATAATTGTTGAAAGCACAGAAGTAGACTTAAAAAGGGGCAGTGTTACTGGATGCTAGGGTTCATGCATGTAATCCTAGCTATTCAAGAGGCTAAGATCTGAGGATCATAGTTCAAAACCAGCTCAGTCAGCCACATTGGAGAGGCTCTTATCTCCAATTAACCAGCAAAAAGCCAGAAGAAGAGCTGAGCCTCAAGCAGTACAGTACCAGCCTTGAGCAACAAAGCTGAGTCAGAGCCTGGGAGCTTAAATTCAAACTCCAGTACTGGTACAAAAATATAAAAGGGAAGCACTATACCAACTTGGATGAAGAGAATCCACTCACCAAAATCTGGTCAGGCACAGCATATTTGGCAATCTTGGTGGCCACTGCCGACTTGAGTTCATTTACCACTACATCTACATCACCTGCATCATCTTTCAATACAATGAAGGCAAATGCAGCTGGAAGGAAAGGAAAGATTTAGGAGTATGGGTTCACAAGTCACCTCCCACAGTAGTGTTGTCCACAACCTGCCACAAATCCAAAACAGTTTTAAACCTTATATGGGTGACAGGGTGGCAGCTGGTTTCTCTCATTAGCAGTGCTAAAGATGCATGTCTACTGCATGCCACAGCTCTGCAAGAATCCCAGGGTGGGTGTACTAAAGCTGAGAGCTGGGCACCAGAGCTCCAGCGCCAACAGCTCTATGTGACCTGGGACATGTAACTTACACTCTGTTTCTTCAGCTATAAAAGAACCTGTGACCAGAGCTGACAGGATTATGTACAGACACAACAGGTGGGCACTAGCCTGATAGCTACATGCCCAAAACACATGGTGGACACTGGCCATAATGACTGTTCAAGTTAAAGTAAAATGTGCAGTCCTCCACTACACAAGCCACATCTCCAGACAACCGTAGACAGGAGTAGAAAGGAAATGGCTCCATCAATGCAGGGCAGCAGCCCTGGACAACCCATATTGTAACTAGATTACATGTGTCAAATCCTGGCTAATTTCAGAACAGCATGCAGCGGCTCCACTGGCATCCACAGGTCTAATCTTACCGTTTGACCTATAAGCAGTCACTTGACCTTGCACCATTATCTAGCAGCTCGTGCCTTCTCACTGACCTTCATACACTAGATACAACTCTCCTTGTTCATGTGCCTGGTTAGTCATGAACCAACTTCTCTCATCTAGTTTCATCTCCCCTGGCACATCTCACCTGACACACTGCAATTTCCTTATTGACTATGTTACTATTCAGTGTTTATCTCCCCTCTCCCAACTTGGTGGCTTTACTAGGACAAGTGTTTTTGTCTTTCACATCCACCTCTGTGACTCTACCATCTAAAACTATGCCTGGAATATAATAAGTGATCAACTTATAGATAAATGTATCTATAAGTTCGGTGTCAGTGGCTTATACCTATAATCCTAGCTACTCAAGAGATTTGAAGATATCTGTTCAAAGCCAGCCCAGGCAGGAAAGTCATGAGAATCTTATCTCCAATTTACTATCAAAAGGCCAGAAGTGGAGTTGTGGCTCAAATGGCAGAGTGCTAGCCTTGAGCAAAATAGCTCAGAGACAATGCTCAGGCCCAGAGTTCAAGCTCCAGGATTCCCCCCCACACACACACACACACAAAATGACTGAATATCTCTTAAACAAGCTATGATATTAGTGACTTGCCACTTTTGCTGGAAAGGCACCCCCATCTTCATCTGGAAAGCTAGTATTCTCCCCCTCAAAACCCAGTTCAGCTACATTATACTCTATGCAGTGCTTTCTGACTCTATGAATGTAATTATGGCACCTGGTCTTTGTGAGGTCCATCCCTCCATCTACACCACCAGTTTGTCACATCTTTGGTCGGGGGGGGGGGGAACAACTTTTGTATCTTGGTAGTTGAGGTAGCATTGGAAGTAGGTTGCAACTACTGACTTCTGAGACAGATAAAGGAAAACACATAGAAGAACAGATTAAGAGCCAGGCAAAGGTGCACCTGATCCAGGATGTCAGAAACGGGGGGGAGGGGGGGACTGAAAGCCTGTTTGGATGGATCCTTGTGGGGTCCAGTTTTTCAGACCTTTTTTTTTCCTTTGCTTCCTGTCCACCATGAGATAAGCAGCTTCCTCCTTCCCATGATCTTGCCACTATGATGCTCTACAGGCTCAGAATCAACTGAGCTAAGGACTGTGAACTAAGATCCCTGAAACCGAGAGCCAATACACAAATAAATAAACAAATAAAATCCTTTCTTCTGTATGTTGTTTCCAAAAGGCATTTTGTGATAGTAATAAGAAAAGCATCTAATACACACTATTGGTACCACAGAGGAGGGAGCATTGCTGTGACTAAAGCCGTGGTTCCTAAGTCTTTAGAACTGGCTTTGCAGGAGGAATTTGAAAACATTTAGTGATATGGGTTAGAGAAGCTTAGGAATTCTGTAGCCAGAGTTTAATGAAAACTCTGGTAGTGGTGCAAAAGACCAAAATGCCATTAAAGCCAGACAATAAAGACTGTGCACAAGATCTCAGAGGGGAATAAGGATTCTTTTGGGAATTGGGCTAGATGCCATTTCTCTTACATTTTAGCAAAGAACTTGGCTACATTTTTGTTCTTGTTCTGAAACTCTGAGGACAGCTAAGTTAAAATCCCATGGACTAATTAATCTGGTAGAGGAAATTTTAAGGTAGTTCAGTATCTAGGCTGAAGAATACTGCTGGCTGCTTTGAACCAACTTTAAGAGCCAAAGAGGAGAAACGCAGAGAATAAAGACCCATAAAACTTGCAGTTTAGTTTTTTTAAATTCTGTAAAATTGGACCTAAGAAAATCAGGGTTTCTGAAGAGGTGGACATCATTAAAAAGAAGCTGAGGACTTGAATGGGGAAAATAGAAATGATGCCTTGAGGGGAAAATCTCAGAAATTAGCCAGATCACATCCACTGCAGACTTCAGAGTATGAAAGAATAAAAGCCGTTTGAAAGGCTCTTCTTAAAGAAGAAAGCACCACTGGAACACACTGTGCCCACTGATCCTCGGACATAGTTTCTCCAGGATTTATTTCACTATGATCAGCCACCCAAGTCTTCAGAGGCCAATGCGAATATGATTCAAGAGAACTCAGCTACTGCTTGATTTGGCAGCTTGACAAATCAAGGCTTGTTTTGCAGGCATGCAAGAAGCAAGAGTCCAAGAGTCATGTAGGCTTTCTCCCAGATTTCAAAGGAAGGTCTTGGGAGGACAGGCAACATGTGGATCTCTTCAGGCATCCCCCAAGAGGGCAACACATGAAGCTTTCTGGGTGATGCCTAAGCTACAGTGGAGACCAAAAGAAATTGGAGATGCCAGGAATGTGAAATATCTGCCAAAGAATATCATATATTGAATGCAACTAACCCCAGGGAAAAGACCATGTGATCTGCACCTGGCAGGCCATACAGGCAGAGGCTGCTCAAACACATTAGTATTCACGTCATGACACCACATGTACCAGATATTGAACATGGATGGGAGCTTCAGGACTGAATATCTGCCTTGTTGGATTTGTTCTCGCTTTAGTCTCATCTCTCCTTTCTGTGCTTCATTCCTCCCTTTTGGAATGGATTTACCCTGTGCCTTTATATTTTAGAAGTGTGCAACTTCCTGATTGTACAGGTTGCTCACAGCTAAGAGTTTGCCATGAGCTTCAAGGAAGAATTTTAACTTGTTGAGTTTTTTTTAACAGTGCTGGAATGGATAAAATTTTGAAACACTTAGAGGTGGATGAAACGCATTTTTTATTATGAGATGGCCATGAACCTCCAGAGACCAGGATGGAATGTTATGGATTGAGTATGAAATGTCTCCCACAGGCTCCTGTGTTGTATATTTGGCTCCCAGGTATGATGGAACTTGAAGAACTTCTGGAAACTGGGAAGTGGACCTACTTAGAGGAAGGTGGTCACAGTAGGGTAGAGGGATATGACCTTCAAGGCTATGTCTTGCCTGGCCCCTTCCTGTGTTTTTTCTCTGCTTCCTGTTTATGAGATCAACATCCTCCTTTTCTGCATGCTCTGCCACCATGGTTTTCAGCCTCAATATAGGCCCAGAATTAACAGATCCAAAGGTTACTGACTAAAATTTCTAAAACCATGGGTCAATTAAATCCTTCCCCCCCTCCAAAAAAATTAGATATAGGGACTCCTTTCACTCAGATCAAGTACAAAACATAGGGCACATAAACATAACCATGTTCCGATGACTTATTTTCCAGTGTTTAGATGCCCAATAAACAAATGCCCAAATTCGTTAGAAACCAGGAATATGCCTGGCATCCTATCTGTGATATGTAAATTCTCTCCCAGCAGCCTGGCAGGCCTTGAAGGAGATAAAGAAAGCTGTTGAGAGCTGATGATGAGTCAAGAAGCATCTGATGAGTCAGGACACTAGAAGCCAGAAAGGATAACCTGGAGAAGCTCATGTACAGGTAGAACAACCTAGACAGCACTGTTCCCTGCACAGTACAGCCCCAGTACTTAGCTTCTGGACCTACATTGCCCTGTGAAAGGTACTGATTCCCTCTCTTAAAGTTCACTTTGCAATGGGCCTTATTTGATCTTGCTCTTATTTTGTAAGGGGTTATTCAAGGCCTTCAAAGCTTCTAGGACAAGATGAAAGATACCTGGTGTCACAGGCCCCCTTTAAGCAATTCTTTGCTCTATTAAGGATCTAGGCTGAGCTGGAACACTGACTCAGCCATGGAACTTCCACACTGGGAACACAGCCCGCTGAGGACCATGGTCTGATGACAGTGAACATATAAATTGTATAGGTTTCCACAAAAGTGGAGTCCAGACTCCTGCCATGTGAGGTGGCTTCCAATTGGATTCAAGGTTACCCTGAGTCATCTGGGAATAACTGTTCACATCTCCGCTCCTTCCCATACTAATTATATCCAGACAACACCTCTACTGGCTCTGCTCCTCAAAGCTGTCACATCCCAGTCTCCCAGGCACAAGGCCATAGCAGCCTCTTGGTGGCACCTATTTGACAGAAACTGAAAATACTGTTTAAAATAATAACATGAATTTTAAATTTCATAGCGCTTCAACTTAAAGGGATTATTTGAGGGACTAGAGAGGATGTAGCTCAGTGGTACAATACATGTTTCACATGCACAATGCCTTGAGTCTAATCCCCAGAATCAAGATAATTAATAATAATAAAATGAAGTGTACAAATAGTGAAATGGTGTCACATGAGTATGGCAAGAGAGGGGGTGATATGTGGGACAAGTTGTGACACTGAGTTTCCCTAAAAGAAAGAAGCGCACTCAATCCAAGCCACAGGACAAGGCAACACAGGTCAGACTGAGCATCAGTGTCCTCACATAGGGTCAGGGTATGTCTAGGCCACACCAGGCCAGGCTAGCATGACCACTGTGAACCTGGCATTACGACACTCGGGTGGTTCCTGACCCTTCCCAGACACAGACACCTGGGAACTAGCTGGCTTTAGAACGAAGTGCGTCCTCAGTAAAGAAGACTATTTTGATCACTTGTACCCCTTCTGCCCAGCATGTTACTGTGCAGTGGGACTCACGAGTCAGATTTCTCTAGAGTCCCAGTTCAGCAAATAGCATTCTCCAAAGGATACCCCAACATTCAGACATGGCAGGTGCAGAGCTGGCACAATGCCATGACCAAGCAGGTGAACAGGGCTGGGGTTTTGTTGTTGTTGCTGTTGTGTAATTTGATTTATTTTATTCTTTTTTATACATTTTTATTGTAAAAATACTGTACAGAGGGTTTACAGTTACATGAGCAAGGTAATGAGTACATTTCTTATCAAGCATTGTTACCTCCTCCTTTGTTTTTCCCCTACCTTCCCATCCCTCCCCTCCTACCTCCACAACTACACTCACCCCCAACCCCCCCTCCACCTAAATTGTAAAGTTCGTTTTTCAACATAGTGGCATGTGCATCCATTGTTACGATGGGTCAAACTGCATCCCTATTTAAGCATTTTGTTTTTCCCCTTCCCCTCCCCAAATTAGAAAAGTGTATATACAAGATTCAGGGCACGAGAATCAAATACAGTGAAAACAGGGGTTTATACCGTGGGGGAGGAACATACAAAGAAACAAAAAACTCACATTATAAATACATTAGAAACAATAGCAAGAAAGAAAAAAAACCACTTGTGTCCTTATCTTGGGATTCTTTTCACTTAGCATCATTTTACATGGTCATATGTACATAGCTTTTGACTTTGACATATACTAGTTATTGCAAATAAGGGAAACCATGAGACCTATGTTTCTTTGGGCCTGGCTTACTTCACTTAATATAATTTTCTTTCAAGTCTTTCCATTTAACAAATGAGGCAATGTCATTCTTTCTGATGGAGGCATAGAATTTCATTGTGTGTGTATTTTATATATATATATATATATATATATATATATATATATATATATATACATATATATATATATATAAATCACATTTTCTTGATCCATTCATCTACTGAGGGGCATCTGGGTTGGTTCCATATCTTTGCTATGGTAAATAATGCTGCAATAAACACAGTTGTGCTGCTAGCTTTAGTATGTTCTTGTTTGTGATCATTTGGATAAACGCCCAAAATGGGATTGCTGGATCATAGGGGAGCTCTATGTGGAGTCTTTGACTCCATACTGGTTCATATGGAACAATAAAAGACCTTGAATAGCAAAACAATCCTTAACAGAAAGAATAATGCTGGAGGAATATCAACACCAAATTTCAAACTCTACTACAAAGCCATAGTAATCAAAACAGCTTGGTACTGGCACAAGAACAGACCTCAGGACCAATGGAATAGAATTGAAAACCCAGAAATGAACCTACAGACCTATAGCCATCTAATCTTCGATAAGGGTGCTAAAAAAATAGAATGGAAGAAAGACAGCCTCTTCAATAAATGGTGCTGGCAAAATTGGTTAACTACTTGTAGAAAACTAAAGCTAGATCCTTATATATCACCCTGCACCAGAATCAACTCCAAATGGATCAAAGACCTCAAAGTCAAAACAGACACTCTGAAAACATTACAGGATGGAATAGGAGAAACCCTAGGTCTCCTTGGCTCAGGCCGAAATTTTCTTAATAGAGACCCAGAAACACAACAAATCAAAGAAAGGTTGGACAAATGGGATTGCATGAAATTGCAGAACTTCTGCATGGCAAAGGACATAGCTAGCAAGATCAATAGAAAGCCCATGGATTGGGAGAAGATCTTCACTAGCCATACATGGGACAAGGGTCTCATATCTAAAATATACCTGGAACTCAAAAAATTAAATCCCCCAACAACAAATCTTCAAAGAAACAGCTGCCCAATAAATAAGTGGGCTAAAGACTTAAAGAGAAACTTCTCTGAAGAGGAAAGAAGAATGGGCAATAGACACATGAAGAAATGTTCAACCTCTCTAGCCATAAAAGAAATGAAAATCAAAACAACATTGAGATTCCACCTCACCCCAGTTAGAATGGCTACAATCAAGAACTCTAATAACAACAGATGCTGGAGGGGATGTGGCCAGAAGGGAGCCCTACTGCATTGTTGGTGGGAGTGTAAACGTGTTCAGCCATGTTGTTGTTTTTAAAATAATTTTCAGTAATGGGGCTTGGACAGTGCCCCAGCCAAGTATGGCAAGGACAGAGCTCATGGCTCAACCAGGTCATGGCTGCTTCTCCTTGAGTGTCCTACAGTCACCAAAGGCTAATCATTTCAGCAATGACTCTAGCCTGTGGCCCAGCTTCTTCACCCAAAATCTCCACTTTAGGGAGAACAAAAGCAGTATTGTGGCCCAGAGGCCCCCCCCCCCGAGACCATTCCCTCTATGGGGCCCCTTGCTGGGTGTGAGACCAGGAGGCAGACAGGGCCCTGTGGATGCTCACCTTCTCCCTTGATGGCATGGGGGTAGCCAATGACAGCGGTTTCTGGGACTGCAGGGTGGTCAGCCTGTGTACAGCAGGGAACAAAAAGGCAAGATGTGGCAGTCCTTAGACCTAGACAAAACTCAGGGAACACATTCCCACACCAATTCTAAGGTCAACAGAGACACCATGGAGGTATAGGACAAAGGAGAAGCCCAGACTGAGCTCACCATCGCATCCTCTATCTCTGCAGTCCCCAGGCGATGGCCACTGATGTTGATGACGTCATCCATGCGCCCAGTGATCTGATAATAGCCACTCTCAGTTCGGTGAGCCCCATCTCCAGTGAAATAATAGCCTGTACCACAGCAGGAATGATTCAGCCCCAGTAGCAAACAGGGGGGACTCCCAATCTTCCATGGGGAATGCAGCAAGTGCTCTGTCCCGGCTTTATGCTACAGACTAACTCTGAAGGCAGCCTGGCTATGTTCATGGCCTGCTGGTTCTCACAGCAGCTCCTTATGCAGGCATTTCTCCAAAGGGTGCCCTGGGCTATATTCTGGTAAATCTGCAAGTGGCGCTGAATCAGCAGAACATTGAAGATGTCCGGAGAGTTCAGGAATCTGAATACAGACAGGTCGTTCATGCAAAAAGCCTTCCCAAAACAGGCACTAGTGGCTTATGCTTATAATCCTAGTTACTTAGGAGGCTGAGATCTCAGGATCATGGTTCAAAGTCAGCCTGGGAAAGTAAAGTCCATGAAACTCTCATCTCAATATTCAGAAAAGGCCAGAGGTGGTGCTGTGGCTCAAGTGGTAGAGTGTAGCCTTGAGAAAAAGAATCTCAGGGACAGTGCGCAGGCCCTGGTTTAAACATCATGACCAGCATTAAAAAAAATTATTTTTTAAAAAGCCTTCCCAAACTGAGTCTCAATTGCAAACTTGAGACTGAAAATTACTGGTTCCAATAAGTCAAGAGATGACAACATTTATACAAAATTTTCCACTCACATGACACAATAGAAAACCAGGACAAAAATGAATGAAAAAGGGCTGGGAAGGTGGCTCAGTGGTAGAGTGCTTGCCTTGCATGCCTGAGGTCCTGGGTTCGATTCCCCAGCACCACATAAGCAAAAAGAAAAAAAGCCGGAAGTGGCGCTGTGGCTCAAGTGGTAGAGCGCTAGCCTTGAGCTGAAGAGCTGAGGGACAGCACCCAGTCCCAGAGTTCAGGCCCCACGACTGGACCAAAAAATAAATAAATAAATAATGAAAAACTGTAAGAAAGCTCCTGGCTTTCAACACAGCTTCCCAAATGGTTTCTTCTGCACTCCCACTTTCCAATGAACAAGATAGGACAGATGCTTGCGAATGGCTGTACACTCACATTCACCCAGCTGCACAGAGGCCTCTGTGTTGGAACTGGCTCTTGTGTGTAGGGATAGGAAGTAAGTGGGGAACAGAGAGGAGGCTGGAATCAAACCCAAGCCTCCAACATACCTCTTCTTGACCACCATGTTGGATTCTAGTCAGTTACCATTACCTTAACATGTTCCCCTAGTCTATGGGAATCACTTTCTAGTAACTTATAGAAAAGGCATGAGGACCTTGTTCAGCCACTCACCTGGGTATGCCTTGAAGTAGGCATCTATGAACCTCTGGTGGTCTCCATAGATGGTCCTGGCCATGCCTGGCCAGGCCTGGGAGATGCACAAGGCTCCAGAAACATCACCTCCCTCCACAACGTTGCCCTGCAGACCCAGGGAGACACACATGAGAGCAGTTGGGTTCTAGGCGACAAGCGAATTGCTGACAAGAACCATCATCCTCCTAACTGCTTGTCCTGAGACAGAAAAAAATGGCAAATGGGGTCCAAATGGAACTGTCCAGAGCTTTCCCCCCAAGGTCATCTGAGGAGAGCCTGGGCTTAGACCACACAGTGATGTCATTGTTTGTATCCTTCTGAGAGGACAGTACAGTGAATACAGGAGGACCTGGCCTTTCCTCAGAGATCAGGCCCTGCAGGTGCACAGTGAGGGGGGGAGGGAGCCTTGCCAGGTAAGCATGGACAGCCTCTGCAGGGCCCCACACACCTTCTCATCCATGAGAACAGGGATAATGCCAAAAAAGGGCCTCATCGCCATGCCTGGGACAATCTCCGCCCCTTCTTCTGAGGGCCGAGGTGCAATGCAGATGCCACCTGTTTCTGTGGGGAGGAGGAGAAGAAAGCAGATTGGCCTGGGAGGCAATGACAGGCATGTCTAGACTGTGCCCTGAAAGGATACATAACAAATTCCCTGCATCTGTCAGAGAAAAAGGTGAGTGTAACATCTGGAGCAGAGACATAGAGCCAATGGCATAAGACCTTTGTCTCAGGATTCCAGTCTCCTCTGTTTCAGATGTGGGAGGAAAAGGGTTCAGGCCCAGAAGCTCTGCATCAGCAGCTGAGTGAGTACAGGCATCTCCCTCTGCTGACTATAGGCTCACTGGTCAGACTCTTGTTTGAAATAGAAAAAGCCACAATCCACCCACTTGCAGCGGAACACAATTTCTCTAGACCATTGCACATTTAATACAGACCCAACAGTGAAAAGAGATGGCCATCGGGCCTGTCCCGCATCAATTCTCTGGCAATTGCCTCTGTCAGCCTACATGGCCATCCAATAAGGCCGATATACTCAAGAAGGGAATGCACAGATCAAAATAAAATGCCACAGAAAAGCTTCCTTTTCCCTTTTCACACTGATATTTAAATTGGATCATTATATGTAGTTGTACGCAAAAAGGAGTCCCTTGAGACTAAGGGTGTGGCTCAGTGATAAGAGCACTGGAATAGCAGGCAGGAAGCCCAGGGTTTAACTGCCAGCCCTGTAAAAACAATAATAATCATAAAATAATAATAATAATAATGATAGAGAAATAAATAAGAGAAAGGAAGAGAGAAGAAAGAAAGAAAGAAAGAAAGAAAGAAAGAAAGAAAGAAAGAAAGAAAGGAAAGAAGGAAGGAAGGAAGGAAAAGAAAGAAAGGGAAAAAGAAAAGAGAAAGAAAAGAGAAAAGAAAGAAAAGCAAGCAAGAGAAAGAAAGAAAGAAAGAAAGAAAGAAAGAAAGAAAGAAAGAAAGAAAGAAAGAAAGAAAGAAAGAAAGGAAAGGAAAGAAAGGAAAGAAAAGAAAGGAAAGAAAAGAAAGAAAGGGAAAAATTTGAGAAAGAAAAAGAAAGAAAAGCAAAGAAAGAGAGAAAGGAAGAAAGAGAAAGAAAAAAAGAAAGAAAGGAGGGAAGGAGGGAGGGAGGGAGGGAAAAAGAAAAATGAACCGAGGAAAAGAGAAGGAAAAGAAGATTGAAGAAAAAGGTGGGGAGGAAATGAAGGACCCCAACAGAGTAACGTGACTCCTCAGAACTTAGCTTTAGACCTTAGACTTTAGTCAGGTCACCTTATTTCATCCTCAGCCAAAGGCCATGGCAAACACCTCACTTTACAAACCAAGAAGTCATCCTACATAGTCATACAGCTGGGAAGGGGCAGCCAGGCTGTCTGAGCTTTCTCACACAGCACCCAAATACGAAAGGGACTCAGCAGAGCATTCATTATCACACTCACAGCTGGGAGCTCCAACTTTGCCCTAAGCTCACACAAGCTCACACCGCCCCCCCCACACACACACACACAACCCCCAGTCTCAGTATGGGACTGGACACCAGTTCTAAACCATGTTCTGATTCCTCCTCAGAGATGGAGATATGCTCACCTGTCTGCCACCAGGTGTCCACCAGTGTGCATCTGCTGTCCCCCACTACCCTGTGGAGCCAGTCCCAGGCCTCCTGGTTGATAGGCTCTCCCACTGAAACCACAAATTAAAGGAACTCAAATAAACCTGAAGCCAAGAGGAATACAGTGTTAGAGAAAAACAGCTCCATAATTTGTTTTCTAAAGGACATACATAGAGACCTGTCAAAGCTGTGAGTTCATCATGTTTATGGTCATGAGAGAAATACAAATTGCAGTAAGGTACTTTCATCAACAAGTGGTCAAAAAGCAAAATAAAACAAAAAAAATAGGAGGAAGGAGGAAAGAAACTGGATGTCCCATACTCTTGAGGAGTATATTTTGAAAAGCCATTAGAACATTTCTTAGTATTTAAAAGTATAAACACCCCAGCTGGATGTCTCACACCTGTAATCTTACAGCCCCACCCAGGCAGGAAAATCTGTAAGACTTTTATCTCAAAAAAAAAAAAAAAAAAAAAAAAGCTGGATGTGGGGGCCGTGGCTCAAGTGGTAAATTATTGCCAGCCTTGGCTCCCAAAAAATGGTATAAACACCCTCTACAACTACTTTAGACAAATTACTGGAACAAGATATTTAATACCCCAAAAAAATTAACTCCTGACATACCCTTCATAGAATAATGTAGATGGCCACAAAAATTGCCATATACAATAATAGTCCCAAGCAGCTCTGTTCCTAACAGCGGAACTATAAATTTCTCAAGAGCTGAGTGGCTACATTAAGATATATTCCATCCAGGCAATGGAACTACATAACTATGAAAGTAAGCACACCACAGTTACCACACATACAATGTGATCTCATTATACAAAACACAAAAATTAACGCCTAGTGAGAAAAGATCCAATAGTGATCAGGACTGGGGCTTGAACTCCAGGCCTGGGTACTGTCCCTTAACTTGTTTCCTCAGGGGTAGTTAATTGAAGAAAAGAGTCCCATGTTCTCTTTCTGCAAGGGCTGACTTTGAACCACTATCCTCAGATCTCAGCCTCCTGAGTAGCTAGGATTACAGGCCTGAGTAGCTAGGATTACAGGCTTTTAATCTTAGCTACTCAAGGGGCTGAGATCTAAGAATCGTGGCTCAAAGCCAGCCCTGGGCAGAAAAGTCTATGAGACTCTTATCTCCAATTAACCACCCAAAATACAAAAGAGGCGCTGTGGCTCCAAGTGACAGAGCACTAACCTTGAGTGAAAAAGCTCATAGACAGCACCCAAGCCCATGACTGACCAAACACACACACACACACACACACACACACACACACACACACACACACACACACACACACACACACACACACACACACATCCTTCAATCTTTCAAGCTGAATACTTGATATCTGTAATTTTACTATCTCAGCATCAGTTAAAAAACTAAATAAAATAAAATACTTGCTTTGTCTTTAGATTCTGCAGGGCTGTCATGCAGCAACACTCACTAGATTTAGACTCACTGTGGCTCAAACAGTGAAACACTTTCCTTACAGCTTACTCGTTCAGGACTCCTGTCCAACCCCCAGCTGGAAGAGCCCCCAGGTCAGTGGGTACAGACACACTCTCTCCTGCTACAGGGCAGTGCTCACCTGACCCCAAAGTGCGCAGGGAGGAGCGATCATACTTCTTTACCCAGGAATCGCCGTATCTCAGCAGCAGTCGGATGGCCGTGGGGGCACCATAGAACTGACTGATCTGTAACCTCTGCACTGTTTCCCAGTACCGACCTACAGCAGAATCCAAGTCCACAGTCAGGAGAAGAGAGCCCATCAAAGACAATCCACATCCACACAGGTTATCCTGCAGGAGCTATCCAGGAATTTGTTCTAAGTGTTATTACTGTGGATTTCAAAATATGACATAGAACTTTGACTCTGTCCTAATTAAATGTCCCCTAAAGGATTTCTGGCCTTCCCCTGGTGACAATGCAGCCACTGCCCAGCACGTGCAGGACACAAGACCATATGCCTAGCACATACACCCGAACCCTGTAAAACCCCTCATTGTCCCCACACTCTCTCTCCTGACTGCATCCAGCCCTGCTGGAATGCCCAGGCATGAGCTTGCAGGCAGAGTCACTACAACTGCATTACATGAAGATGCCCACAAATATTTGGAACCACTGGCAAAAGTGTGCCAGACATGATCACATTCTCAAAATGATCTGTTTGATGGATGAGGGCCCAGGAACTGAGGGGTTATGGTGGCAGGCTTAGGGAGATTAGAGGAAGTACGCAGCTTCAAGGAAAGGCCAGGTCTGATCAGGTGAGGTGGCCATAGAGGTGAGAGGAACAACGCTAAAGTGAAGGCCTAAGGCAGGTAGCATAGGTTAGAGGGTGAAGAATGCTGGAGTGAGTGATTTGGAGATAAGATTTTGGCTGACTTCTAGTCAGACTCCTTCCTATGGTTCATGTGATCTTCCTGGGTGCAGTTCTGGGCTCCAATCCCCTGGGTAGGTCTCAAAGCACAGAAGCTACAATGTTCATTTGGCATCTTGCCAACAAGATCACAAGAACCATACCTAAACCAAAATCCAGTCTCCGACCTTCTGTAAACCTTTTCTCCAGCCCCCAACTCCCTCCCATACAACCCAGTGCAGGCCCCAAACAGGGTCCTCAGTCCTCACCAGCATCAGGGTAAACTGGGGTACTCTCAAAAAGGACACTTGTGGCTCCATTACAGAGGGGGCCATACACCACATAGCTGTGGCCTGTGATCCACCCAATGTCAGCGACACAGCCGAAGACATCACCTGGTTGGTAGTCAAACACAAGCTGCGGACAAGGAGGGGACAATCAGGAGTTTGTTCTCTCTACCCTGCCACATTTCCCAAACTATCACCAAGACATCACTGTGTCACACATGCACAGTGAGCTCCAGCCACCCACAGACACAAGCAGCAGGCTAAGAGAGGACATTGAAGACGCTTCACACAGCATACAGCAGAAGAGAGGATAACTGAGGCAGGTGACTGCAGAGTGACCCTTGAGTATAACCGTGGGGAAAAGAAGCTACATATAATTCAAGTATGTGTTGCAGGAAGAAGCTCAAAGTCAGACAAATACCAATCTAGACAATGAAGGTTGCCCTGGAGACCACCTGGGATAGCACATGGGAGTCTTTCAAAGTGGGAGATGCCCCATGTTCTGAAAGGGGCATGCATCCAAAAGTAAAACTTCCATCTAGTTGTGTGTTTAAGATGTGAGTGCCTGGACTTGTGATATGGCTCAGTGGTACAGCACCTGCTTAGCATGCATGAGCCCCAAAAAGAAGAAGAAAGAAAGGAAAAAGATATGGTACATTTCTGCATAAGCTTTTTTTATTTATTTTTTGCTAATATACATAGTATTTATTTATTTTTCTTAATATACATTTTTAATGTAAAGATACTGTACAGAGGGGTTACAGTTACATGAGCAAGGTAATGAGTCCATTTTCTATTGAGTATTGTTACCCCCTCCTTTGTTTTTCCCCTACCATCCCTTTCCTCTCCGCTGCAAAGTTGTAAAGTTTGTTTTCAACATAGTGTCTTGGAAGTGGTGCTGTGGCTCAAGCAGTAGAGCACTCACCTTGACTGAAGAGCGCAGGGACAGCACTCAAGCCCAGAGTTCAACCACACACCGACAAAAAAAAAAAATCAACCTAGTGTCTTGTACATGCCTTTCTGCATGATCTTATGCTCAACTTTTTTTGTCGGTAGTGGTGGGAATTGAACTCAGGGCCTGTTTGCTCTCCCTGAGTTCTTCTGTTCAAGACTAGTACTCTACCACTTTGAACCATAACTCCACTTCTGCTTTTCTGGTGGCTAATTGGAGATGAGTCTCACTGACTTTCTTACTCAGGATGGCTTTTGAACCATGATCTTCAGACCTTAGCTTCCTGGGTAGCTAGGATTAGAGGCATGAGCCACCAGCACCTGGCATTCAACTTTAAATCAGTGGCTCACACCTGTAATACTGGCTACTCAACAGGCTAAGTCAGAAGTCTCCTGGGGAAGGGAGCTATGTCTCCAGCCCAAGGAAAGATCCTCCAGGAAGAAAGCACTTTCACTGATCAACACACCATCACCCAAAGTCCATCAGCACTCACTAGTTGAAAGGCAACTACCAGGAAGAAAGCACTTTCACTGATCAACACACCATCACCCAAAGTCCATCAGCACTCACTAGTTGAAAGGCAACTAGCTGAATACAGCTTGGTCCCAAATAGCCAAATCTTTCACAGGGCTGGAGACTTCTCTTACCACAGTTCTTGGAGAGAAACCAGATGCCTGGGGCTGGCCATTCTCCAAAAGACCCAGCAGCCAGGATGTACCCTGACCATAGTGCACGGCCCCCAATCACTCACAACTACCCTTCAGGATCTACCTCCTTCTTCCCTAACAGCTCAAGACCATTTGCATGTGCACATACAAATATACATGCACATATGGGAGCAAACATATGCACATGCACATGTACCCATACACATCGACATACAAGCAAACACATCCATGCCCCTTCACACATGTGCCTACACATGTGCATGCACGAACATTCACATACACATAACACACACTTATACCTGAGATCACAACCATCACAGCAACACTGACAAAAGCATCAACAACCTTTGTGCCAAAGACTTGATATGCCAAAGACTTGATACACATTGTTACCTGAGCAGCAGGGCAGCCCTCAGTGTGGGGACACAAAGCCATCTTAACGCTGAAGAAACAGAGACTCGGGCAGTTTTAGGAGCTACAAAAAACTAACTAAAGCGGCCGTTCCAGGAACAGAGCTGGAGAATACACCTGGATGGGAGCCACACTTTTATCTAGGCAGGCCTTTATCCTTTGTTGCTTCCATTGAGCGCAGCAGTTAGTTCATTGCCTGTGCTCCCATGGACATTCCAGGCCCTGTACTCCAAGTTCTGAACACTGCTGATTTGGTATGGATCAGGTCTTCAACACCAAGTAAATAAGAAGACACACACCTCCCTTCTCATTCCTACTTCTGTTTAGTTTTATCCAAGACAAATGCCTCAAAGTTCCTGTTCCTGATGATCAAAAAAAGAAAATCATCTGGGCCCCAGTGGCTCCTGCCTGTAATCCTAGCTACTCAATAGGCTAAGATCTAAGGACCATGTTCCAAGCACAGGCAGAAAAGTCCATGAGACTCTTATCTCCAATTAACCACCTAAATCTCAATGTGTGTCTCAAATGATAGAGCATTAGCCTTGAGTGGAAAAGCTAAGAAGAGCATGAGGCCCACTATTCAAGCTCCAGTACTGGCATTACAAAAAAAATTTTTTTAAAAAGGAAAAGAAAAATCAAATACTGAACAGAAATTCAAAAATTGCTCCAATTCTCATTACCCTACTCTCTTTTGTTTTAGTATTCTGGTAATACTTTAAACACAAATGACAGCTTCCTTGTAATTTTACATAAATTAAAGGAAACAGATCCAGCCTGGAACTTTCTTGGCATTTGGTCTCAGCAATTACATTTTCCAAACTCTTTTACTAACAGTCTGTCAATCTTTGCAATGTCCCCTCAGGAACTAAGGAGAGATGAGGCTTTTCAGATGAGAAAATACTGAGGTCAAGAAAGGTTCCATCACTAAAGGAAGGTCAGCCAGCAGCCAGAGGCAAGAACATCAATAAGGATACGAGTCTGCCCAGTCTGTCTTTCTGTCTTACTGTCAACAGGCTTAGTGCTGGGCATGATGGCAATGCACATGTACAGATACACGTGGTTCTTCCCCTGTCCCTGCTTCTCAGAGCTTCCCCCTGGAATGCCCTCTTGGGGATCTTATAGTTTGGATCTACAATGTCATCCAAAGGCCATGTGCTAAATGTCTGGCTGCCAGTTAAGAAATAAGAAATAAATATCATTGAGGGCTCTGACCTCATTGATGGAATCCATCCATTAATGAGTTCATAACTGGGTAGACTAGTAGACATTGTAGAAGGCAGGACCTAGTTGGAAGAAGTAGGTCACTGGGGGCCAACCTTTAGGGGCAATATCTTGTCCCTGGCCCTTGTCTCCCTTTCTCTCTCTGGCCACCATGAGGTGAGTGGCTTTGCTTTTCCATAGTGCCAGTGTGCCAATTGACCACAGACTCAGAAACAACTGAGCCAAGTGACCATGATCTGAAACTGAGTCAATATAAATCTTTCCTCCTTGAAGTTGACTTTCTTAGGTATTTTGTCACAGTGATGGAAAGCTGTCCAACACAGGGTAACCACCTAGCTCCACCATCATAGTCAGGGGCTAAAGACTTATGTGGTCATCCTGGCCAATCAGCATTTTCCATCCAACCCCCTACACCATGACAAAGTCAAAATTTAGGCCATGGAACTCAACTCAGTGAAGATCTTGCAGGCACTGTTAAAGCTCTGACTCCTAGAGCAGCCCATCTGAGGAAGCCTGGCCTAATGGCACAGGTAACCAAGTCAAGGAAAGGAGATGCCAGCTAGGAGAGTGAGCCTGCTCACCTGGGTTTCCAGATCAACAGAACCACACAGTTCCCTTTGCTGATGCTAGCAGCAGCCACATCAGCCTTTTACAGCAGAGAATCTAGTCCACTGGTAACACCTAGAAACTCTAACCAGCCTGCAAAGTGTCAGCTATTCCTCAAGGTAATCAGAGATAGGATATTAAACCAATATCCCCAACTACCCATCTCTAAATAAATACTTATCTATGCATTTTTGTGGGAGGGTCCAGTCGTGGGGCCTGAACTCTGGGTCTGGGCGCTCAAGGCTAGCATGCTACCACTTGAGCCATAGCACCACTTCCGGCTTTTTTTTCTGCTTATGTGGTGCTGAGGAATCGAACCCAGGGCCTCATGCATGCAAGGCAAGCGCTCTATCACTGAGCCACCTTCCCAGCCCCTGATCTATGCATATTTTGAATAATACCTTCCTCAATCATTTGCTTAATATCCTTAAAGGGTGATCTACTGCAATGCAATTTCTACATACTAAAGTCCAGTTTTTTATTATAGTAATTTTTTTATTTTATGATACCACATTTTAGGGACTCACAAAATTGCTTTAAGATAAATAGAGGAGCTTTTGTGTGTGACTATGTGTGCTGATACAGGGGCTTGAACTCAGGGCCTCACACTCTTATTTAGCTTTTTTGCTCAAGGTTGACACTCTACCACTTGAGGCATACCTCACCTTCCTTTCTGGCTTTTGGCTGGTTAAGTGGAGATAAGAATCTCTCGGATTTTTCTGTTCCAGCTGGTGTTGAACTGAGTTCCTCAGATAGCCTCCTGAATAAGTAGGATTACAGGTGTAAGCCACCAGCTCCCAGCAAAAGATAAACATTTAAGTGGAGGGGGAAATATATATATATATATATATATATATATATATATGTTATATATATATATATATAACATATATAATAGGAAATGTATTTATCTTAATACTAATGCAGTTTTAGATGATGATGGTAGTGGTGGTGGTTGTGGTGCTGATGCTAGGGACAAAATTTGGACTTGTACATGCTAAGTATGAATCCTACCACTGAACTCAACCCTCATCCTGAGTTTCTGTTGTGTAAATTTTTTCTTTGTACAATACAAAGGTATTGTAAGATACAATTTCTTACTTTTTTTTTTTTGGTCCGGTCATGGGGCCTGAACTCTGGGCCTGGGCGCTGTCCCTCAGCATTTCAGCTCAAGGCTAGTACTCTACCACTTGAGCCACAGCGCCACTTCCGGCTTTTTTCTTTTTTGCTTATGTGGTGCTAAGGAATCAAACCCAGGACCTCAGGCATGCAAGGCAAGCACTCTACCACTGAGCCACCTTCCCAGCCCAATTTCTTACATTTTTAAGGAGTAAGCAATGCATGAAGGCAGAAGTGACTGAGAGCATCAGAGAGTAACACCAGCTATCAGAATGAAAGGTCAGAGCCCGCTGAATAGCACTACCCATTACCATGGAAAGTCAGAACCATCAAGGGCCCATCATCCCTCAGGCCTCAGCCCACAGAAGATGGGGCAGAGCAGAGGGGCTACAGGACTACAGCAAGGCTTAGATGGAGAATTCATATTTTCTCATGCACACACACAATTTGCTGCCACAGCACAACTCACAGCCACCCTGCTTATAAACACGCTACAACTAAACACCAGCACAGCACCTCAATTGGCGTTTTGCTCACAGGAAGTGTTCAGCCCCTCCTCAACCTGCTCAGAGCCCCATGCAATTTCAGCCCACTTCCTGGCACTGGCCCCTCCCTACCTTGTGGGTCAGGGCAGCATACAACAGGTAGCCTGCCTGGGTGTGGACCAGCCCCTTAGGCATTCCAGTACTTCCTGAGGTGTATAGCAGAAAGAGCATGTCCTCACTGCTCATGCTCTCTGGACTGCACACAGGGGCCTCCTTGGCCATCTCCTAGAAGGGAGAAGAATCACACAACCAGTCTAGGGCATTTAGCCTCTCCCCCCTGCCCTCAGCTTCCCTGGGTCACCATGGCCCAGCTGCCATGCAGAGAACACACAAAATAAAAAGATGGAAGGTATATAGCTCAATGGTAGAGTATGCTTGGCTAAGGGTTAAATCCTAAGGAGAAAAAAAAAAGAGAAAGGATGGGAGGAGGAAGAGGAAAAGGAGGAGGAAGAGGAAGGGAGGATGACAACAATGACGAAGAGAGGAAGGAAGGACTATCACCAAGGAACCCTGGGCACCCCCTAAGGAGTCCAGATTGGGAACCATACCTGGACAAGTGCCAGACCCAATATCTTAATAATACCCTTCCATCCACAGAAAATGAAGTAACTCACCTGCTCAAGGGGGATGTCCAGGTCTCCCATGTGGACCTTGTTGTCTGTCCTGTGAGCCACCAGGACATGTTGGATGGTTGGGCAAATTTTCACTGCTTCATCCACTATTTTCTTGAGCTCCACCACACGCCCTCCCCGGAGTCCTTGGTTGAAGGTGATCACCACCTTGCACTTAGCTAATAGAGAGACAACAGCAACATGCCTGACCAACTCCCTCCCCTTTCAGCCCTCAGAGCCTTCTTGCAGCCACACATTCTAAGTATATGAAAGACAAAGTCCAATCTTGAGTAAGAAAAAAAAATCAACTAAAAAACTGAGGATCTGCCTACATTGAAACCTCAGTGTGCCATACAGAGTACCAGCCCCACAACCTGGCTCAAGGATGAGCAGAAAGGAGCCGGAAACAAAGTGCCTTCAAGTTCAACTCTTCCGTCTCAGGTAGACATCATAAAGTTTACAACCAGACTTCCTTTCCTCTCTCTCACTTGCCCAAGAGCCTTGCGTGCTGATGGGCTTACACAGTGTCCACAGCAACTACAATGGCAAAGCAATACCCACAGACAAAGTCCCAGGAGATTTTAGGTTGCCAGGCCCAGTCCAGGGTGAGTTACACAGGCCAAGAATCTTCTCCATTGAGGGAACAGGGCATCATCTGATAGGTGCCCAGGAGAGGCCTGTTCACCCTTACCTTAAAGGGAATGTTCCCCTGGCTTTTTACCTTGGTGTGAAATAATCCACAGATGTTGTAGCTGTGCTGGGCTCTACAGTCAACCCCTATGGAAAAGTCTGGAGCAAATATCCAGCGGTAGTACTACCTGGAAGCCCTCACTGTATCCTTGAAACTTTTAAATCACTCTGTGCCAAGGCCTCTCCCAGAGCTAAGGGCAGAAGAACTGGGATTCCTTGTATATGCTTCTTCCTAGAGCCACAGCCCAGATGAGCTGAAGGAGAAGGTTCTTAGAGGCAAAATCCCAGAGAAAAGCCCCCTGCTGAGGCCACAGAGTTGCCCTGGTGGTTCAGGAGTTGTGAGGTTCTAAGAGCTGCCCCAGAACCCAGCTACTAAATCTGTCGTCACCTAGAATCAACTATTATCGCTCATCTCAAAGACCCTTAGTAAATACACTTGGTAATCACGGCTATAGCAGCAAAAAAAAGGGGGGGGGCAGCCTGGTATAATCCTAAAAGCACAATTGCTGGTGGACAAAAATCTTAGCTCGTCTACTTCCCAGCTGAATGACTCAGGGTAAGTCACTTCTTTGTGCTTGTTTCCTCATTAAAAAGAGAATAGTCAAGCCAGGTACCGGTGGCTCATGTCTGTCATCCTAGCTACTCAGAAGTCTGAGATCTTCTGAGGATCACAGTTCAAAGCCAATCTGGGCAGGAAAGTCTGTGATACTCTTATCACTAACTACCAACAAAAGCTGTAAATAGAAGGATGCTTGAGCACATGAGAGAGAGTGAGAGAGAGAGAGAGAGAGAGAGAGAGAGAGAGAGAGAGAGGAGTCACCTCCGAACGTAGAAAAGACCAGAACCAAATAGCTTCACTGGTGAGTAAAGAATGACTATGGAAGAATTAACACCAATCCTTCTCAAATTCTTCCAAAAGAACAAGAGAGGGAAGTTAAGAGAAAAGGAGGTGAGAGAAGGGAAGGGGAGAAGAGGAGAGGGGAAACCCAGAGCTGGATGCAGCTCAGTGGTAGTAGTAGTTGCCTAGCATGCACAAGGTCCTGTGTTCCTAACACACACACACACACACACACACACACACACACACACACACACACACACACACACACACACACACACACACACACACACAATTTATCTGTATTTCTATGCACTAGTAATGAACTATCTGCAAAAGAAATTAAGAAAACACAAGGCACAAGAACTCTCCACCGCTCCCGGCACCTAGCATCTTCCTTGGGAAGGCAAGTAATCTACCTGAGTTGGAAAGAGCAGGAATCACATTGCATAGACACTGGACTACCATCTACACAGCCAGCAGCAGCAAGGAGACACTATTGTGTGGCTCTTTTCAGAAACCTGACCCGCCTGCTGTCAGAAAACTTTCAAGTGATTGTACATGCCCCGTCACCTGTCTCCACACCTCTGGACAGTTCTCCCTTTGTTCCTTCCACCTGAGACAGCTTCCCCTACATCTCCACTGTCAAGCAGCCTCGGTGCTCTTCCCTGCCCTGCAGCCCTGCCAGCCCCACCTGGCCCACACACAAGCTCTACTCCTCCAACCACGTGACCTGTGCCTCTGCTCTTTTTTCCACCTGAACCTCCCTTCTCCTTTCTCTAGCTTGCCAAAACCAACACACTCAGATCTTAGCTTCCCAAACAGATACTCATTCACCCATGTCCTCATTCCTAGTAGTATGTACCGTCTGTCTGAGAGACCTTTTATTTATATCTAGCTCCCTTCTAATAGTCTCCATCCTGATGTCCTAGCCTCCAGGAACCAGAACCAGGGGACTTCCTAGTGATTACCATCATTGATTCGCCCAGCCAAGGACTCAGCACTGAACCCAGCAAAGACGACAGTGTGAACAGCTCCGATCCTGGCACAGGCCAGCATCGCTGCCACAGCCAGAGGGGAGACAGGCATGTAGATGGCCACACGGTCCCCACGGTTGACTCCATGTCTCTTCAGCGTGTTGGCCAGGCGGCATGTGGTCTCCAGCAGTTCCCTACAACACAAGAAAGAAAAGATGGAGAAGGGCCAAAGCACTGGGATCGTTTTTAGTGATGCAATTCACAAACGGTAAATGTTGTATACTCAGCCCAGTGCTGGATAAATAGCAGATATTTAGGTACTTGTTACAGAGCAAGTTCATTTCCAGAAACAACTGTTTTCAACATTTGTATTTTCATGGACATTGTGTACATTTCAAGCAGTTTCTCAGAGACCACACAAGTCTAGAAAGTAGATAGTATACTAGAAATTTCTGAGAAATTGAACTGTCTAAGGAAATGAAATTGCAGGGGAAAGGGTGGACCTGCTTTTGAGGCTAGGAACACCAAGGTATCTTTTCTCACCAGTCAATGAGCCATGGCCCTGGTCAACTGACCCCAGCTCTAAAGCAAGTGGCATGCAGATGCCCACCCTGCCTAGAGACCAGAGGCAGAATAGGTAGGTGGTGACTTGACTAGGCACTAAGCAGACACCAGAGACAAAGACGTGCTATGCTCCCAGCTTCCTTCACCTTTATAGAAGTGGCAGAATGCCCCATCCCTCCTAGGCTTCCTGCAGGTTTGGGCCAGCCAATCAGAACACAACACATCCTCAAGCAAATGGGATTGGCTTGGAATTGATCCAGGCCAGTCCAAACAGAGTTTATGAAACTCCACCCCTAGAAAACCCAGTATGCTCCAGAGCTGCCCCAGTGTCCCATGTGGAGTCAGAAAGGGAGAAAAGCAAAGACGAGAGTAGAGTCCAGTTCATCATCCTCAGATCTCACTGAACTTGGACTTGACCGTTATAATCATCCATCATCTCCCCACTTTTACTGTATATCACTTGATTTTAATTAATTGTTTGCAGTAAAGGAGACTAACAGAGAAGGACAGGCTAAGAGGGGAAGCCAAGGCCTCTTACCCCTGGGTCGAGAAGGCCACCACTGACCACATTCCTGTTCCCTGCATTGCAACAAGAAACCCTGCATCAGTCAAGACAGGCCTGTGCATATAAGCTGGAAGGGCAGTCCTTTGAGCTCCTAGGGGGCCCCTAACAAGCACATCTCCCCTCTGCTCAAAGCAATGTTACCAAAAGGGCTTCCAAGAAAGGTGAAGTTCAACTAAGCTGGGAAACCATAGGGTAATGGAAATGAACAGCCCCTTCTCATGCAGGGAGCTCAACAAGCCCTTTGTTTCCCCCCAAAGCCATATTGCAAAGGAGACCCGTTGAAAACAAATCCCAAGTCCAGCCTACCATTCACCCCACTACTGGCAAATCCTGCCCATGCTGGCTCCAGTGCCTTTTTAAGGATTTTTGTCTCTCTTCCTTAAGGCTTTCAAAAGGACAAAGAAGCCATTCAGTGGTGCTTCGCCCACACCTTGCCTAAGTTACAGTGGCCCTCAAGAGCAAAATCCACAAAATTTGAGTCCCAAAAATATTGCTACTGCTCTGGGAAGGAGGCTGTTGATGACATCCTACAATGCTAAGGAAACAGCTATACTAACACAAACAAGAAAGTCAGGATCCTTTCCGTCTGCTCCTTTATCATAGATGGGAAGGGCTTAGGCCTCTGCGCATTGTTGGGGGAGAAGGAGATATGAGTGCCCACCATTCAGCAGTGTTAAATTTCAGCCTTCATTCTGTAGCCCTAATGTGGCGATGTAAAATCAAGGAAGTGCTATGGACTGTCTACATAGAAATATCTGGGCTAGTGTCCTACAACAACTGTGTAGTCATGTGATTGTCCAAGAAAGAGTAATTGTTATCTGCATTGTATAAATATTCCAAGTAGGACCCACCCAGGAGCTGAATGTTCAGGAAGTATTCTCTTTTCCAACAGATAGAAACTCACAAAATTGTGTGTGTGTGTGTGTGTGTGTGTGTGTGTGCCCGCGCACACGCGCATACGTACATTTGCCAGTATTAGTAGAGCCATAGCTCTACTTCCATCTTCTTTGTGATTAATTGAAGGTAAGAGTCTTGAGGACTTTCCTGCCTGGGCTGACTTCAAACCTAAGTCTTCAGATCTCAGCCTCCTGAGTAGCTAGGATTATAGTTGTGAGTCACCACTGCCCAGCTTGAAATCATTTTCTACACTGACTAAAATCAGCTGGGTGAATTCCTAAGGTGTTAAAAATGCTCCCTGGTGGTGGGTGAGGATGTTGGCACAACAAAGGAAACAAGAGGGACAGTGTCCCCCCAGGAGGCTAAATAGGGAAGCAATGGCACATTATGAAGTATGAAGGGCATTCAGCCTCTGGGCTTACATTACAGTCTAAAGGCAAAGAAGGATTTCAAGATTGGTTGTCTGTAGGGAGGAGGAATGAGCCAGAATAAAATGAGTGGGTTTGCCCTATACAAACCAATTTTGTTCAGCCACAGGAGCTAGACAGCTGAATTGCAGCTCAAAGAGGTCCAAAGACTAGGCTAAGGCTATCTGTCCCCTAGAGAATGAATACCTCAACATGCACACAGAAATTGGAACAGGTTCTGGGGCAGGCCTTCCACAAAGGCCTCCATGTATTCCTTAGAACAACAACAACAGTAACAAAAATTGCACTGTGTTCAGGTCAGTCTCCTTCTGTTCATTCTGCCAAGACTGTAAGTGTTGAGGTCAAAGGGACCTTTGCAGCCTCTTTGGGGTTCCAGAATCTGCTACAACATTCCAGCCCACAGGCAAAGGATGTTATACAAATACATACATTGACCTTGAGTTCTAACACAAACAACATTTTGCTGACTTGCCTTGGGGAAAGGAAAAAAGAGCTCTACATACAACTCATAACACCAACTGGAAATGATTTGTGTTAACACATAATCCAGCTGACACCTGCCTGAAGTCACCCAGTATAAAGGCACCTCCTGCCTCTAGCCTCTGGATGGAAGATAAGCTCCAAACAGGAAATAGCTAGAAACAACTCAGAGGAAAGAGAAGAAATGGCCTGTTACATATTTATTCATCTATCTTCCAATCAAAACTGGACAGGTTTGTTATTGTATATTTCATGGTTGATATTGAAAGCATCTTTCCCTTCTAGCCATTTCCTAATGCCAGTCCAAAGAAGTAAGATGTCTGTGTATTATAGTAGAAAAATAAATAAATAATGCATGATTTATGTAAAGACACTTGCACACACATCCATGTTCACTGCTGCACTATTCACAATAACTAAGTTGTGGAAACAGCCCAGATGCCCTATAATAGATAAGTGGATCCAAAAATAATGTGGTGCAGGGAACTCTGGAGCCCAGCTGTGAGACCTAGAAAGGGTTAAGAGATTGGAAGCCTCTTTCAACAACACTCAGAAGGCTGAGAACTGGACTCTGGAAAGATCAAACAGTCAAGGCAAGTCAGAGGATTAAGTTACTACCCTAATTGTGTTTAAGTTAGAGCTGTTTGGGCACCAAAATTTTAAGACCTAGAAGATAAGATGAAAAGTCTGTGTTACAGTTAGAATGTTTATTGCTTCCCTCTGCTTCCTAATGATAAGGGAGTCAATTATGACTATGTATATAAGCTATGCCTTGTGCTAATGATTGTAATCACAAAGATAGATTGATACACCAGTCTTTGAACATACCTGTAGTCACCTCCCCCGTACTGAACTAAATAAATTAGCTTGTTAAGGGAAACTTGGGGTTCAGATGCCAGTAAGCACTGGATCCCATGGTGCCCCCTTTTCTATCCTTTCTCCTTTCTCAGTTCTTCAGCCCCAGTATACCGTTGTCAGCTGTCCCTGGTTGTGGTTAGCTGCCACACCACATACACTTGGTTGAAACTTTTGGAATGAAAGGTTCTGGACTGGAGTGTAGCCTGGCATAGACTCAAGCCCCAGGCATCCCCCAGGAGTTGGTGGAGAACTGGATTCCCTAAAAAAGACAATCTGGTCAGACTTAACCCGTTGTTCTCTGAGAAAGAGAAGTTCCAGTGTGACTGCTGCTCACCACAGTGACCCAGGGCCCAGTGGCAGGATGCCTGCCCTGTGCCCTGACAAGTCCCACCTGGGAGAGCGTCTGTCCTGCCTCCAGGCCAATTCAGGCCTGCCATTGTATACAACAACTCTCGTTTCCTCCTCTAACAAGCAGCTCAGTATCCAACCACCATGGGAACCCAGTCCGAGAGGCACAATGGAGAGGAAGCTGCCAAAGCAAGCGTTTGGAAAGGAGCAGAGATCACAGCAGGCAAAGCAGCCATGAAGATGTGTCTGCAAGGAGTCCTTAGCTGGGTTCAGCAAAGAGAAGCCAGCGCAGGTGGATGGAGCACTTCCATAAAGCTGCCTGTGGTGGATAGATGGCTTCTAATTTGACATGGACAACAGAATAAGGGACTGTAAGTTCAATGAATAGTCTCTGGCCAGAGAAACAAGGTCAAACACTTAAGTTTCTTCACTTCCAGTGGTTCCTGGTATTTCCAGCTGAGTGGACATCTTTCTGTGACCAGTGGGTGTCATGCCACCTTCTGCGGAGTCTGCGTGAGAGATCGCGTTGGACAAAGAGCTTCAAGGAAGCATGCCCCCAGGAAGGGGGTGTTGGTTCAAGGCTTCCCATACACTTGGCTGCACCTTTATAGCCTCTACCTTTATTCTTACTATATTCTTCTTGGCTGTTCATTCGTTGCCTTTATTCTCATTTTGGCTATTTTTCTATTGATCCACGAACAGAACATGTTGTATTTTTCCAGTCCAATAGAGATGGCTTCTCTAAGTAATAAAGACTAAGGCCAAAGATTAAATGTGGGAAATCCCCCAATCAATCTATCATCTGATGTGACGTTGCCTCCAGAAACTCCTACAACTTCACAAGCGGTTTTGCAGCTCACGAATAGTAAATATAGAGACTTAAAACTTCTAGATATGTCCAACAGACAAAATCAATAAACTAAACTAAGTTAAAAAGAGTTATCCCAGTAGTTTAGAGAGTTCTAAAAAGAAGGGACCTCTGATTATAAAAGAAAAAGAAAGATTCTCCCAACAGTTATGATTAAGTTTAGTCCAACTTACGTTATAGGGAATAGATGGTGTTTTCACACAAAATATAAAGTTAGTGACATATTTCCTGAACCAACCAAGAACCATTTCCTTATACAGGAGCTTATAAAGATAAAATTAGTTGGATAAAATTAAAAAGAGTATAATGTAAGTACAGCCCTGTCTTAGGTTTGTTAATTATTAAACATAAAAAAGGCTGAATAGATGACGTATTCTATTAAACAATGTGCTAGATTTGTTTTGCACCACTTAGCTTAAACAGTTGGTGGGATAGTCATTAATTTTCATGTAATTCATCAATGCTTTGCCTTTAAAAAATTGATTACGTGCTTAAATAAACAAAAAATTTATGTCACAATCACACACTGTATAAAAATGTTAATTCTCCTCAATAAAGATACACTCAGATGCAACTCTTTTGAGTCTGTGTCTGTTTGTCACTTCGCCGACTCCTTTGCCCACCTATCCCGAGATCCCTGTCCCGTCGGTCCCAGTGCTCTGGGGGAGCTGGTCCGTCGCAGTTAGCAACAATGTGGCACCTATACACAATGGAATTTGACACAGCCATTAGAAAGAATAATATTGTGTCGTTTGCCAGGAAATAAGTGGACCTAGAACAAATCATGTTAAGTGAGGAAAGCCAACCTCAGAGAGGCACACAGAGCATGTTTCCCCTCATAGGTGGAAGCTAGATTTAAAAATATAATGGGATCCCGGTGCTGATAGTTCACACCTGTAATCCTACTCAGGAGATTGAGATCTGAGGATCACAGTTCAAAGCCAGCCCAGGCAGAAAAGTCCATGAGACCATTATCTCCAATTAAGCTCCAAAAGTGGGGCTGTGGTTCAAAGTGGTAGTACACTAGCCTTGAGCATAAAGAGCTCCAAGTTCAAGCCCCACACCAAAAACAACAATGGGACATAACAAAGTTTACAGGTCTCTAGGCATTCACACACATTGAAACCAAAGGAGTATACTATTAGGAGAGAAGCCTTTGTGTTGGATGCCTATGTGCATCTGATCATATAAGAAATGAACTCCAGACATCACATTATCTGACCTTTATGAAAATGAACCCTTAGATATGTATTTTAATGTTTTTTTCTTTTATGCATGTGTTTCTAACGCATTTATAAGATTATCTCTTTGTTGCTTTGTATGTCCCTCCCCCACAGTATAACCCCTGCTTTCACTATATTTGATGTCAGTATAACTTGTGGAGGAGATGGGAAAAAACCAGTTGTTTAAGGATACAGGTGGACCTGTTGCAACAATGAGAAGTACAAGTTGTCATGTTCAAAACGAGCTTTACAACGTCGGTGCGGGGGGGGGGGGGGGAAGGGGGGGAAGGAGAAGGATTGGGATTGGGATTAGGGGGGGAGGGGGGAGGCTGGGAAGGGATGTGAAGGGTAAACAAAGGAGGAGGCTGCAATGCTTGGTAAGAAATGTACGCATTATCCTGCCCATGTAATTATAACTCCTCTGTACAGTATGTTCACAAATAAAATAAAATTAAATTTAAAAAAAAGAAAAGAAATGAACTCCAGGAAATGAAAAGAGATTTTTATCTTGTTTTTGTCTTCATTTTCTTTTCTTTGTGTCGTTTGTTAATTTATATGTCTTTGGGACAGTAAAGGGAAGCACAGAAATGGAGGGACAAAGGTTAAACAAATGTAGCATGGTGCATACTAAACACTATGTTGAAAATGAACTATATAACTTGTGGGTGGAGACAGGAGGAAAAAGATGGGAGAGGGAAGGGATGACATTGTCCAAAGAGAAATGTATTCATTACCTGACTTATGTAACGGCAACCCCTCATACAGAGGTGTTTATAATAACAAATTAAAATGTTTTAAAGAATACACAATTTGTTCATTGCCTATAACTACTCTGGCTCATGAAATAAACACTAGCTGACAGGCCAACCATTTTTATTGTCCATCTGACCCAGTAAAGTGCAAGATGTACTTGTATAGAGATATGAATTTCCTTCATTGTACTCTTTCCAGTGTCTAGAACTAATCCTAGATCATAAAAGATGCTCAATAAATATTTGTTCAACAAGTGAGCCTAGTAGGAGAGCTTGAAATGAAAGCCCAGCTGGCCCAGGGCACTGGAACCTAGGACACTTGCATTCTCCTGCACCTGTGACAGACGGGAAGCACTTTATGAGTATAGTTCCTTCTGTCCCCCAAGCCTGCGAGAAGCCAACTCAAGGCATAGGTACAGAATTTGAAACGAGTCTCCTAGACTGTCTACCATGGGCAGTTTCTGCAAGATAGAGGCAATGAGAAAAGAACGGGCTTTCAGGGAAAGGCACTTGAGCTCCTGTAGCTCCCAGAGCCAGAGCCAGAGAGCAAATACCTTCCCTCCTAGCAGACTCCTCTCCCATGATATTATGGAACCACTAAGCTTGATTTTTCTTGTCAGTCCTGGGGTTTGAACTCAGGGCTTCGCATGTGCTTGGCAGGTGCTCTACTACTTGAACCACACTTCTAGCCCTTTTTGCTACCATATATATACACATATATATATAGTGTATATATACATATATATGTGAATATATATGGTATATATATGATATATGCATATACATGCCAGTACTGGGGCTTTAATTCTGGACCTTGCACTTTTACTTGGCTTTTTAAAAAATCATGGCTGGCACTACAACTAGGACTACATCTTGTTGCTAGTTAAATGGGGATAAGGGTATCTCTGATTTTTCTGCCCAGCCTGGCTCCAAACTTTAATCCTCAGATCTCAGTCTCCTAAGTAGCTATCTAGGATTATAGACTTGAGCCACTGTGAGCCACTGACACTTGCTTTCATTTTAATAAGGTCTTGCTTTCTGCTCAGCCTAGCCTAGACAGACAGCCTCCTTTTTTGCTTCCCATGTAGCTGGGATGTCAGACACCTGCCCCTGCACTCAAGTTTTTTTATTGGTTGATGTAAGTATCTCCTAAACTTTTCTGCTCAGTTTGGCCTTAAAAGGTGATCCTCTTAATCTCAATCTTGTGAGTAGCAAGTGTGAGCCACCACTACACCTCACTGAACCTGATTCAATGGTGATGAATCTTGCTCTCTCTACTATTTACCACTTCTGGAAGAAGACAAACAGTAAGTCAACTGAACATCCTCATACACCAAGCATACAGACTTCACACACATCATTATTTGATTTTGTGACCATGACTCTAAGCAAAAAGGAGCTGCTGTGAATATTAAGAGCAGAAGCCATGCTTAAATATGAAAAGCGGGTCTGGGAATGTGGCTTAGCGGTAGAGTGCTTGCCTAGCATGCATGTAGCCCTGGGTTCCCTTCCTCAGGACCACATACACAGAAAAAAGCCAGAAGTGGTACTGTGGCTCAAGTGGTAAAGTGGTAGCCTTGAGCAAAAGAAGCTCAGGTGTAGAAAACTAAAGCTAGATCCTTATATATCACCCTGCACCAGAATCAACTCCAAATGGATCAAAGACCTTGAACTCAAAGCAGACACTCTGAAAACACTACAGGATGGAATAGGAGAAACCTTAGGTCTCCTTGGCTCAGGCCGAAATTTTCTGAATAGAGACCCGGAAGCACAACAAATCAAAGAAAGGTTGGACAAATGGGATTGCATACGGTTGCAGAGCTTCTGCAGGGCAAATGACATAGCTAGCAAGATCAATAGAAAGCCCACCGATTGGGAGAAGATCTTTACTAGCCATACAACGGACAAAATGGTCTCATATCTAAAATATACTTGGAACTCAAAAAATTAAACCACCCAACAACAAATCCTCAAAGAAACAACTGCCCAATAAATAAGTGGGCGAAAGACTTAAAGAGAAGCTTCTCTGAAGAAGAAAGAAGGATGGCCAATAGACACATGAAGAAATGTTCAACATCCCTAGCCATAAAAGAAATGCAAATCAAAACAACATTGAGATATCACCTCACTCCAGTTAGAACAGCAAAAATCAAGAACTCTAACAACAACAGATGCTGGAGGGGATGTGGACAGAAAGGAACCTTACTTCATTGTTGGTGGGAATGTAAACTTGTTCGACCACTTTGGAAAGCAGTATGGAGGTTCCTCAAAAGACTTCACATAGATCTCCCCTATGATCCAGCAATCCCACTTTTGGGCATTTACCCAAATGTTTACAAACAAGACCACACTAAAGCTACCAGCACAACAATGTTTATTGCAGCATTATTTACCATAGCTAAGATATGGAACCAACCCAGATGCCCCTCAGTAGATGAATGGATCAAGAAAATGTGGTATATATACACAATGGAATTCTATGCCTCCATCAGAAAGAATGACATTGCCCCATTTGTTAGGAAATGGAAAGGCTTGGAAAAAATTATATTAAGTGAAGTAAGCCAGGCCCAAAGAAGCATAGGTCCCATGGTTTCCCTTATTTGCAATATCTAGTATAGGTATGAGTCAAGCAGAAAAGGTCAGATAATGTGATGTTAGGAAAATGAACCCTTAAATATGTATTTTAATGTTTTCGTTTCTTTCATGCATATGTTTCTAACGCATTTATAAGATTATTTCTTTGTTGCTTTGTATGTCCCTCCCCCACAGTGTAACCCCCGCTTTCACTATATTTGATGTCAGTATAACATGTGGAGGAGATGGGGGCAAACAAGTCGTTTAAGGATTCAGGTGGACCTGTTGCAACAATGAGAAGTACAAAATGTCATGTCAAAACCAGCTTTACAATGTCGGTGGGGGGGGGAGGGGGGTATAATTGGGTGGGGGGAGGGGGGAGGCTGGGAAGGGAGGTGAAGGGTAAACAAAGGAGGAGGCTGCAATGCTTGGTAAGAAATGTATGCATTATCCTGCCCATGTAATTGTAGCCCCTCTGTACAGTATGTTCTCAAATAAAATAAAATAAAATTTAAAAAAAAAAAAAAAAGAAGCTCAGGGACTTTGGTCAGGTCCTGCCTTCAAGCTCCAGGACTAGCAAAAAAAAAATTATTTTAAGGAGGATAAGGAAGGAGGCTCCGTGGCTTGCCTCGCATGCAAAAGGCTCTGGGTTCGATTCCTCAGTACCACACAAACAGAAAAAAACTAGAAGTAGCGCTGTGGCTCAAGTGGTAGAGTGTTAGCTCAGAGACAGCACCCAGGCATAGAGTTCAAGCCCCACAACTGACAAAAAACAAAACAAAACAAAACAAAAAACAAAGCAAAACAAAAAAAAAAATGTGAAAAACTACTCTTGGGCAAGGAAAGCCAGGAGACTAGAGCTGAGATTGATTGACTCTTGTCCAACAGGGAAATTAGCAATGAAAATGCTAAAATTCCAGCTCACTTGTGCAAGTTAAGTTGAATCTCTCTTCTTGTCATAAAAATAGAGGCCAGAGCAAAGAGTAAGAGTGGAACTGGAGTTTCGTATTCAGGACCCCTGCTCCAGAGTGTCTCCCCAGATAAGTCCATATCAAATCTTACCCTAAGATTTTTTCCCCTTCCCACACGTGAGCCCAGCATGCTATGGAGCTGCCAGAAGAGTTCTATGTTTAATGATGCCTGATTTCCTCTTAGACATCAGCACTGAACCCTGGCCTGAGTCTTGCCTCTGGGAAAAGAAGTTCTGCCATTTGTAGTCACAAAGCACAGCTCCTATCCCTACAAGAGTCAGGTGCAAACACAGTAAGGGTTCCAGGGGCTCCTGCAGGCTGGTAGACTCCCAGCTTGGAAGCCAGCCCTGAAAACAGCTGGGCTCTGGCAGAACATTCTCTCCCTGGCTAGAGAGACTTCTTTATACCTCCCAAAAGCTACAGAAGAAAATCCTTTCCCTGGAGGAATTAGGAAATGGATGTCATTTTAAAATTTTGGTTAAAAACAAAAATAAAAGCAAAAAGTCATGTCTTACAGGTCCCACTCCAGGGTTCCATGTCCCCTGTGCCACCTGTTGGGCCTCTTGATATGGCTCTGTGTATGTCTATTCAACTGCAACAGTAAGGACCAAACGTGGGAAGGCTGTAATCACAAAGACAGTTCTCAACAAGACACAAGATGGAAGTCATTCAATGTCTAAGCTTTACAGGGAATCCATACAATAATCCAAACTAGCACTTGGAGAAAAATGGAGGCGTTATATAGGAATTCAATTGTGAGATACAAAGAGGCCATTTTGAGAGATTGAATTGGGATTCTTCTTTTTTTTTGGTCAGTTGTGGGGCCTTAACTCTGGGCCTAGGCACTGTCCCTCAGCTCTTCAGCTCAAGGCCAGGGCTCTACCACTTGAGCCACAGTGTCACTCCTGGCTTTTTCTGCTTATGTGGTGCTGAGAAATTGAACCCAGGGCCTCGTGCATGCAAGACAAGCACTCTACCACTGAGCCACCTTCCCAGCCCTTTGAATTGGGATTCTTTATTACAAAACTAGTGACTGTGAGCAGATACATGTCCCCAAAAAACTTGCAGCCTCGAATACACTAAATACCGCTAGGAAACTGAGCCATGAGGGTAATAAAGAAAGAGCAGAAGCCGGGTGCAGGTGGCTCATGCCTATAATCCTAGCTACTCAGGAGGCTGAGATCTGAGGATCACGATTCAAAGCAGGAAAGTCTGTGAGCCTCTTATCTCCAATTAACCACCAGAAAACTGGACGTGGCTCTGTGGCTTAAAAGGCAGAGCACTTACCTTGAGCTGAAGAGCTGAGGGACAGTGCCCAGAGTTCAAGCCCCATGACTGACCCCCCCCAAAAAAAACCCAAAACAGAAAAAAAACAAAAACTACAACTTTCACTAAAGGAGGAGCTGGGATGATAAGTGTTTGCAGTTTCTGAGAGCCCACTCCAGGCCACCAACCCCACAAGCCTTGGGAAGCATTAAGAAAACTTGCCCTGCCCCTGGGGCAGCTTCCTCCCCTCTCCTACCAGCCACATTCCCTAAAACTGCCAGTGGCCTTTATCAGTTCCTGCTGAACATGTTCTTACCGTTCTTTTTTTTAATTCATAAAAACAAACATTGTAGCAGGGCATAATGATTTTAGTCCTGTAACACCAGCTACTTGAAACCTAGAGAGGCAGGAGGATCACAAATTCAAGGTCAGCTCTGGCCTAAGCATGTTCTGATACTCTACCCAGGTAGTCCTATGAGGGAGCATAGGATCCTGCAGCTAATCCCTGCCACAAGCACTCACCCAAGAACACGGAATTCACACCAGCTCACTGCCCCACCTCCCCTTGCAAATCCACAAAAGCATCCCCATTTGCACTCATAAAAACCTGCCCAAAACTTCACATGGCTCACATGTCCAAAAGCCAGGCGCTGGTGGCTCATGTCAGTCAACAGGCTAAGATCTAAGGATCACAGTTCAAGGCCAGCCTGGCCAAGAAAGTCCCATGAGACTCCTAACTCCAACGAAAAAAAATGGAAGTGGAGCTGTGTCTTAAATGGTAGAGGATAGAGCCTTGAGTGAAAAAGCTAAAGGACAGTATTCTGGTCATGAGTCCAAGCCCCACTAGTGGTGGGAGTGTGCACGCACATACACGTGCACTCGCACATACACACACACACAATGAACAACCCCCACATAAAACCAAAGATCAGAAAATCATCAGATAACTTAGTCTCAAGTCCAATGTTCTTTAGGACAGCATAGCATGGCTAGCCTGCGCCTACCATCAGTAGAATTCAATAATCCCAGGGTAAAGATTGCAACCTACAGGCTGCTGCCAGCCTTGAACAGCTGTGGACCTTGGAAGGTCTCTATCCACAGGAATGAGATTCCACTCCCCAGCTGGAGGTGAAGTGATCAGTAGGCCCGTCCCATTCCCAGCATGGAAACCCCAGGTTGGGTCCTCACCCTGTTACCAGTCAACTGGCTGGGCATCAACTGGACCAGAAGGTGCCTCCTACCCTCACACACCTGCTAGAGGACCTACATGTGACCACCACTGCACGCTCTCTCACAGCATCAGTTCTGGCCTCCCAGGGTGCCTATTCCACTTGAGAAGCTTTGCATCAGGTAACTGCTCCCAGGAGGGGCTTTGAGGGATGCTATTATTTTGTTATGTTTTTCTTGCACAATCTCCAGGGCTCTGAGGGTGCCAAGAGACAGCTGAATTGGAAGTAAATACAGCAGCACCTATGGGGTCTCCTGAGTTCCTTTTGATTGTGCCAGAGATAAGCGCTGCTGCTCCACTTCCACAGCTCCCTGTGAAAACTGTTTCTCTGCTTTAAAGAGCCACAGTGACTCTTCTTTTTGCAGCTACAGCTCCCAAAGCGCACAGGATTACACAGCAGTACTACTTGGCAGATTCCCAAGGATCTCAGCCTGGGCAGAAAAGTCTCAAGATTCTATTTCTAAAAAGCCAAGCTGGAGGTGTAACTCAAGTGGTGAAGTTGCCATCCTTCATTTAAAAAAAAAAAAAAAAAAAAAAAAAACAAGCTCTTGAGTATAAGTATAATACTGGGGGGGGGGAATGATAATAATAAGGGGATTGATTGGGGCTCTGGGAGTCCTCCTATGGCTGAAAATCACTGCTTTGTATTTTAGGGGGCTGGGATTTGCCAATGTTTTGTTTTCTTGTGACTCATTTCACGGCCCGAGGCATGCTAGGCAAATTCTTTACCACTGAGAGCTACCCCAGCCCAAGATCCCTACCAGAGAGACACATGGCTAAATTCCAAATCCACATTGCCTTCTATCTTGGTCAGTGTTTTTATCCCCCAAAGCCACCCTAGAAGCTTTGTCCCCCTAATGAAAGGATTAGAGGTGGGTAACATAATTAAAAATGCAGACCCTAGGGAGGAGACAAGGCCCTGAGCCAGGAAGAGACACATTTGTAGGCAGTTAAAAAGGTTCAAGGTGGCTCAGTAGTAGAGTGCTTGCCTTGTATGCATGAGGCCCTGGGTTCGATTCCTCAGTACCACATAAACAAAAAGAAAAAACCTGGAAGTGGTGCTGTGGCTCAAGTGGTAGAGCGCTAGCCTTGAGCTGAAAAGCGGAGGGACAGTGCCCAGGCCCAGAGTTCAGGCCCCACGACCGGACAAATAAAGATACAAAAACCACTATCCTAATTGGGGGAAGAGGGAACCACAGCCAGGTTCCTAGCAGAACCCTCCACGGCAGAAGCAGAAGGGACAATAGACTGTGTTGGTCCAAACAAAAAGCAAATGAATCTTCCGCCAAGGAAACATGTGCCAACAGCTGGGAAACCTCTCTCCAGGCTTCTGGGGATAAGCTTGACTGGCTTTCTCAGGCTCCTCCCGATCCCAATTCTTAATTGTTACCATGTGCAGATAACATGCAGACAGCCACGAAGAATAGGGGAAAGGAACAGGGTAAGGAGGGGGGAGGGGGGGGGCGGGGGCGCTGCCAAACAGTGGGGCCAGTTCTGAGAAGGATCCAGTACCTAAGCCTGAGCTCTGCCCTGGCACTATGCCAGTAAGTACCCCCGTGATGTGCTCCCCCAGAACTCCACAGCCTTCGCCCACCTTCTACAGCCAGCCATCTGTCCCTTCAAACGAGTCCCTGGCACCGATCTATCAAGGCCTCCTGTGTGCTGCTTGTCTTCCAAGGCCCCAATCCCCCAAAGACCTGAAGACCGCCTTTCAGTGAGGACACACCATCTCCACAGGCCACTGTACTGATGTTTCCTGATGTCTGAACTGCAGGGACCACATTTACAGCTTCACCTCACTCCATGAGACCTGAGGCTCCAATTTCTCCATGCAGCTGCCAGAGCCACAGCTGAACTCCAACCCTATTTCCGGCCTTTCCTGTTAATACCTCAGTTCCTAGAGCTCTCTAGGAGTCTCAGCCATGAATTAAGATCATCCACATCAGCTCCTGCCCAGAAGCAGCGATGTAGGTGAAAGGGTTGGAAGGATACAGGATAAAGGTGACAAAAGCCAGAGACTGGACACACAGGAGATGCCAAATGACTTCAGCAGGTCAAAAGTCTGGGTGGACAGGGTCTCCATGGACCATACTCACCCTCCTGATTACACTGGGCACTCTGCTCCATTGAAGAGCTGTATCACACTAGTGAGAGGATTAGAGTGGGTAATGGAATTAAAAATGCAGCCCCTAGGGAGGAAACTGGGCCCTGCACCAGGGAGAGGCACATTTCTAGGCAGCTGAAAAGGTTCAAAGTACTGGAACCTGCATGCTGGTCACACTGTCCTGTTTGGGGGAAGAGGAGGACACAGCTAGATTCCTAGCACACTCTACAGCAAGAGCCTGAAGAAGCAGGAAGAAAACTCAAAGCCCTGACCTGCTGCCTAGTTTATAGTGCAGTTGTCAAAGGTCGGTCACTCCTCTAGGAAGTATTAACCCTGCCCCTTTCTTCATGGTCCTCCCTCCCACCTTCTTTCTACTTGACCACCCCATCGGCCCCTACTTGACAAAAGGAGGTTCAAAGAAGCAGGAATCCAGCTCTAAGGAAGGCATTTACTTAATGTGTGCTTCTCAAATAGAACCTCAGCCAGAGGTTCTATTCTCTGCCCCAGAGAAGTCTCCATAAGGCTTTCTTAGAGGCTTCCTACAATAGAAAAATCAACTCTCACTCCTTACTGCTGTAGTCCCAAAGTCTGTCCACTTTAAAATATGAAATTCCAAAGACTTTGACTTGCTCAAAAGGAGAACACAACAGGGGTCACACAAAAGAAGATTTTTTTTTAAATTTTTTAGATCCGAAGTCTTAGAAACCGGTGTGTTACAAATGCCTTGATTTCTATTAGATTCCAGTGGTCGCATATGGGCTTCAGATCAAGTTTCTCAATCAGAGTTACTCAAGAGGTCTGCAGGGCTCCACCTCCCTTAGGTGGGGAAGCTGGGCCTGGACTTCGTGTTCAGTACAGGAGGCGCTGACCTCTCATTCCATTCCGGAGTCCCCTGAACATGCCAGCTTTGGAGGTCAATCTGCCCTCCTATTACTTCTTGATCAGCAGGGCTGGGTCACCCACTCCTGCAACCTTCCTTCCGTCAGCTAGTGAGCCTTCTTCACCTGCCCCAGGTCTTCATGGAGGACTTTGCTAGGCAAAAAGTAATCCATGTATGTGTCTTCATAACTTTAAACACCACCCCACACCTTCTCATCCCCAAGGCCATCCTACTCTTACTGTTCACAGAATCTGGACTCTTCACTGACCTGCCCTCAATTGACCTGGCCCCCAGTGACCTACCTGTCCCAGACACCAGTGCAAGTCTTCATGCCACATGACACTCAACACTCAGCAGTCAGTAGAGGAGAACTGTGATTCCATTTGACAGATAAGAAAAGTAAGCATCAGAGAGGTAAGGGTCATACACAGCCAGGAAAGAGAGTAGGCATAGGCATAGAGCTTCTCTGAAGTCTGCTTCTGATGCTGTCTGTCCTAGCCCCTCCAGCCTTCCTTCTTATGCTTCCTCCTCTGCCTTGCAAAACTCGAGAGTCACAAAAGCCTTCCCCAACTAGATACTGTCTAAAGTGTGACTTCCTGCTTCCTACCACTAGAACCCAGAGGAAGGGGTTCCTTGCATGAGCTCTATAAGTGATCCCATCAGGAGACACCTGACGTCCAGAACAGACACAAAGCTCTTAGGGAGGTGACTCCAGGCTGCAGGTCCTCCACTCCACCCCCACCCCTCTGCCTCCACCCAGTGGCTCTTCTTCCCCATAGGCTAGGCCCTGTCTTGTGCTTCCCTGTGGCCCTCTACATACTGGGGTGAAAGCTCCAATGCCCTCTGAGGCAGGCAGAGTCAGAAGCCTGCCGCCCCCTCTGCTCCTTTGGACAGCGCTTTCCAGCTGTGTATAATTCCCTCCTGTGTATAAGTCCCAGGATGGCCCAGCACTAGTGGTTCTTGCCTGTAATCCTAACTACTCAAAAGGCTGAGTTCTAAGGATTGAAGTTCTCTGCCAATCCAGGCAGAAAAGTCCATGAGACTCTTACCTCCAATTAACCAGCAAAAAAAGCTGGAAGTGGAGGTGTGGCCCAAGTAGTAGAAAGTGAGAGCATGAGAACCTGAGTTCAAGCCCCAGCACCCAGCACCCAGCACTAACAGGAGAGAGCAAGAGAAGAGAGAGACAGAGACAGAGACAGAGACAGAGACAAAGACAGAGTTTGGTAGACTCAGGACTGAGAGACACATTGGTGACTATCCCTGACTAGCCAAGCTCAGGTCTAAGGATGCTGACATGGCCCATTTTTGAAGGGCTTCGTCCCAGGATCCTGCAGGCCTCAGCAACATCTGATGTGGTCTGTGAGCATGTGATGATTCTCTAGCACGTGATGTGGGCTCACGGCTATGAACTTGCTGACTTGGGATCCAGCCAGGGCCCCCCCTGTAGCAGGTACTTATTTTTAAACAAACTATTCCTTCTGAGTCTGTCTCCTTATCAATGAGATTGTACTTTAAAAAAAAAAAAGTAAAGAACTACTCAGAAAAAAATATTAGGGTAGGAGTTGCTTGTGGGGAGCAGTAACTAATTAAGAAAAACCACAAGAACTTTCTAAAGCAATGACTGTTCTACATCATAAAATTCTAGTGTGTTTCACACAGATGTCTGCATTGGTCAAAACCTAGCAAATGCAAATATGTGCACATCATTACGGATAAATTTCACATAAATAGGGGAGGGAAACACACTCTGTCCTTAAGTACATGCATGCCAGAGTGCTTAGAAAAAGTGAAATAGTATTTGTGATTTACTTTAAAATGCACCAAAAAGTAATAAAAATAAGAAGGATGGAAAGCTGAAGGAATGGATCTCAGCATCACACAGCAACCAACAGTGTAAAATGTAGGAAGTGGGTACATGGTACATGTAGTATTTCAAATTTTTGACAATAAGATGTTGGAAAGAGGAAGAAGAAGAAGAAGAAGAGGAAGAAGAAGAAGAAGAAGAAGAAGAAGAAGAAGAAGAAGAAGAAGAAGAAGAAGAAGAAGAAGAAGAAGAGGAGGAGGAGGAGGAGGAGGAGGAGGAGGAGGAGGAGGAGGAGGAGGAGGAGGAGGAGGAGGAGGAGGAGGAGGAGGAGGAGGAGGAGGAGGAGGAGGAGGAGGAGGAGGAGGAGGCAGCAGCAGTATTATTCTTGTCTAATATTATGATGCTTCAATAAAATATTTCAGTCATAATGCTTACAACATACTGGACCTGAATAAGTACTAGGTAGATAGGAATTACCTAGTGGGTAGTTAGTACTCAGTGTATAGCAAGTATTCAGTGAATAGGAAGCACTGAGTGGTAAATACTTAATGGGTAGTTACTACTGTCTGAATCTTCACTATTGTTACTTGATGATATTTACACTTCAACAAATTCACTTATCTCCTTGTGTCAGTATTGCCGAGTCAATTCAGGTATAACTATATACCCCATTTTTCGGATGAGGAAGTCATGCCTTGGGATATAGCATACAGAAATAAACATACAGCATGTTCCTATTTCTCCTGTTCCCAGCCTCCCAGGTCTGGAGGAAAAAACAGGCTCCAAATTCCTCTAATTTTTAGCCATAAAAATGAATGAGATCATATTGTTGGAAGGAAAATGGATGGAACTGGGGATCATCAGAGTGAATGAAATAAGCCAAGCTCAAAAAAAATCATATTTCATGTCTCACATGCAGAATAAAGACCTAATTAATAATCATTGTTATTTAAATAGTTAATAATAATAGTAAATAACAATGATACAAAATAAGGGACATGAGCATAAAGGAGGCATTATCTGATGGAAGTAGGAATCAGCAAGAAGGGAGAGGAAGAAAGCAGAAAGTACTAAGAGAGTAGAAGGTGCTGAGGCACATGATCTATGTAAAGATACAAAATGAAACCCATTAAAGACTGTCAGAAAAAAAAAGAAGGAAAGAGCCAGGCACTGGTGGCTCACACCTGTAATCCTAGCTACTCAGGAGGCTGAGATCTGAGGATCAAGGTTCAAAGTCAGCACAGGCAGGAAAAGTCTGTGAGACTCTTATCGCCAATAAGCCACTCACAAAACCAGAAGTGGCACTGTGGTTCAAGTGGCAGAGTACTAGCCTTGAGCTGAAGAGCTGAGGGACAGCGCCCAGGCCCAGAGTTCAAGCCCCATAACCGACAAGAAAGAAAGAAAGAAAGAAAGAAAGAAAGAAAGAAAGAAAGAAAGAAAGAAAGAAAGAAAGAAAGAAAGAAAGAAAGAAAGAAAGAAAGAAAGAAAGAAAGAAAGAAAGAAAGAAAGAAAGAAAGAAAGAAAGGAGGAAGGAAGGAAGGAAGGAGAGGGAAGGGAAGGAATCTGTGAACAGGGATGGGAGGAGAAATCTGAGGAAAAGTAAAGGAATGGGTGACACTATCCAAAAATAAGAAATGGACTTGCTACCTGACTTATGAAATGGTAACCCCTCCATACAGTACCTTAATAATAACAATAAAATTATATTTTAAAAAAAGAAAGGGAAGAGGAATGGGGTTAATACATAATAAAAGGGTCAAGTTTGATCCCAGGTCACTGTCTGCCTCTATGGAAATATAGTGAAACCCTTTTGTACAATTAATGTATACTAATAGAAATAAAAATTCCCCCAGGGCAAAGGCCACTAGTGCCTACCCTGCCCTAAGTGACTCTGCAGGTGCTAAACTTCTGTGCCTGAGATCACAGCTGAGGGTGAAGACAATTTCTATAGGTTCCTTGAACTTTCCTGGGGGGCTATTAGAATGCAGATTTCTAAGCTACCTGCAAGTGTCCTGGTTCCAGGAAACTACACTTCCAGCATCCCAGCCTGTGAGACCTTTAGTCCTTTAAGGTTTCTTGTCTGGCTAGTTTTTGTGTTTTGTTTTGTTTGTGGGGCTGGGGATGCAGTCTAGGGCCTGATAAATGCTAGGTAGGCCTGAACCTCTAAGCTACACTCCCAGCTTTTGCTTTGCTTTTGTTTTACTTTCTATCTGAGATGGGGATCTTACAGGTTGCCCTTGAAGTTCAGTGCTGAGATTACAGGCATGCCCAGCCCCATAGGGTCTCTTTAAAGGCCAAATAGGCTAAAGGTATAGTGTAGCTCAATAGTAGAACACTTGCCTGGCATCAACAAGGCAACAAGGCCCTAGATTCCATCCAGGCACTATAAATTAATTAATTTAATTAATTAAAAATTCTGAAGCGGGGCTGGGAAGGTGGCTTAGTAGTAGAGTGCTTGCCTTGCATGCATGAGGCCCTTGGTTCAATTCCTCAGTATCACATAAGCAGAAAAAGCCGGAAGTGGTGCTGTGGCTCAAGTGGTAGAGTGCTGCTAGCCTTCAGCTAAAGAGCTGAGGGACAGTGCCCAGGTCCAGAGTTCAGGCACAACCAACAAAAAAATAAAAATAAAATAAAATAAACAGGAGAAGAAAAAGCTCATGTCTAACACCTAAAATGGCCAGGAAAGTGGCTGAGCCCTTCAAATACTCACTAGAGAAACAGATACTGTACATACACTTTTCACTCTAACAGAGAATGTAAATAAGCAGGAAACTAAGCCTGTCAAATGTCTGAAAACCCCTCTTGGCTCTGTCTGCTTGGTTTTAGAGGGATAAAATAATAAATACTTAGCCTGTACTCATAAATATGTCTCTGGCCTCTGGGGACTGCTTCTTGATGGTGAAACTGAAGTTTCTCATAGCACTAACACACTCTCTGGCTGCAGTCCGGAACATTCCCACATGGTTTACATTTAACCACATGTTAGTGGGCCCAGATTGCCAAGAGTGCTATGTCTCCCACTCATGAGATGATGACAGAGAGAGATCTGTCCTCCAGGGAATGCAGGGCTGGACCCCCTCAAGGCTGGGTCTGCAGGTGTCCGGTTCATGCTTCTGTCCACCCACCACATGTGGTTTTCATCTTTGACCAAAGGATACCTCCCAAGGCAGATTCCTCAAGTTTCTTTTTAGAAGGATACAAATGGAGCAGTGTGTGGTGGCACAAGACTATAATCCCAGATACTTGAGAGATAAAGGTAGGAGAATTATAGTTCAAGTCTGGATTGAATTAAAAGTGAGAGACCCTATCTGTAAAACAAACGAAGGTAAAAGGACTAGAGGTATGGCTCAAGAGAGGCCCTTAACTCAGAAGTAGAATGAGCTTGTTTATTGAAGCACCACTCTCCAGATTCCAGGTTACCCTGTTGGGTGCTGAGACCCCACCAGCGAGCACACAGTACCTGTAGGTGATCCTCACTTCAGTTCCAGGCTCATCACGCTCCCAGATCAAAGCAACACTGTCCGGGCACTTCTGGACATGCTGATCCAAGCAGTTAACTGTACAAAAACAAGTTTTGCAGACATAAATCTTGATGCCTTCAAAGTGAGAATGGGCCAGGTGTAGGGAGGAGTTCTAATTGGCTGTGGTTGATAAACTCCTGCCAAGAAGGACCCTGTGGTCACCCATGCTGATATTCTAACAGCCTGCAAGGAGAGGTGATCATTACCTGCAAAAGCAAGTATGATCCGCACTCAAGCATGCTCTCTAAAGTACAAGGTGACCTCCCAGGAGGCAGCCACGTCACACCAATGGTCCCAACCCTGGGACCATTGCCTTACCACTCCTGGACAATGAGCCCTGAGCCACACTCCCTAGATAGTTCCATGTGTAGCCTTGACTAGCACCACAGCCTGAACTGTAGAAAAGAATCCTTTTTCTTTTCTTTTCTTTTTGTGGGGGGAAGAGAGAACAGAGTGTTTGAAATCAAGGTCTCATACTTTCTAGCCAAGCACCTAATCACTTAAGCTACACCCCCCCCCCACTCCCTGGCAGGAAAGAATTCTTATTATAAGCAGGACATTCTGTTACCACCATAGTCATGCTGAGAGCCCTCTTATACCTCTAGCTCCACAAAGGGCAAATGACAGCCAGGAAGAAGATCTAAATTCAATACCAGGTGCCCAACAAAGCCCCTGTTTTAAACCAACTGCTGTTTCAAAAACTGACTAGAGAGTGAAGGAAATACCATCCTAGTTTTCCAGAAAGCTCTGCCTGCCCTCCATCTCTATAACACAAGCCCAGATTACATGACTTGCCTGTAAAACCAAAAGGTCAGGGCCCTGGTTAATCCCCAGGAAACCTGAGGATTAGTAGACTCCTCAGGTTTGTTCATTTGTTAACATCCTGTTCACTAATCTTTTGATTGCAAAGGTGAATTGAACTCAGACTGTCAACACAGAGACCCTTCCCAGCAGGCCTCAAAGCCAGGTCCTTGTTATTTACTTCTGCCACTGGCCCCTCAGTTACCTGGAGGAAACAAGGTCTTTGAACAGTCTGGACTACCCAACCGCCTGATCTCCCAAGGTCACCTCAAAGTTCCATATGTAAGTTATACTTCAAAAAGCTTAATAAACATAGATCCATGGAAAATAGTACCAATATGAATGAACACGGGAGATTTTGTTGAAGTGCTAGAAAACAGAACAGGAATCAAATGCCTACAAAATAGAAAAGAGGAACAGGAAGAAAGTGAATTGGGAAGAAGTACAGGGGCACACTTGGAGCTGCAAATTGATACTTGTGCCCATGTGTACTTATTTGGGTGCATATGTGTTGTGTGTTCAAAGTGAATTCATGCTATTCTCTGAACAGAATGGTACTGCAAGAACATCACTAATCTCATGTGAAGTTCTATTCACCATATTGAGGGTTTCTGGTGTTATTTCAGCCACTACCCAGGAGTGGGGACTGGGGCAGGGTGGTATCCAGTCAGTGAGACTCTAGCTAATGTCTAGCAAGTAAAGAGTATCTCTCTTTCGGCACAAAATAGTTCAGGACTTTAAAAGCACTAGAATTCACCAAGTGTCAGTGAGTCACATCTGTAACCCTAGCTGCTCAGAAGGCTGAGATCTGAAGAGTGTGGTTTGTAGCCAGTCTGGGCAGAAAAATCGGCAAGATTTTCTCTCCAATTAACCAGAAAAGTGTTGGACTGGCAGAGTGGCTCAAGTGGTAGAACTCCAGCTATAAGCAACAATGGCTGAGCAAGGGCATGAGTTCAAACCCCAGGATCAACACAAAAAAACAACTAAACAAAAAAGTTCCACCCCTTGGAAAACTTTCCCAAAATGTTTTTCTTGACAAGAGTCTTTTACAAGCTTGAGAGGAGGGTCTGGTTTAATTCAACCAGCCTCCAGGGCACCAATTCTACCAAAGGTATCATGCTCAGTTCCAAAGGAAAAAAGATAGATATTCAGCCCAACCATAGATGCAGATAACAGAAACAGCCCTGAGAATCATGTGAATGTTACCAAAAACACAAGGTGGGTTATAGCAGGTATTATAATATTGTCCACACAGAAATAGAGCTTAATGTATCCAGACAAGGCAATCCCATAGAAACTAATAACAAGGACTGAAACCAAAATATTAAGGGCTTCCCCATAAACAGCACTCCCCCAGAGGCCAGGGGGAGAAACTACTAGTATTTCTCAGATTACCCAGGTCACAGCATAGCAGATTAGCCTGGCTATCCTTCCCTCCATTGTCACCCTGTAATGATCCAACTGAGAACTGTTCTGTGCAACAGGTGTCAGGAGGACTGGGCCTTCCAGTGAAAGGAAAAGGCACTGTGAAAAGGATAGGAGCTTACAGACAGGTGAGACTTTAGTTGAAAAGAAAGTAATCTAGGCAGGTGGATATGCAAATCCTGAAGAGTATGGAAAAATAAACGGTGGGGAAAAAATTCGCAACTAGTTTGGCAAATATTAGCCAACCTTGCCCATGGGCATAAATGTGCTGTTTCTCTGACCAGGGTTGTGTGTCTCTGTGTGTGTGTGTGTGTGTGTGTGTGTGTGTGTGTGTGTGTGTGTGTGTGTGTGTGTGTGTGTGTGTGTGTGTGTGTGTGTGTGTGTGTGTGTGTGTGTGTGTGTCCAAAATCAAGTGTTTTCACTCTAATACCATAAAATCGTGACTTCTGAGCAATTGATACAGAGATAACCCTGTCACAAGCCCCTGTCCCCTGCTTGGAGGTGACTCCAGTGAGGTCCTGACAAGCTGGGCAGGCTCAGCTGAGGATTGACCCTGCAGAATCCTAGAGGAGAATTAAGAGACTGGGTGAGGCTGTGTACTTAGAAGAAAGCTCAGCAGGTAAGGAGACTGCTCGTATTGGACTTTGGTCACTGTCAGCCTTGGGCTGCTCCAGGTATCACCTGGGAGCTGGGGACAAATACAGACCTGCTGAGAAGCCCCGCAGGAGATGTGCACCCACACTGTCAGGGAAGCGCTGCTCTGACACACGCTGACCCTGGGTCACCCTAAAGGGTGCCTGACCAGCTGCAGATAGGAACAGCCAGAGGGTGCTCCCTGTGGTCCACTGGCCAGGAGGCTGTGGGAGGGGCTAAGACCACAGGTGACACTGCCTAGCTTCATCTCACCACATCACTTGCTCCCAGCACAGCCAGGGTGCCAGGACATTCTTCTTCCCCAGAGTGATTGCCTGACTTGAAGCTGAGACCTCAGAGCCCACTAAGGGCTTCCCTTTATTTTGTGCCAACTGAGAAGGCAGGCCTGAGGAAGGTGGATTGGAGAAAGGCCTGCTATGGTTGGAAAAGACCAGGGTGCAAACAGCAACATTAGCCATGTGTCCTTCTCTTCCAGATGGCATACATCTAGGCAAATCAGAGCAGAGCCCAAATACATTTGTTCCTTAGGAGCTTTCCACATACCAAGAGGGTATCAATCAATGGATGCCAAGACCCCGAGAGGCATACCTCTTCCTGCTGTCCATACACAGTCCAGGAAACTCCCCCTACTCCCAAGGACTTTGCATTAGCTTCTTCCTATCTGACCTCCTCACCCCCAATTTATGTTGCAGGGCTCTCTCTCTCTCTCTCTCTCTCTCTCTCTCTCTCTCTCTCTCTCTCTCTCTCTCTCTCTCTCTCTCTCTCTCTCTCCCTCTCTCCCTCCCTCCCTCCCTGTTCTTGAAGTCTGTGCTTTCCTCTGCCTGAAATGTTTGCTGCCTGCTACACAGATTTGGTCAGAGGCCAAGTATCCTGTTCATGTTTGTGTTGTTTTGTTTTGTTTGGGGCGGGGCGCGGGTTGGTCAGTTGTGGGACTTGAACTCTGGGGGTGGGCGCTGTCCCTCAGCTCTTCAGCTCAAGGCAAGTACTCTACCACTTGAACCACAACAGCACTTCCAGTTTTGTGAGTGTCCTATTGGAAATAAGAGTCACACAGACTTTTCTGCTCAGGCTGGCTTTGAACAACAATCCTCAGATCTCAGCCTCCTGAGTAGCTAGAATTACAGGCATAAGCCACCAGCGCCCAGCCTCCTATTCATATTTATATGCTGACAGCCTACCTCAGATCACAGAGCCAAACATGTAGCAAAGCTCTTCATGATGGAAAGACAGACAGAGAATTCAAATCCTTCAGCTGGAAGAGTACATTGGGGTCTAAGTGTCACCAGGTTGTCCCTCAGGCTCAGGGGAAGAAGCAGATACCCACTATGTGACTTTATCCTTCAAATTAGAAGGTCTCTTTGATTGAACAAAATCAGTGCTTTTTACCCTTGAGTGATGTCCAAATCCCCGAGGGCTTGTTAGCACATGGATGCCTGGATCCCACAGAGACCACCCCAGCCCCACCCTGACTAGATGATCCTAACATGAAGCCTTGGCTGATCCCAGGCCACAAGGTACTAGACTAGACATATTCTGTAGACAGATATACTTTATATATGAATCCAAAATTCTGTGTTTCCTTTTTTCTTTTTTTTCTGTCTCTCTTTTTTTTCCTTTTGGGAAGAGAGCAACTAAAACACACTTGCCAGCTCTGTGTGAAACCTGGCCAAGCTTCCCTGGCTGGCCGCCTGGAACTGCTGCTGAAATCTTGTTAAGTCTGGGCTCTGGCCAGCCACCCACCACCCACAGACAATGTCCTTGAAGTCCCAACTTCCTAATCCTGGGAGCAACATAAGGCTCCCTGACTCTGGGCTTGACTAAGAATCAGGTGCTCTTTGAGTGTTTTCTAAGATGGGGTCAGAGGGTGTCACAGTGTTCCCAAGGGAAATACACACACACACAAACACACACACACACACACACACACACACACACACACACACACACACACACACGGAATAATTCTTTCTTTGCTAGCAGCCACCAGTGCACCATAGGAGTATGCAGGGCTGGGGTAGTGGGGAGGGAGTGGTGGCTTTAAAAATGTCAAACTGATTGGTTGTTCTTAGCATATATTTATGGTTCTTGACTCCAAGAAGGAAAAGAAGAAGGGAAGAGAGGGAGGTAGGGAGAAAAGGAAAAAATGCAGGGTAGGAAAGAAGGAAAAAAGGAAGGGAGGGAGAGAGAATAAATTCTTCTGTCTCTATATTTAAAATGGCAATAACAAATACAAAACACAGAGGCATCTCAATCTGAGGAACTGGGCGGTGGGACAAGAAAATTACATTTCCAAGAAGAGCTGGGCCAGTGCCCAGCACAGTTGAAGGCGTAGCTCAAACCCTACCTCCTATTTCAAGCCTTCCAAGTCTCCCAGCACACAACTGTCCTCCCACCTCTCAGTTGGCCCAGGACCATTTAGCACTGTCTTCTGCCTAGTTGTCTCCATTCTGGGATACAAAGGGTCTGGATCACAAGGACCTGGAGGATTCTCCTTTACTCTATCATGGGAACTGGGGGCGGAGAGTTACATTTTAATTCTCCTAGCAGATGTGAAAGCCTTGAGGGAGTTGCCCCAGGATGAGTTTGTTTATGTAGTAGGTAAAGTTAAAAATCACAGGAAATTGCTTTGGTCTAAGCTCTTGCTCAGACAGTTTTAAAGTCAAAATGGAGTCACTCATGATAAAGTTCCCATCCCCAAACTGAAACTTGGTTGTTTATCTGCCCTTTAGAGGAATCAGGATTAGAGTGAGAGCAGCCGTCCAAACAGTCCAGTGTTAATGAGCCTGGAGATGAAGTTCTTTCTGCTAGCCCAGGCTAGCCTCAAGCTCACAAGCCTCCTACCTCAGCCTCTGGAATGCCAGAATTACAGGCATGAGCCACCACTTGATGAACCACTCACCTTGATCTTTTCACAGGAAAAAATAATGTGAAGAAGTCTGATATCAGCCATCAGTTATTACCCTGTTTTTCTGTCTCCCCACTCCTGCCTCATGAGGAAAATAACTTTAGCATGACCGATCTGGGTTTTGTTGTTGTTGTAGTTTGGGCTTCTGCTTTTTTACATCCCTCCTCTGTAAAATCTACACCAAGACCCATTTTGTAGAATTCGGTGTTGTTCAACTCTAGAAAAGAAGAGCAAGGAAGCAACTGAGATTATTAAACAGCCCACAAGTGCTTGGTTGGTTATTAAATAAATCCCTGGCATACACGTCCACTTCAAATGAACCAGCTCTACCTGGTTGGGAGGTTAAGATTGGGAGGACCGTAGTTTGAGGACAGCATAAAGGTTTCACAGCTCTTATCTCGGTTGAGATGGTGCAGTGGCACCCATCTATCATCCCAGCTACAGTGGGGAGTATAAAAAGTGAAACTCTGTCTCAAAAGTCACCAAAGCAAAAAGAGCTGAAGGTGTGTGGCTCAAGCAGTAGAGCCATGGGATTTTCTATTTAATTAACAAATAGTGCCTGGTAGCGCATACTTGTAATCCTCAGCCAATCTTAACTCCTCAGGAAGCAGGCAGAGGCAGGAGCATCACCAGATCCCTGAGGTTCAGGCCAATCCAGGCAAAGTTAAAAGTTAAAAATAAAAAAGTAGAAGGGGGAAGGAAGGGGTGTGGTTCAAGTGGTAGAGCACTTGCCTAGCAGGTGATAGGGCCTGGGTTTAATCCCTAGTACAGGCTTGGGGTGAGAAAGGGAGAAAATTAAGAATGTTGTTATCTTTATATAGATGTCACACAATAATATAACCATTTTTTAAATGTTCTTTATCTTTGCAATGCTGGGGATAGACCTCAAGGCATCCATATGCTAAGCAAACCTGATACCAGTACACTCCATCCCCAGCCCACAAGCACTTGGTTGGTTGTTTAAATAAATCCCTGTCATACACATACACTTTAAATGAACCCAACTCACAAAACTTCAATGTGAATCAAAAGAAACTAGGAAGTTAATATCCCACGAAAGGATTCACAATGGTTATCTTTAAATAGCACATCTTCCCAGCACATTTTGAGATATTGCATCAGTCACAAAAACTGTATTTGCCAACTTTCCAGAAGCATGTGCTATTTAAAGTAAGCCATGCCTCTCACAACTGAGAATTCAGAGGATAGGTTACATTCCCATTTAGAGTTCCTTAGAAACCTAGATAGGCTTTCTTCTTTTTGGTAATGGTACTGGGACTTAAACTCAGGGCCTGGGTGCTGTCCCTTAATTTTTTTTTCTCTAGGCTGGGGCTCTACCACTTGAGCCACAGCTCCACTTCAGGATTTTTCATGGTTAATTAGAGATAAGAGCCTCATAGACTTTTCTGCCTGGGCTGGCTTTGAACCATGATCCTCAGATCTCAGCCTCCTGAGTAGCTAGGATTAGAGACATTAGCCTCCAGCACCCAGCTAGACGTGTGTGTGTGTGTGTGTGTGTGTGTGTGTGTGTGTGTATGTGTGTGTAATCACTGAGAGAAAAATGGCATGCAGGCTGTGTAGTATCTGCCTTTGATTATCACTGTTCCTGCTTCTGAATTGTTGGGACATGGCACAGAAGAGAATGCTACTAACACACTTGGTATGTATGCAGTTAATCTTTCAAAAAGCCTCAAAATGCTACAGTGTGGCTTAGTGAGAGAACTGTTTCTTGGTGTGTGTGAGGCCTTGGATTCCATGTCCAGCACCAGGTAGAAGGCATTGCCCAAGAAATCTCTCAGTATTCAATGGTTGGTTAAAAATAGTTTATTTTGCCAGGCACTAGTGGCTCTTGCCTGTAATTCTAGCTACCCAGGGTTCAAATGATCACAGGTCAAAGCCAGCTAGCCAGACAAATCTGAAAGACACTGATCTAATTAACCAGAAGAAAAAAAGTCAGAAATAGAGGTGGCTCCAGTGGTGGAGAGCCAACCTCGAGCAGAAAAAGTCAAGTGAGAGTACAAGTTCCTGAGTTCAAGCCCCAGAACTGGTGCCTGTGCACACACACATACACACATACAAACACACACACACACACACACACACACACACACACACAAAGTCAGACTCAAATTGTGCACACACACATACACACATACAAACACACACACACACACACACACACACACACACACACAGTCAGACTCAAATTCAAGACCTAGAAAACAGGGCTTAGTTGTGTGTTGAGTTGAAAACAGCACACACCTCAGTGATCTCTACATTTATAATTCTGGCATCCTATATTCATATGGCACAGGGCAGTACCTATGGAGCCTACCAAAAAAAAAAAACAGAGCCAAAAGTCAAAGGCAGGAAAGAATCCTTTTTAGAACGTGGCTTTCCCAAGAACTTTCTGCATAAAGATGAGAGAGGCAACTCACTGAAAGGGGAGGAATCACCTCCCCATCCAGGGCCTAAGGCATCAGCATGACAGATGGCTATCAGAGTTTGTGTGGGTAGAGTACTGGGGAATTTGGGGAACCAATTTAGGACCTGAACACCTTCCAAGACTTGTTTTCTACTCATCTCAGCTTGATCAAAAGTAAACCTTATGGGATACAGTTCAGGTAGACCGCTTGTTCAGCAGCACAGCTGCAGGCCAAACTCAAGGTCAAGCCTTCCCAAAGACTTCATTAATAATTTACACCAGCCAGTGATTGAGGCTGTTCAGGACTTGAAGACCCTTGAGTGCTTTGGGAGTCTTACCTAATCCTAACCAGAGCCCTAAAGTGAGTATTCTGATATCCACATCTGATAAAGAAATAAGCAGACAAGACTAATAACATTCCCCAAGTCACACAGGCTTGTCATAAATCTCACGGTTTCTGCATCGACCATAGGCCTGTAAATAGTAGGCATTCCCTGCATGGTTTTAGGGTCAAGTTCCAGTGGAGCCCAACCTTCTTCTATCAAGTTAACTCAACTGTGTTAGTCCATTTTTTGTTACTATAAGCAAATACTAGAGGGAGAGAAACTTTATAAAGAAAAGAGATCATGGGGCTTGGAAGGTGGCTCAGTGGTAGAATGCTTGCCTTGCATGCATGAGGCCTTCGGTTCGATTCCTCAGCACCACATAAGCAGAAAAAGCTGGAAGTGGGGCTGAGGCTCAAGTGGTAGAGGGCTAGTCTACAGTGGAAGAGCTTAGGTACAGTGCCCAGGCTCAGAGTTCAGGCCCCCCAATCGACAGAGAGAGGGGGGGGAGGGAGGGAGGAGATCAAAGTATATTTTAGGAACATATGAAAAGGTAATGAAAAACATTTTTTTAAAGACTGCAAGAAAGATTTCTTCAAAAGCAGGAAGAAGGAAGAGAAACTGTAGAGAGCTGCGAGAGGCCGCACCTGGAAGATGGCGCCGGCTTCCGCCCTCCGCCTTCCCGATGGCGAGTGCTCTCGTGGTAAACAACTCCTGATATGGCTAAGGCGAAGAATCTGGCTTGCTTCTGTGCACCTGAACCTATTGGCGGTTCCCACGTGGCGTATCAGGGTTGGCTACCCAGCGGGTATTTAAGGCTGTGGGGAATTCTCCCCGGGGTTGGGGTCAGAAGATTACTAAAAGGTCCTGAATAAACTGCGGAGAGAAGAGTCCGGTGTCGCGTCGTCATTACCGGCCGAGGCGGTAGCGACACATGGTGGCCCGTACGGGGACTCAGCCACAACCCCAACGAGGACTCAGAACTCTCTGTGGTCAGGGTGGTGCACCGGTAAGTTCCCAGGTAAAAGGGGAATCCGCCACAAGAGCGGGGATAAGTCCCCAGGTAAAAGGGGAATCCGCCACAAGAGCGGGGATAAGTCCCCAGGTAAAAGGGGAATCCGCCACAAGAGCGGGGATAAGTCCCCAGGTAAAAGGGGAATCCGCCACAAGAGCGGGGAGTAAGTTCCCAAGTAAAAGGGGAATCCGCCACAAGAGCGGGGGGGATTTTTGCTCTTCTCGGTAGATAAAGAGAGAGTGAGAACCCGGGGCTAGTCAGTAGAGTAGCCAAACGTGAAAGTAAAAGCTTGTTTACCAGCTTTAAATGTTTGAAACATGGGCGCTTCTTTTTCGCACCCAATTTTTTTGGCTCTCAATGAGCTACTGCACTCAAAAAAGTTAAAAATAAAAAAGAGTACTTTAGAGAGATTTTTGAATGAATGTGACACCGTTGCCCCATGGTTCGCTGTCTCTGGAAGCCTCACGGTGGCCTCTTGGGAGAAACTAGGGAGGGACCTAGATTTTGCCTCTGAACAAGGAACGCTTAAGAGCGGAGTGAGACCAATATGGAAACTGATAAGAGGCTGTCTCGAGGACCAGCGTTGCAGTGAGGCGGTAGAGAATGGTCAGGCCGCCTTAGAAATGCTGCAGGAAGAAAGATCGGAAAGGGCAGACAGCGAAAAGGAGGAGAGCAGGGGGGGGTTATACCCTGATTTTGCCGAACTAGAGACCTCTGAGTCTACAGACTCAGAGGAATTACAATCAATCATAGAACAAATAGAAAAAACAAAGATAAGAAAGAGGAGGAAAGGGAAGGAGAGAGAGGACCCAGATAAAGACGAATGCACGCCCTCCGTGCACCGCCCCACACCTTCGGCCCCTCCGCTCTATGCGGAGGATCCTGGAAGTGGCAGCCCCGGCTGTTCTTTCAGCCCAGGAGTGTGGAAAGCGGTCAGAACCGAGTTACATCTAGCCTGTCCAATATTTCAGGATCCACAGGGACAGCGGTATCATGAACCCTTAGATTTTAAGGTGATAAAATCTTTAGCTGAGTCTGTGCGGACATACGGAATCACGGCCTCCTTTACTGTAGCCCAGGTGGAGGCCCTAAACAGACACTGCATGACACCCGGTGATTGGAGTGGGCTCGCACGAGCTTGTTTGAGCCCAGGTCAGTATTTAGATTGGAAGGCCTTTTTGATTGAATTTGCTAGTGAAGAGGCTGCGGCCAATCAGGCTGGGGGAAACCCAGCTTGGGACAGAGATATGCTGCTTGGACAGGGGAGATTCGCCAATCAGCAGATAGGCTACCCGGTTCAAGTTTATGAACAAATCAATAAAATTGGCATAAAGGCATGGAAGGCCTTACCAAATAAAGGCGAGGTGAGTGGCAATCTCACCAAAATCCTGCAGGGCTCTACGGAGCCGTTTTCGGACTTTGTTGCTCGTATGGTTGAGGCCGCTGGCAGAATTTTTGGTGACCCAGACGCAGCCATGCCATTAATTAAACAGCTTGTTTACGAGCAGTGCACTAAGGAATGCAGAGCCGCCATAACCCCATATAAGAACAGGGGACTAGAAGCATGGATGAAAGTTTGCAGAGAGCTGGGCGGACCACTAACTAATGCTGGATTAGCTGCTGCTGTGGTGCAATTAACCCAGAAGAATGAGGGCTGGGAAGGTGGCTCAGTGGTAGAGCACTTGCCTTGCATGCCTGAGGCCCTGAGTTCAATTCCTCAGTACCACATAAGCAAAATGAAAAAGCCGGACGTGACGTTGTGACTCAAGTGGTAGAGCGCTGGCCTTGAGCTGAAGAGCTGAGGGACAGCGCCCAGACCCAGAGTTCAGGCCCAGGAAAAAAACCTATTCAAAAAATGCTGCAAATTTGTCTAAACAGTTGTCTAGTTATCTTTTAGGTAATTGAACTGGGGAGTTCGACAGCCTGATGGAACAGCTCAGGGTTGCCATCGTCATGGTGAACTCGACCTGAGTGGATGCCGGATTGGCGGAGGGGTTATCTTCATGGATCTCCGCTGCTATGATTCATCTCAAGGAGGGGGCGGGTTTGGGAGCCCTGATAGGCCTTCTGGTGTTAGCCTCCTTGGTATGTCTGTGGTGTATTTGCCAAATTAGAGGTTCTCAGCGTCGCAGTGCAGCCATGGTTATCCAAGCCTTTACAGTCATTGGAGCAGGTCAGTCCCCCTAAGCGTGGCTTGCCACCCTAAAACAATGAACACAGATTGCAAAGCCAAAGTACTGCAGTCGAGAGGCATGAGTTTTGCCCTCGAGGAGAGCATGTTTGATTGCACACGGGTTCGATTCGCCTTTTCCCGTCCTTGTGAAAAACGAATCAATGGACAGGCTGAGTCATCCCTAGAGAAGGTACCCTCTGGGAGAAGGCTTGTATGCAGTCCTTGCAATTGCACAACAGGGATCAGACCTCTGTTCTCATCTGTGTTCTTTAAACAAAAAAGGGGGAACTGTAGAGAGCTGCGAGAGGCCGCACCTGGAAGATGGCGCCGGCTTCCGCCCTCCGCCTTCCCGATGGCGAGTGCTCTCGTGGTAAACAACTCCTGATATGGCTAAGGCGAAGAATCTGGCTTGCTTCTGTGCACCTGAACCTATTGGCGGTTCCCACGTGGCGTATCAGGGTTGGCTACCCAGCGGGTATTTAAGGCTGTGGGGAATTCTCCCCGGGGTTGGGGTCAGAAGATTACTAAAAGGTCCTGAATAAACTGCGGAGAGAAGAGTCCGGTGTCGCGTCGTCATTACCGGCCGAGGCGGTAGCGACAAGAAACAGAAGGAGATGAATGCATGTTCATGTATGTTACATGCATGTATGAAAACATCATAATGGAACTCCCCACATTGTACAATTCATAATGATGACAAATAGTGTGAGGGAAAAGGAGGTTTAGTTACCTTGCAGTTCTAGAGGTTCAAAGTCTACCTATCTCTGGCAATCACCTTCTTGATGACAGAGTCTGAGATGGCACAGGACATCATACAGAAGGAGACAGGAATATCTTTGTCTCTTTTGATAAAGCTCTAAAAGGATTTATAAAGGATTCGATCTTGGGGGCTTTACCCAATTCAAATCCACTTCCAAAGACTGTCACTAAACACTGTAGTCAATTTACACTCAACTCTCTTAATGCCTCACAATAGGAATTAAACTCTTGCATAAGTTTTAGGGACAAACTATATGTTGATCATAGCACCAACCCAGGCTCTAGACTTGGTAGTAAGATACAAGCTATCGCCATTAGATACTGTCCAGTGTCCTGACCCTCAGCACTTGAAAAGAATCAAATGCTCGAGCCACTAAGGTAGAGGAAGGGAGGCAGGGGGTAGGGAGGAGCAGTTTGTTGTTCAACAGTGGCAACTAGAACAGAACTCAGATACACACCTCTTTTTTTTTCTTTGCTTTGCTTTTTTTTTTCTGTTCTTGGGGCTTGAACTCTGAGCCTGGGTACTGTATTGAGCTTTTATGCTCAAGGCTGGCACTCTATCACTTGTGCCACAGCTCCACTTCTGGCTTTTTCTGGATAATTGGAGATGAATCTCACAGACTTTTTTTTTTTTACGCTGGCTGGCTTCAAACTACAATCCTTAGATCTCAACCTCCTGAGTAGCTAGGATTACAGTCATGAGCCACCAGCACCCAGCTTCCACACTCTCTTTATTTATACATAACACAGGAAAGGGAAATTCATAAGTAGATAGGGGTGACTTTAAACACATAGCAGAAACTACTAAACAACCGTGTTGCCCATGTTTGTTTGTTAGAGCCAATTTCACCACATGAATCCCAATTCTGTTTGTTTTAGCAGGCTCTTGGTTTGTTTTTTTTGTTGTTTGGTTTGGTTTTTTGTTTAGTTTTGTTTTGCTTTGTTTTTGGTGCATGCAATCAGTGGGTCTCAGACCTGACTGTACACCTGCTTTCTAGAGAGCTAGTTTACCTCAGATGGCAAGTCACCAGACTCTGAATTTCTAAATCCAGAGGTCTAGGATAGGCCCAGAATATGACTTTCTAAAATGTTTCCAGTTAATGCTGTGGCCCAAAACCAACTTTGGAGATGCACTGGTTAAGCTATCTTTAAAAGGTCCACAGTTTTCTTTTTTTTTCTTTTTTCTTCTTTTTTTTTAAGCAGGGAGGAGTGGAGGGACACCAGCCATCTTCATGCTGACATTATCACATGCAACAGATACATGGAGCTGAAACAAATCCTACCACATCCGCTGTTTTCTAGGTGTCTCCCAGTGCAATTGTGTCCTTTGAATTTCACTACTCTGGTTTGCAGACACTGACAAAGAGCAAGGATGTTGCAGACAGCTTGGTGCCTAGGCAGGGCCATCCAAGCAAGAGATCTTTGGAAGTGTTGTTTTCCTACAAGTCAGTTTGTTGAAGCTCAGTGTCTGCCTATGGTTATTATAAAGGACACATTTTCAGGAGGAGTAAATGAAGAAAAAATGAAAAACTGGGTGCCAGTGGCTCACGCTTGTAATCCTAGCTACCCAGGAAGCTGAAATCTGAGGATTGGGGTTTGAAACCAGCCAGGTAGACAAGTCCATGAGACTCTTATCTCCAATTAACCAGAAAAAAAAAAATCTGGATGTGGAACCACATGTGGCTCAAGTGCTAGATTTAAGGGAAAAAAAGACAAGCAAGGGTGTCAGACCCAGAGTCCAAGCTGGAGGAAGAGGAGGAGGAGGAGGAGGAAGTAGAAGAGGAGGAGGAAGAGGAAGAAGAGGAGGAGCAGCAGCAGCAGCAGCAGTGGCAGAAGAAGAGGCAGAAGAAGAAGAGGAGGAGGAAGAATAATTATTGTCTGCTGACTACACTTGACCTTGGCCAGGATAAGGTCCTCCTGGTCAGTCCTGAGGCCCACTCCCCTGCTTGTCAACTGCATCTGCAGGAGATAAACACTGATGACATTCTCTTGGCCTACGCCTCCTATGACCAGGGTCACTTCCAAAGGAACTGTACTTGTCCTTTTGCAAATTGCTTTAGTCCCTTCAAGGACACATTCCACCAACTCGGCACACATCAGGATTCTTTTTTTTTTTTTAAACCTCTACTAGTTCAAGTACACTTGCTGACTCAGTATTAAAGAAAACGCTTATCTGGTGACTCATTTTGATTAAACCCATGAATTAACATTCAATATGGGGTGGGGGAGCTGGTCCAAAGTTCCTTTAAGGTTCTGTATTTGGAATGTAGACACTATAATATTGAGGCAATGTATGAATATATGATGACCAAATATATTACATATATTGTCAAAATTGCTACTTCTTGCCAGGTGCTGATAGCTCACCTCTGTGATCCTAGTTACAAAGGAGGCTGAGAACTGAAAATCAAGGTTCAAAGCCCACACCTAGCAGAGAAGTCTATAAGTCTCAACTCTAACTAATTAGCAAAAAGCTAGAAGTGAGAGAAAAGGCCAAGTGAGAACACAAGGCCCTGAGTTCAAGTACTAATACTGGCACCAGAAAACAAAAAAACTGCTATTGCTTGTTGATCACTAGTAAGGGGGGCTGCCCAGTCCTGGCATTCCAGCACACTCTTACAGCCAGCCTTAACAGGTGAGCATTATTGTCCTGTTTTACAAACAAGGACAAAGTCTCAGAAGAGGAGAGTTACTGGAAGACAGAGTAGAATTAGAAAGACACCAGATTCCATCTCCACATCTGGCCCTTGAGCAAGGAACAATCTTGCACAAAAACCTCCAGTTCTTTTCTTACACCTCTCCAGACCCACCCAGCCCATAGAACCAACCACAGCCTCTCTGACTACTCCACTGGGGCCAAGCTCTCCTCCTGGAGGCCTACCCAGAAGGATCAGCCTAGCCTGCAGTTCCAGGGCCAAGGTTTCTTTGCCGCCTTCTCAGTGCCTCCGATGATTACAGTGAGAGGGTACTGTGTGTCTTCCTGTGCCCAAATCGTAGCAGAACAGGATTCAGGCTCTGCAGAAACCAGTTGGCTCGCTGCTGGAGAGGGCTTTGGGGTTCCCCAGGCCCAACCACCAGGTCTAAGACAGGAAGTATGTCTTGGCTGCCCAGTTCTCCTAGAGGCTCCCGCCCCCACACTCCCCAGAACAAGGAGATAACCAGCCCCTCGGCCACAGTTATGTTTACTCGGCAGGGCTTGTTCCCAGGGGAGTCACCACCGCCAGGCAACGGACGGTGACAACAAGGGCCACATGCTTACTGCTTTCCGTTTATGCAGCTGGCCAGGGAACAGGAACAGAGAAGTTCGGGCTCCAGGGACACTTTGCTCTGCACCAACCTCTTTCCCACCACCCCCCTCCCCAGCCTAGCACAAGTGTCGCCCTCTGCTCCCCCTTTTCCGCAGCGCCTCCCCTCCCCACCCCAAGACTTGAGCCTTTCAGCCTGTGAACCCTCGTAATTCAAGTGTGAAGACAAATCCACTGAGACACTGCGCCGGGGAGGAGCAGGAGGGAAAAAGCGGATTCTAGAGCATCTAGTCTGTCCCGGGAACTGGAGACCCTGGGCCCCATCGGGTGGGATTCAGGACGAGGGTGACAGGGCGCGGGGTCGGGGAGATGGGGGGGGCAGAATGCTGGAGGAGGGGGGGGCTCCTGTAAGAAGACCCTGGCCAGTTCCACTCGCCCGGCCCGGTGACAGCTGCTGGGGAGCCGGGGGTGAGGGGGGTGCTGGAGGGGAGAGGAGTTCTTTCGGTGTCCTCAGAACGCGCGAGTCCGGGGTGTCCCGGGCGCCCCCCGCCCCCCCCCCCCAACCCACTCACCAGACACATTTAACTGGCCTCCTAGGAACCAGCCGATCCTGCCCGTGTGGAAGTCGCAGTCCCAGACGGTGTGGTAGGGGGTGTCCCACACCAGCGTGTCGCGCGCCAGCGGTCCCCAAAAGGCAGCCGGCTCCAGAGCCGCCTGCGCGCTCAACGCGGGGTACGAGCCGGGGGTCGCGGCGGCGGCGGCGGGGGCGCGGCCCGAGAACCCCAAGGCCGCCCCGCGCGGCGCGCTCCCCGCACACAGCGGCCGCCCCGCCTGCCCCGAGCGCCCGCGCAAGACGCCCACCAGTCGCCCCACGCCGCGGCCCAGGCTGCGCGCCGCCATCTCGCCCGACACCCGTCCCCCCCCTACACACACTGAGGGTACCCGGAGCTCGGGGTGCCCCTAGGAGCCTCCGCGGGCCCCGCCCTGACTCCGCCCTCCAGCCACCACCCACTCCTCGGGGCTTCCTTGAAGCCGCCTGGGTCCCCACCCCTTGTCCTCCCCCGCTCGGGATCAGGGACCTCGAGAGGAAATGGGGAGCGTCCGGGGTGGGAGGGGCAGGGGAGGGGTGCAGGGGAGCGCCCCGGCTGCTCCGCGCTCTTCGGGGCGTCGGGCTGTGTTGGGTTCTGCGCGCGCTTTTTGCAGAAGCAGGTGTATTGGGGCGCACGGGCTCCAGGACTGGGGTGCGGAGAGCCCTCCGGAGTTGGGGGGGGCGGGGGAGGAATGTCAGTGCCTGGTGGATGGAGCGATCGAAGCGCACTGAAGGGGGGGTCGGAGGACCAAAGGTCAGTCGGTCCGTTCAGCATCACAAAGGGAGGCTTCCTAGTTGCTCCCTGGAGAATGAACTCCTCTCCTAACGGTGCTGGCCTGCGCTCTACCCACCACACACCTAAGGGCCCCCCACCCGCGGAAGAAGCTGGCAGGGGAGGCCTTCAACCCAGGAATTATGGAGGCCTGAGCGAAAGCTCCAGTTCCTATCATCCACCTTCCCACCTTGGTCTCTCCTGCCCAGGGAAAAAGTTTAACCCAGAGGGGCAAAGGTTCTAGTGACCTTGGTTAATTTGAGGTCATGGGGGATTTTCCTCGACTGCTCCAGTGTCTGTGGCCTGGGTTCAAAGATGGCATTTCTACTTCCAGGGACCTTTGGGCAAGTTCCTTAAACTCCGTGGTTCCTCTTTTTCCTCTCTCTCTCTCTCCCTCTCCCCCCCCCCCACACACATAAGGCTAGGGTGAAGAATATATGAGACCATGTGCATTGTTGAGGAGCCATGAAAAGTAAAGAAAAACAAAACCCTGTGTTTTTTCCCTTACTATTTCAACACTGAAGAAGTAAACACCTAATAATGAAGATAACCACAAGAAGATGGAGGATTCTGGGAAACTGGTTTGTTGGGTTCTTGGAGCTGGCAAAGGTTCCTTCCTGTTAGCGGTGACACCGGGGTGGGGGGAAGGAGCTTGCCCTTCAGAGGCGGCCCCGCTGTGGGGTCAGCCACCAGTCCCCGCGTGCAGAACGCTGCTTCCTGCCAGAGGACTGACGACTGGACCGCAGTGACAACGGCTGGCACCACATGTGCCCAGCTCAGCGCTTGAACTGAGCTTAAAAACGTTCTAAGCAGAGGGGCACTTCGGGGCTCATGCCTGTCATCTTAACTGCTTGTACGCAAGAGACTGAAATCTGAGGATGGAGGTTCGAAACCAGCCTTGGTAGACAAATTTGAAAAATTCTTATCTTTAATTAACCAGCAGAGAGCCAGAGGTGGAAATATGTTTCAAGTAGGTAGAGTACCTACCTTGGTCAGAAGAAGTCAAGTGAGAGTACAAGACCTTGAGTTTACACTCCAGTCACGGCAAACACTCAGACACATAGGCGCGCACATGCACACACACACACACACACACACACACACCCCAATTATCTAAACCATGCACACTTGTAGTCATAACTACTGGGGAGGCTGAGATGAGAGGATCCCTGGAACTCACAAAGTTGAAACCAGTTTAGACAGCATAGCAAGGTCCCATTTGAACAAAGCCAAAACAAACAAAACAAAAGCTTGCCAGGGCCAGAACCTATAAGCCTTAATAAAAACAGTAAAAGCTATATCCTGCTATCACACTTTCGATCCTAAGCCCCCTAGTGGAGCAAATTAAGAAATGAGCCTAACAAAGATTTACTAAGAGGACATTTACTAAGGGAAGCTAGCCCCTAGGCACCTGCAACTAAATCAATAAATTCCCATTGCTAATCAAGCAAGTCCATTTGGGATGTTCTAGCCCCAAGCATAGGACCTTCACTCTTGGTATGAAAGAACTTCCCCATCAATCCACAGAATTGTGAGAAGTTATAAATTCCGATCTTAAGTCATGTTGGAATGTTTTATCTCTCAATCATAGAGATTAAACAGCTACAATTTTTTTTAATGCATGGTGTGGGGCACCTGTGTCTCACACCTGTAATTCTAGCTACTCATATCTCTGGAGGTTGAGATATGAGGATTGCTGTTCAAAGCCAGCCCATGCAGGAAACTCCATGAGACTTTTATCTCCAATTAACCATCAAAAAGCCAGAAGTGATGCCCCTCAGTACATGAATGGATCAAGAAAATGTGGTATATATATATATACACAATGGAATTCTATGCCTCCATCAGAAAGAATGACATTGCCCCATTTATTAGGAAATGGAAAGACTTGGAACAAATTATATTAAGTGAAGTAAGCCAGGCCCAAAGAAACATAGGTCCCATGGTTTCCCTTATTTGAAATAACTAGTATATGTCTGAGTCAAGCAGAAAAGGTCTGATACGTTGATGTTAGGCGAAATGAACCCCAAGATAAGGACTCAAATGGTTTTTCTTTCTTGCTATTATTTATAACATATTTTAAGATGATTTCTTTGTTGCTTTGTATGTCCCTTCCCCATGGTATAACCCCTGCTCTCACTGTATTTGATGTTGGTATAATTTGTGGAGGGGAAGGAAAAAAACAAATCGTTTAACTAGGGATACAGGTGGACCCATTGCAACAATGAGATGTACACGATGTTATGTCTAAAAACGAACTTTACAGCTTTGGCAGGGGCGGGGGCGGGGGGGGGGATGAGAAGGGATGAAATGTACTCATTACCTTGTTCATGTAATTGTAACCCCTCTGTACGGTATTTTCACAATAAAAAAAATGTACATAGAAAAAAAAGGCAGAAGTGGGGAGGGAAGGAATAGTAGGAGAAAAACAAAGGAGAGGGTAACAATGCTTGATAGGAAATGTACTCATTACCTTACTCATGTAATTGTAACCCCTCCATACAGTACCTTTACATTAAAAAAAAAAAAATTTTTTTAAGCCAGAAGTGGAGCTGTGGCTTAAGTGGTGAAGCATACTGCTTCAGGGACAGCACCCAGGTTCTGAGTTCAAGATATTCAACGTGTACACACACACACACACACACACACACACACACACACACAAAAGCATGGTTTTCCTGGCTCACATCTCTCTGTCTCAACTGCTGTCCTGTCCTGATCTTTTTTTTTAATCTTCTTGGGATGGCCCACGACTTCATCCCAAGCTATCTTCTTTTCCTTCCTCCCAGGAAACAGCGGCCCACTTTCTATTCTCTGGCTCTCAGGTTGGTACTAATGGATCTTTCCTTCAAATTTCAGTCCCATATTCATATGTATAATTAACATCTCAACCACACTATATCCTGGGAACTCTTCAAACAGTGATCTTCCAGGTCAGAGGATAGAAAATGTATTTTCTTTGTTTCTTTTCCTTCCTTTCTTCTTTTCATTCTTTCTTCCCTCCCTCCCTCCCTCCTTCCCTCCCTCCCTTCCTTCCTTCCTTCCTTTCTCTCTCTCTTTCTCTTTCTTTCTTTCTTTCTTTCTTTCTTTCTTTCTTTCTTTCTTTCTTTCTTTCTTTCTTTCTTTCTTTCTTTCTTCTTTCCTTTTTGTCAGTCATAGGGCTTAAACTCAGGGCCTGGACACTCTTTGTGCCCTGAGCCTCTTTGTGCTCAAGCTAGCATTCTACCACTTGAGCCTCAGTACCACTTTCAGTTTTTTATGGCTAATCAGAAATAAGCGTCTCATGCCCTGGCTGGCTTCAAGCAATACTCAGATCTCAGCCTCCCGAGTAACTAGGTTTACAGGCATGAGTCACTGGCACCCAGCTTATACTCATATTGAGAGACAGAGAGACAGACAGACAGAGAGAAACTTAGCAGAAAATTCTGATACAATGAAGTTGTTCTGAGTGATTGTTCCTTCTGCTTTTCTCGTTTTCTAAATGTCTATGCTTTTATGGTGCTAAAAGAACAGAGTGAATGCTTTGCCTTCCTTCCTCTCTTTCCTTCTTTCTGTCTCTCTTTCTTTCTCTTCTTGCTTTCTTGCATTTTAAGCACATGGTCTGTAGCTAAGCAAAACCTCTAGCCCCTAAATCTATTTTAATAGAAATACTATGGGGGTGGGGGGAGGATGGGAAGGGGAAACAAAGGAGGAGGCTACAATGCTTCATAAGAAATGTACTCATTATCTTGCCCATGTAATTGTAACCCCTCTGTACAGTACTTTCACAATAAAAAAAATAGAAATACTACGTACTTCCTTTTTCCTCTGATTGGATAGAGAATGAAAGTGTGCACATGACGCATTACAGAACCAACCAGACACTGCAGACTTGCACCTGCTGCTGCTCAGCTTACCCAAGAGGCCATGTGGGCCTTCTTTCTAAGTGTCATAGCCCCAGGCTGAGGTCGCCCTGTTGCCTTTCCTTGGCAGCAATGACCCATGAACTAGAGGAAGGGTGAGCTCTGCCTGGCCCTGTGTCCTCACTGCTGCTTCCCTGGGGCACACAGCTTTGAGAATGCTGCCATCCATTCTGGACAGTGCTGGCTGCCTTTGTTCCTAAGAAGCCCTAGCCTTGACTTCAGTCTGGAAGCTATGAGGCCCAGGCTGTAGGAGGACAGGCTGTGGAGGTTTCCATATCTTCTTCTATATCAGCACCAGTGTTACTATCAGGGGTAATTCTGAACCCTTCCAATATTGGGAGATGGATATTCATCTCTTCACTTTACCAGTGGACAAACAAATTCAAAGAAAGATACACACACCTTCCCCAGCCCAAGCAGCTAGCCGAACCATAGCACCAGTCTCCAGAGCTTATTAAGCAGCTTAGCAATGTAGCTGACAAACTCCACTTTGCCTTTTGCCTTCCTGATTCCTACCATTCTTGTTACTTGGAGAGCTGGAATACTCATGCTCCTAAGTATCAAAGAACTCAACTACTATTTATACATTTGTTTGTTCGTGTGTGTGAATAAGTTCTAGGGCTTGAACTCAGAACTTAGGTGCTGCCCTGTAGGTTTCTCCCTCAAGACCACAGCTCTACCACTTGAACGGCAGCTCTAGTTTCAGCTTTTGGCTGGCTAGTTAGAGATAAGCATCTCAGATTTTCCTGTCCTGGTTGGCTTTAAACTGCGATCTTCCAATCTCTGCCTCCTGAGTAACTAGGATTACAGGCATGAGCCACCAGCACTCAGCCACAATTGCAATTTAAAGGTCTCAATTATCTTCATGTTCAATCTAAAACCAGGCAAACCATCTTATAAAATAGACTGGGTGTTCTGGTGTGCCTAACAGAGGGGAGTAGTTTTACAGAGAAGGGCCAAAGAAAGCAAGAACTGCCATTATAAGGTAAGGATAGGACACAGAACAATTGGAAAATGGCTATTAGTTAACACAAGCAAGCAGGAAGGAAGGAAGGAAGGAAGGAAGGAAGGAAGAAAGGAAGGAAGGAAGGAAGGGTAGGAGGGAGGAAGGGAGGGAGGGAGGGAGGGAGGGAGGGAGGGAGGGAGGGAGAGAGAAGAAACAACATTGGTTGATAGAGATCCCTTGCAGAGAATCCCCCCCACCCCCCAGCAAGGCCTAGTGTGGATTTACCAAATCCATTCATCGTGAAGTCATTGGCCTCTAAAGAACCAACAAAGTTCCTGCTTCCTCGTCCTTCCTTCATCTCCTTCCTGCATTTCCTCCTGTTCTCTTCATTCCTTCCCCTCTCTCATTCAGGCACAAACTTTCCAGTGACACCCAGGACTATCCCTGAGGCCTCCTGTGCATGTGACCCAAACCTGAGGGTCATCAGATCAACAAAAAATGGGCTTGGGGGGGGGGTGGGCAGGGAGCAGACACCAGTTCGTATAACTAGGATGCAATAGAGCTTGGAGGTGGTAGGCAGTGCTGTAGATTCAAGGTAACCACAGGGTTCATCATCCTTCCCATTTCCAGTGAGCTCAGTGGTAACCACAGGGGCGGAGCATCTGCTTAAACATCCACTTCCACAGTGGACCCCCAATGATCCCTACACAGCTGCAGGAGTCCCAGGTCTCCCTGTGTAACCCTGTGGACATACATAAGTCACCTACCACTCTGTTGGGTTAGCCCAGCAATGCATACCCACAAATAGGACAGGAGAAGTCACTCTCAAGAACAGGAAGGGATAGGAGGTGAAAGCCAGAACCTATACAAGCCACAGCCAAGCATCCTTCCCTTATCCGTGGGACACAGACATAGGATGTTCTGTGATGGGGAGCCTGAGAGTACAGAGCAGCCAGACTCCCAGTTCTGTTCAGCTCTCTCCTGTTGCCTTAGCAAGGTGCTACCTGAAGTCCATCCACACCAAATCATGCTAAATCTTTTCCTTGACAGCACTGGGGATGGAACCCAGGGCACTGAACATGCTAACATTCACATTGCCACTAAGCTACACCTACCCCTTGGCCCCCTCCTGGATAACTAAGCCCCCTCCCCTAGTGAGTTCCTTGCTGTGATAGCAACTCAGTTTGCTCTCATTCAAGACCCTTGTGATTTTGTCCTGTGGGTGCCTTGTCCAACCAGTCTGTTTTCACTGAGCCTACCTTACTTGAACCTGTCCCTCAGTGGTGTGGGAGCCCAGTGTAGTTTGGCCTATCAAAGAAGGGCTATTTGTTTGTTTTGGTGGTACTGGAGATGAAGCTCAGAGCCTCACTTCTTGCTTGGCACTCTACCCATAGAGGCTTCTTATTTCTGGGCTATACTGTGATATGAGGAAGGCAAGAAAGAAGGGAGGCAGGAAAGGAGGAAGGGAAGAAGAGGAGAGGAAAGGGAGGAAGAGTTGGAGGCCAAAGAAAGGCATTTGGGCACATGTGAGCTGTCAGCCTCATCATTCTGTCTTCCAGCAGCAAAGGCAGTTGAAATTGCCATCGCGATTTTGCTTACAGCCTTCTCTCTCAGTTCCCCAGCCTCTCAGCTCAAACTCAAGTATGAAGATGGATGGATAGATGGATGTATCTATGTTTGTATTTTGTATTTTGATGTGCTGGTACTGGGGCTTGAACTCAAGACCTTGTACTCTCACTTGACTTTTTTTGCTCAAGGCTGGAGCTCTACCACTTGAGCCACACCTCCACTTCTTGCTTTTTGCTGGTTAATTGGAGAAAAGAGTCGCATGGATTTGTCTACTTGAGCTGGCTTCAAACCATGATTCTCAGATCTCAGCCCTCCTGAGTAGCTAGGATTACAGCTGTGAGCCGCCAGTGCTCAACCCAGTGTGAAGATCTAGAATACTATATGGACAACTTGAAGACAGAAGCAGAACTTAGTCAGCAAGCATGTGCCAATTGCCTGAGCCAGATGTTGCATTCTCTGAGGCCAGTCCCTGTGGGATCCAGCAGGAGATTAAATTTGGCCCCAGTGAAACAGATAATTAGGGAATCCCCTTTCCCTGGGACACTGGAGGAAGCTAAGCATTGTTGGAGCAGTGTTAAAACAGTTATTGATAAGCCTTTGTTGCAAGTACCTTTCTGAACCTTTATGTTTTTCCTTTAAATATGCTGACATATTGGAGGCTGGAGAAATATAACTCCCTAATCAACAGCTGCTCTACCCTTGCCCAGGGCCCCAATTGTCTGGAGTGAAGGCTTGCCAGCCAGACGGCTAAACTACTCCTCCTGCCAGCCCTGGCCTATTTAAATCCAAAGCACAACTCTTGTTCCAGAAGGCATTGTCCTAGCACTAAACTTTGGTCACCACAGTAACCATTCCCATTCAGGCCAGAGAGGGGAGCATTTCCTTTGTCCAGCAGAAGACTGGTGACAGGGACTATGCCATGTACAAACAGAGTCCTTCCCTTAAACGAGCTGCCTGCCATGATTGGTGCTAAACACCCTTATCACTTGTTCCTTCTGGCTATATATGCAGGCTACTCGCCTCACATTGTATGCAGTGGAGAAAGCCCTTCTCCTACACTGGGTGCTGCAACATTAGTGCCAAACTTCTCTCTACTGGAGACAGTAGAAGGCGTGGCCTGAACAAAGCATCAAGAGCAGAAGCCATGGAAGAAAAGTCCATTCCCACGGCAGCGGAACCCTGGGCAAGAACACCATGGAAGGCCCCTGTGGCCTTCCACAGTGGGAACGCCAGCAGCTGAGCATAGTTGCCCATGGCAACAAGAACAAGGCTGGCCTCAGCCACCAATAAGGGGCACAGCTATGAAAGCAAAAGCAGCAACCGAAACTGACATCGGTGGAGGTACAAGAGCTATAGCACATGTCTAGCCACAGACTGTCCCAAACCCTCTGGGCACAACTCAACTCAAACCATGCACACCTCTGCTCGAGTTATTGATTGCCCTGGCCTCCAGCTTCACCAGGCTACAGTAGCTCCAATGATCAAAGGTCTTGATGGACCCCAGGGTGAAAATCCATGTCACTGCCTTTGGGAGTATCACCTACTGTCAACTGCTACCATCTGCCACTGCTGCTGGCTACAAAAACCCATCAAGGGCCAAGAATTAACTCAGGACTCACCTACTCAGGACTTCTATCTAGGTAGAACAGAAGAAACTAGCCAGTTGGTTTGTAACACCACCATACCAGCTGTGGACCCAAGTGGGTGTATATGTATTGACCAGTAGCTAATATCCAAATTCCTTAGAGATCTGATTTTAAGATATTGTAAAATTGATCTGCATTACTGCCTCATGGTAGAGTTCTATCATTAAAATCCAAGCCACTTTCTGTCCTGCCTAGAAAATTCTGATGTTTAGAATCTTCTCCAGGACAAGCTAACTAGAATACAATGGTCACGATCCAGTCAAAGTTCAGGAGCATTTTCTTCTTTCTTTCTTTCTTTTTTTTTTTTTTTGGTCAGTTATGGGGTTTGAACTCAGGGAGCTGTCCCTGATCTCTAGTTGCTTCAGGCTAGCACTCTATCACTCTGAGCCACAGTACTGCTTTCAGTTTACTGGTGGTTAATTGACGATAAGAGTCTTATAGACTTTCCTGCCCAGGCTTGGCTTTGAACTGCAATCCTCAGATCTCAGCCTCCTGAATAGCTAGGATTACAGGAGTGAGCAATTGGCGCCCATTTTAGGAGTATTTTCTTAATAGCAAAGTTCCTTCCTGGGAAAGCTTCATCTCTTCAGTGGACTTCTGAACTCAAGGAATGGATTTTTAACAAAGGCAGGTAGCTAGACAGCTATTGTTTGGCCTTTTTTGCTCAAAGCTAGCATTCAGTCACTGAAGGTACATGTCCACTTCTGGCTTTTTACTAAGTTAATTGGAATTAAGGGTCTCATGGATTTGTCTTCCCACATTAACTTCAAACTTGATACTCAGATTTTTGAATAGCTAGGATTAAAGGATTATAAGATTCTAGGCTGGCGCTGCTGGCTCACACCTGTAATCTTAGGAGACTGAGATCTGAGGATCATACTTCAAAGCCAGCTTGCACAGAAAGGTCCCTGTGAGACTCTCATCTCCAATTAATCACTCAAGAACAGTAGTGGTGCTGTGGCTCAAGTGGTAGAGTGCTGGCCTTGAGCTGAAGAGCTGAGGGACAACGCCCAGCCCCAGAGTTCAGGCTCCACATCTGACCAAAAAAAAAAAAGATTTTAAGTATGAGTCACCAGTTGCTAGCTTTAGCTAAAATTTAGTTTTAGGGATTTAGCGCTCTACCACTTGAGCCACAGCGCCACTTCCGGCTTTTTCTGCTTATGTGGTGCTGAGCAATCAAACCCCAGGGCCTCATACATGCAAGGCAAGCACTCTACCACTGAGCCACCTTCCCAACCCCAATTCTTGTTATTTTAAAGAGAGGTGGTCTTTGATGGAAGAGTGTGAAAAACTAAGTCTTAAAATGAGTCTTAAAAGACTAAGTCTTTAAAAAAAAAACTAATTCTGTAAAGATTAGAAGCATAGATAACAGGACATTCATGTAAACAAAGTCATCTCAAAGCCTGGGTTGAGATCAGAGCTGAGAGAGAAAAATGACTAAAGCTAATGGTTTAGGGTGAGTTATAAAGGCCCTGGGTAGAAAAGCACAGAAATTCTTATGTCAGCAGTAAATTTAGATGACAGTATGTCAACATGAATGCATATTAACCACACCTGCCAGAAGGTGGTGCCAACAGACCATTTATGATGAAAGGGAGTGGGCAATCAGCTCTCTTGATTAACAAGTGTATGTCCCATTTATTGGAGGTAGGGCCTGAACTCAGGGCCTAAGGGGCTGCCCCTCAGCTTTTTTGCTCAAGGCTAGTGTTCTATCAGTTGGACCTGCAGCTCCACTTCCAGTTTTTAGGTGGTACATTGAAAAGTCCCATGGCCTTCTCTGCCCAGGCTGGTTTCCAACCTTAATCCTCAAATCTCAGTCTCCTGAGTAGCTAGGATTACAGGCATGAGCTTCTCCATTATTTAAATGCATTGGTCTATTTGTTTTCTCCAAGTCAATACTAAATTATTGCAGCTTTATTAAAGTATTGCTCTGAAACAAGCTAAGCTGTCTACCTTTTGTATGTGTATGTCATTACTGGGACTTGATTAGCTTTCTCATTTTAGGCTGGCAACCTATCACTTGAGCCACAGCTACTTCCTAACTTTTCTACATAACTGAAAATAGTCTCATGAATTTGTCTGTCCTAGATGGCTTTGAACTGAGATCCTCAGCTCTCAGCCTCTTGAATAGCTAGTATTAGAGGTATGAACCACCAGCTTGTTCTTCAAGGGTATTTTAGCTCAACTTTGCATTCTACCATTAGCCAGTTAATTCCATTTCTCTGTACCTACTTTCTCTTTCCCACTTGAGCCACAGCTCCACTTCTAGTTTGGGGGTGGGTAATTAGAGATAAGCGTTTCACAGACTTTTCTCTCCCATTGAGGCAATTGCAAGAGATCATAAATAATGTTTAGACCTTGGAGGACAACTGGAGTTTTAGCTCATTGTGTGTGTACTGCTAGCCCTAAGGAGAAAGTATTGATTGCAATACCTATTCTTATATTTCCAGAAAGATCCCCTTAATTAATGAATATTCCTTTCAGGCTGCTTGCTACCTCCTGTTGCTGCCAGAAGCCAAAAGTGCCTGCTACTTCTCTTTAGGAAGTTTTCCAAATTGGCCTTAGTGAAATTGTAATTTTTTTAATCTTCTTTTCAGACATTGGCATCACATTTGTGCTGGCACACCAATCTGGAATGCTGGAAAGGATAATCCTGCCATCAGCCTGTGGTCAGAGTCCAGTGTGACAATTTGAGTAAAGACCTGGGAGGACTGTGTGTGAAATTTCTGCTGGGCTCCTTTCCCCAAGAGTTCTTGTGAGAACCAGGAAGGAATGGTAGAATACAGCAGAAGATGTAGAGACACCTTTGTCTGAAAACATTTTTTTTAATGACATTAGGTGATTACATAAATTGCACATATTTCACAGTATTGCAGAGTAGTGATACTTAGTTAAAGTCACAAACACATTTTAACCTTCACAAGGCAAATTGTCATTATCATGGTCTATAAAGTTTGTGAATGCTGTTAGCTTTGACAACACAACTATTTCAGGATATGTACATTTCCTTTTGCTTAGTATAAGCTGTACCCTCTTTCCTTCTCATTCCCTCCTTCCCATCGCTGCCTTTGAGTTGCTTAGCTAATTTTCTTTTTTTTCTTTTTTTTCTTTTTTTTTGGGGGGGGGGGGGGTCCGGTCGTGGGGCCTGAACTCTGGGCCTGGGTGCTGCCCCTCAGCTCTTCAGCTCAAGGCTAGCGCTCTACCACTTGAGCCACAGCACCACTTCCGGCTTTTTTCTTTTTGTTATGTGATGCTGGAGAATTGAACCCAGGGCCTCAGGCATGCAAGGCAAACGCTCTACAACTGAGCCACCTTCCCAGCCTGCTTAGCTCATTTTCATCTACACCCAGTGCAGCTGATGGGCCCCTCTGTTGTATGTTTTCCCATTTCCCTCTAATTCTGTGTCCTCCTCCTACCTTCCCTCAGATGCACACATACGTATACTATATATGTGATCAAGAACATGGAGTCATTTAGCAATGATACGACAAAATGAGCGACAGTCCTTTGTTTCTTGAGTCCTGTTTATTTTGTCATATCTCCTTGCATTTTAGTTTTAGCATCCACATATTAGAAAGACCATGTGCCATTTGTCTTTTTGCTCATGGCTTACCTTGCTCAAAATGATTTGCTCTAGTTCCATCCATTTCCCTGCAAATGCCATTATTTTGTCCTTTCTACTGGGTGCATAATATTCCATTATATATAGGTACCACAATTTTAGATCCACTCATCTGTAGTGGGGTTGTTTCCACATCTTGGCTATTGTGAATAGTGCTGCAATGAACATGGAGGTACATGTGTCCTTGTATCCTGGTTCCTGTTGTTCAGGGTAGATGCCTAGGAGAATCATGGCTGGGTCATAGGGGAGGTCTATATTTAGCTTTCTTTTTTTTATTTTTTATTTTTATTTTTTGTTGGTCGTGGGGCTTGAACTCTGGGCCTGGGTGCTGTCCCTCAGCTCTTCAGCTCAAGGCGAGTGCTCTACCACTTGAGCTACAGTGCCACTTCCGGTTTTCTGGTGGTTTATTGGAGATAGGAGTCTCATGGTCTCTCCTGCCCGGGCTGGCTTTGAACCGCGATCCTCAGATCTCAGCCTCCTGAGTAGCTAGGATTACAGGTGTGAGCCACCAGAGCCCAGCAGCTTTCTCTTTTTTAGGGGGGGGGGAATCGGTCGTGGGGCTTGAACTATGGGCCTGGGGCACTGTCCCTGTGCTCTTCAGCTCAAGGCGAGTGCTCTACCGCTTGAGCCACAGCACCACTTCCAGTTTTCAAGTGGTTTATTGGAGATAAGAGTCTCACGGCCTTTCCTGCCAGGGCTGGCTTTGAACCATGATCCTCAGATCTCAGCCTCCGGAGTAGCTAGGTTTACAAGTGTGAGCCACCGGCGCCCGGCTATATTTAGCTTTCTGAGGTACCTCCAGACTGCTTTCCAAAGTGGTTTTATTAGTGTATATTCCCATCAGCAATGCAGTAGGGTTCCTCTTTTTCCACATCCCCTCCAGCAATTGTTGTTGGCTGATGTGGGCCATTCTGACTGGGGTAAGGTGGTATCTCAAGGTTGTTTTTTTTTCATTTCCTTTACAGCCAGGGATGATGAACATTTTCTGATGTGTTTCTTTGCCATTTTTATCTCTTCTTCTGAGAAGTCTCTGTTTAGCCCCCCTGCCCATTCATGATTGGTTTGTTAGATTTGGGAGGGGTTAAGTTCTGTATAAAATGGATCCTAGACCCTTGCCTGCTATATTACTGGCAAATATCTTTTCTCAATTAGTTGGCTGTCTTTCTAGTTTGGTTGCTATTTCTTGAGCTGTGCAGAAACTTTTTTATTTTAAGGTGGTCCCATTATCAATTCTCTCTCCAATTTGTTGTGACCCTGGGACTCTGTTCAGGAAGTTCCTGCCTGTGCCTATAAGTTCAAGTGTCTCTCCTACTCTGTCCTGCAGTAGTTTCAGAGTATTAGGTTTGATGATAAGGTCTTCAATCCATTTTGGGTTGATGTTAGTGCATGGTGACAGGCTAGGGTCCACTTTTAGTTTTTTGCAAGTGGCTGCCCAGTTTTCCCAGCACCAATAGTTGAAGAGGCTATGCTTCTTCCACTGTATGTCTTTGGTTCCTTTGTCAAATACCAACTGTGCATATGCGGTTTTATTTCTGGGTCTTCTAATCTGTTCCATTGGTCTTCAGGTCTCTTTTTGTGCCAATACCAGTCTTTGTTATTATGGCTCTATAGTAGAGCTTGAAATCCAGTGTTGTGATCCCTCCTGTATTCTTTCTTTTGTCTATAATTGCTTTGGCTATTCTAGATCTTTTGTTGTTCCATATGAATTTTTGAACTGTTTTCTCTATTTCAGAAAAGTACATCATCGGGATTTTAATGGGAATTGTGTTGAATTTGTATATCAATTTTGGCAATATGGCCATTTTCACTATATTAATTCTGCCTATCCAAGAACATGGGAGATCTTCCCATTTCCTGATGACCCGCATGATTTCTTTTTTTAGGCTTTTATAGTTTTCATTAAATAGATCCTTTACATCTTTGGTTAGGTTAATTCCTAGGTGGGTTTTTTTTATGTTATTATGAATGGAGTTGTTTCCTTGATTTCCCTTTCTGCTTGTACATTGTTGGTGTACAGAAAGGCAACTGGTTTTTGTGGGTTAATTTTGCATCTTGCTACTTTGCCAAAGTGGTTTATAAGCTCTAAGCGTTTGTGGATGGAGCTTTTGGGATCGTTAAGATATAAAACCATATCATCTGCAAAAAGGAATAGTTTAACTTCTTCCTTCCCTATGCGGATCCCTTTAATGTCTTTTTTCCTGCCTTATTGCTCAGGCTAAGGATTCCAGAACTATATTGAAGAGGAGTGGAGAGAGTGGGCATCCTTGCCTTGTTCCTGTGAAAACACTTTTTATTGGTTATGAAGCTTGAACTCAGGGCCTGTATGTTGTCCCTGAGCTCTTTTGCTCAAGGCTAGTGCTCTGCCACAGCACCACTTCTGGTTTTCTGGTGGATAAGAGTTTCATGGGCTTTCATGCCTGGGTTGACTTTGAACTGTAATCCTCAGCTCTCAGCCTCCTAAGTAGCTAGGATTACAAGAATGAGCCACCAACGCCCGACATAAAAACTTTTTCACATCATACTTTCTTTCACTGCTCGGAATTGAACCCAAGGCCTTGCATGTGTTTTACTACTAAGCTATTTCCTGTGCTCCAACACATTTATAGTTTAATTTTTAGGCAAGGTCTCATTATGTAGTTTAGGCTGACCTCAAACTCACAATCCTCCTGTCTTAACTTCTAGATAGCTAGGATTACAGGCAGGCCCTAATATACTTGGTCATGATTTACTTTGGGTCCCCTGTAAAGTATCCTCAATTGAGAAAGTGGCACTTCAATATTGATATTGTTAATTATTTTCTTCTATTTTTACCTGCTAATTTTACAAATATCAGAACAAATTAATTTTTTAAATCCCTAAAATACCCATTTATATATAGCACGACAGAACTATGCATATTTTAAAGGATTTTCATTTATTTCTAGTGTATATGATTTTATGTTTGTTTTTCTTTTTTCTTTCTTTCTTTCTTTTTTTGTGTCATGGGGCTTGAACTCAGGGCCTAGGTGTTGTCCTTGAACTCTTTTGCTCAAGACTAGGGCTCTACCACTTGGAGCTAGTTTTCTGATGGTTCATTAGAGGTAAGAGTCTCATGGGGACATTTTATACCCAGCTGTCTTTGAAACTTGATCCTCAGATCTCAGCCTCCTGAGTTACTAGGATTAGAGGAATGAGCCACCAGCACTTGGTTTGTTTTTCTTTTTGAGGCATGAGATTTGCCTTCAACTCTTGCCTCAGTCTCCTATTACTTGGCTTCTTTTTTAATGTACGCACGTTTCTTCTTCCTTCCTTCCTTCTTTCCTTTTCTTTTTTCTTGTGTGTATGTGTGTGTGTGGGGGGGGTCCACGTGCACACCAGTACTGGGGCTTGAACTCAAGGCACTGTGCTCTAGGTTAGCATTTTAGCTCAAGGTTAGTTCTCTCCCACCCGAGCCACAGCTTTACTTCCTAGCTTTTTAGTGGTTAACTGGAGATAAGAGTCTCACCAATTTTTATGCCTACGGTGTCTTCCAATGACCCTCTTCATATTGCAGCCTCCTGAGTAGCTAAGCCACCAGCACTTAGTTCTTTTCTTTAGTATTTTATGTATTGCATGCAGCGGAGCTGTAGGTTGGTTAGTTGTAATTCATTGCCTCTTGCTTCTTTGTTACAAGGAGCCCAAATATGTTTGGTTTTGGGGCAACAACAGCATAGCAAAAACAAGGTCACAGCACAGCCCAACAGGTGAAATTTCACCAAAAATTCTGCCCACTTTGCTGGTGATTGGTTTAGGCCTGAGCATGACAAGCAGTTGTTCTGACCAGTGAATTTGAGAAGGCCTCTGGGGGTGAGGTTACTCGGTGATGGAGGTGGTGGTGATAAGCCTTCTCTGCTTTGATAACTGGGCCTTACAGAAACAGCTGGCAGTGATAGGTCTAAGGATGGCAGACAGACAGAAAACACTTGTGTCTCAGATATTGTTCCTGAGCTGCTGAAAGTCTCTATGTCCCAATTCAAGTACACTAGCCAGAGGAGGGCTTTCTTATACTGAGTGTATCTAGTGAAGCTCCCAGTACACCCATAGCAAAGAGAAGAGGGACTAGACACATCTAGACCTACTCTTAAGAAGGTAGTTTGCTCTGTTCCTACAGCTCATCTTGAAGTTATTTATACAGAAAGTAATTCCATGCTTTCTCATTGGATTCTTGGCATGAATAGAGGTCATACTAGTAGCAACAATAATTCGTATTTATTTTGTTCTTTCTGTTTTATACCAACAACTGTGCCAAGCCTGTTACTTAAATTGTCTCATTTGATTTTCAGAGAAAAAAAAGTGTTCTGAGCCAAGCAAGGTGACTCAAGTCTGTAATCCTAGCTATTTGGAAGGCAGAGATCAGAGAATTGCTGTACAAGGCCATCGAGGGTAAAGTAAACAAAAGTTCACAAGATTCTTGATCAATGATCAGGCCTAGTAGGAGAGGCTGCCATTCAAGCAAGTTGGGGAAGCAGAAATAGGAGGATCACAGTCCAGGCCAACTTGGGGTGTAAAGTTAAATCCTATCTCAATAAAAGTAATGCCAAAGGGCTGGAGATGTGGCACAGGTGGTAAAACCATGTTAAAGATTGCTCTTGTAAATCTATCACACATGTGTATGTGTATGTACACACTTTTAAAAATTAAAAAATATTAAGTTGCTGTTTTGAAATAAGATCATTCATGTGAAGAAATTCTTAGTGTTTTTCCCTCCTTAAGGTAATTTTAGAGCTGGGAAGGTGGCTCAGTGGTAGAGCGCTTGCCTTGCATGCCTGACACCCTAGGTTCGATTCGCCAGCACCACATAAGCAAAAAGAAAAAAGCTGGAAGTGGCTCTGTAGCTCAAGAGGTAGAACGCTAGCCTTGAGCTGAAGAGCTGAGGGACAGTGCCCAGGCCCAGAGTTCAGGCCCCACGACTGGACCCCCCCCCAAAAAAAAGGTAATTTTAAATGAAATTGATATTCAATTTATAGATTTTTTTTCAACATCTCTTTATTATCTAGGCTCTTGATTCAAAGCCAGCCCTTTTGAGACTTTGGTCCAATTAACCAGCAAAAAATGAACTGAAAATATGGCTTAAGTGGTAGCGTACCAACCTTGAGCAAGAAAAAAAAAGAAAAGCCAAGCAAGTGTATGAGGCCATGAATTGGAGCCACAGTACCAGTAAATAAATAAAATAAAGAAAGAAGATGGGAGGAAGAAGGAAAGAAAAGAAAGGAAGGAGGAAAGAAGGAAGGAAGGAAGCAAGCAAGCCAGATAGACAAACACATGCTAAGTACTGAGCCTGAAAACTTAAGAGAAGTGTGAAGGGGGATGGGCAGCAGTGTAGCTGTGCACACAGATTAGGAAGGAGGTCCTTGCAAAGCAAAATCACCACACAATGTTTATTTTTTAAATAATAAATAAATGGCAAAGGACATACAGGAAAGGAAACATTCATCAAACCCAAGTCACTAAAGTGCTTTCAAACATAAATTCCAAACAGATCAAGAAGCTTGCCCTGCCCTTTAAACATTGTCCTAGATGAACTGCACTCAAAGTTACTTCAAAAGGGGACTGAGTATAGCTTTCTTTGCTGTTTGTGACAGCTTCAATATGCATAGTCTATCAAAAGACACTGAGAACACAAATCATTGCCTAATATCAAAATTGAAATGCCCAAGGCCAAGTTCAAAGAAAAGGTACTATAGAATTCATTCATATGTCTGCATGGAGTTTTCAATGTAAAGATATCTGATTCTTCTGGACATTAAAAGAAATGTATATTTTCTGCTGGTTATGCTAGCACATACCTGTAATCCCAGTACTTAGGAGGTTGAGGCAGGAAGATCAAGAGTTTGAGGCCAGCCTGGGCCCTACAGTAAGATCCTATCTCATAAAAAGCAACAACAACAATAAGGTATGTATGTATGTATGTATGTATGTATTTTTGTTCCAATACTAGGGCTTGAACACAGAACTTCACTTGACTTTTTTACTCAAGGCTGGCACTCTGCCACTTCAACCACACCTCTGCTTCCAGCTTTTTGCTGGTTCATTGTGAAGATAAAATCCTCATGGGCTTTTCTGCCCAAGCTGGCTTCAAACCTCAGTCCTCAAATCTCAGTCTCCTGAGTAGCTAAGATTACAGGTGCTTGGCTTGTATGTTATGATCTAGAGTGAGTATGTCAGGTCTGTCCTCTGTGTATTTCAAATGGTGTCCAGAAGTAAAAATGGCTTTTTGAACTTCAGATCCTTCCAGCTGAAGTTTTACAAAAATAATTTTTACACGTGAATGATTTGAGTGCCTTTAAGGAATGCTTTCCATTCTGGGATGGAAATGGAATTTTCCCTAAGTCATTCATTCATCCTGTTAAAGCAAGCGGACCAGTGCTTTTATCTTGATCCTGTAAGAAGAAAACAGAGCTAGAAATATTATCTTGGACCACTCTTGTCTTTTGAAAAATACCAGTGAGAAACATGCACATTTTCAACCTTTGTGGGTGGGACCTGGTGGGGGGCAAGGGGGGGCAATCTCATAAGGCTCCCACCTTCTCAGACTGATGCCCCTCCAGCCCAGTGGAGTGAGGACATCCTTGAGTACCAGCCCCCGGGTGTACTTTCTTGGTCTCCTGCCGAGCAGAACTGGAGAGATCCATGGCCACTTCTTCCAAGGCATTCTCAGGGTTCCCTTGGTCTGAGCCTCTCTGAGATCCAGCCTGGCTCTCACCAGAACCTTCTTTCAGATGGTCAGAGCCCCAGAGTCCTGCCAACTTGTCTCCACTTCCTGGTTTCTTTATCATTCCTGTGGATTTTTTATGCATACCTTACAAAAAAAGAGAGAAGGAAAATTAAAATGAATTAAAATTTAAATTCCCTGTGATGGTTTTTAAATCCCCCTGGAATTATCCTCATCAGGGTCTGTTTCTTGGGCCTACAGGAACATCAGATAGGTGACTCCTACCCATGAGGGGTTCAAAAATCTGTCTGCCAAGTGGTGCCTTTTGTTTGGATTTGCTGGGCCTTTGTTTGTGGAACATTGAGCCCGCTTTCTTGGCATCCTATGGATGCCAACTAGTTTCCCTCTCCACATGCTTATATAATTTCAGATGGCTGAGCTTGGCTACCTAACCCAAATTCTCTCTAGTCCCTTCAGTCTTTAGGGCAAAATCAAGACTGTATTAACTATTGGTGTCTCCGGTTCTTAACATAGTACCTGAAAATACAACCAGGATCCATCTAACCAAGGGTTCCAGCTGCTTATCTGGCTACTCATTCCTCCAAAATGTGATCCTGACCAGCTGGTCTCTGCTACAACAAACTGAGCAAGAAGAGTGATCTTCCTGAGAATGCCCAGCTCCAAAGTTGGACAGGTTAGAGACTGTTTTAGCAGGGAATATCTAAAGAAGAGGAAAACTTTAGAGGCTGGGCACCGATGGCTCATACCTATAATCCCAGTTACTTAAGAGGCTAAGGTCTGAGGGCCATGGTTCAAAGCCAGCCTGGAGGAAAGTCTGTGAGACTCTTATCTCCAATTAACCACCAGAAAACTGGAAGTGGCACTATGGCTCAAAGTGGTAGAATGCTAGCCTTGAGCAAAAAGAGCTCAGGGGCAGTGCCCAGGCTCTGAGTTCAAGCCTCAAGAAAAAAGATAGAGGGGGAAAAATACTTCAGAGCAGGTTGTTAATGGCAAAACCAGAACCAAGGATTAAAAAGTAGATGATAGTGATAGGTTTTCATGGTTCAGTATTGTTTTGTTTCTTATTATCTGTGTCCTAAATTGTGTGGTTTCTAATTTTCTAATTGCATCCCACATTTGGGAAACATTACATTAAATATAATCAAAGATATCAGTGTACTCCAAAAATCCAAGACATGTTTACTAACATTAATATCCTAATAGGGGTCTTTCTAGCCATCAATTCCAAACTTTCAATGAAAAATAAATCAATCATCTGGATACAGTGAATCTTGTAGTTAAAAAGAACTTAGGTTATGGGATTCAGGGCCTGAATCTGAGTACACACTCACACACACACACACACACACACACACACACACACACACAGAGGTGTGTATGTATGTGTGTATATATACATGTATATATGTATGTATGTATATGTATATATATACATACATTTGATTTGCAAATGACTGCTCAAGTAAGGCTCATCCCATCCCATCCTCAATCCCAGGGTGCTCAGTTTACCTAGGAGCCACGGTGCACAGGAGCCACGCAGACCGCCTTCGGTGGAATTGAGTACAGAGTCAGGCAGCGGGATGCAATGGCGCACCATGGCCCCATAAAGCCCGTACTCAGCCATCACACTGCTGCCACCCCAGCGCTTCTCTCGCTTGCGCCACTTGGCCCTCCTGTTTTGAAACCAGACCTGGAAGGAGACGGAAGGGCACACAAGGAAAGACTCAGTGAAGAGGGATACTTGGAGGAGATGATTAGTCTCAGAATGTTATTAGGAAGGGCTAACTGTCCACCCCACAGAAAGGCAGTGCACCCAGGACTTCACAGAAGAGAGATCAAGCTCAAGGCAAAGCCATAGGGATTCAGCATGGGGTCAGGAGATAGCTCACTGAAGTTTCCCTGTGAGTCAGGAATGAAAAAAAAACAGGAGCATCTTATTTTCACTATATTGTATAAAGAGGCTTAAGACACCATTTCCTGATGGTTCCCATTGAGTGGAAAGAGTCCCCTGAGATAATGGCCTCTCCTAGTCCTTTGTTGTTGAACTGCTGATATTTTCCATGAAGAATATTAGATGAATAAAAGAATGCTATTGAGAGCAAGGCACAGGTGGGTCATGCCTTTAATCCTAACTACTCAGGAGGCTGAGATCTGAGGATCATGGTTCAAAACCAGCCATGGCAGGAAAGTACCTCAGACTCTTATCTCCAATTAACTACCAAAAAGCTGGAACTGGAGCTGTGCATCAAGTAGTAAAGCACTAGCCTTGAGGAAAAAATGTTTAGGGACAGTGTTATAGCCCTAAGTTCAAATCTCAGGACTAGCACCTAAATAAATATGAAAAAGAAAATTATTGAATCGGCATAGCTATTATAAAAAGAGAAAGTTAGTGGCAAACTCAAAGAGGGAAAAGGTACAAAATTCTCTCTGTATGTGACCATACGTGTGCATACTCATATATAATATGTATATGAATTTTCAGGGCTAGCAGACATAGGACTTAGAAAACCGGAGTGTGGAAAGATTATGTTAGGCTGTATGATTTCTTTGAGGATTTTAAGTGCAGATATAATAATGTTTTACAGTGACATAGTTTAATGACATTTCTATTGTATAATTTAATAACAAATAAAAGTTTTCGCCAGGCTCATACCTGTAATCCTAGCTACTCAGGAGGCTGAGATCTAAGGATGGAAATTTGAAGCCAGCCTGGAAAGACTATGAGACCCTTATCTTCAACTTAACACCAAAAAGTCAGAAGTGGAGAGGTGGTTAAGTAGTAGAATATCAGCCTTGAGTTAAGAAAAAAAAAAAAAAAAGCTACAGGACAGTAGCCAGGCTTTGAGTTCAAGTCCCACAAGTAATAATAAATAATACATTAACAAATAAATAAAAGATTTAAAAGTATAAGGAGCAGAGTGAACTCTATGTATCTTTAGCCAAATGACCCTCCATTTTTAAGCTAAAGGGATATATTGGGCTATTTAGAAGTCTTTTTTGGGTTGGCTCAATGTGTGTAGGAATGGCATGTGATTCAAAGTCTTTGGGAAGGAGAAAGGGGATCCCAGACACCTGTATTCGATCTTCAGGGAGCTCAGTTTTCATAGCCAGCATTTCCCGGGCATACACATCAGGGTAGTGGGCCTCACTGAATGCCTTCTCCAACTCTTCCAGCTGGTGAGCCGTGAAAACTGTCCTGCAGGGAGCCAGAAATACAAGTGTGGGCATGCGCTCACAGGGACAGCCAAGCTGCCAAGACTAAGGGCCATTAAGTCCCTCCCCTGCTATCATTACCCCCAAAGCTCTCCTAACCACTGGACACCCCACCTCTGAAAAAGAAAATATAAGGTCTCTGTGAAGCTCAGAAGTTTGGTTCAAAGATGACAGAGTGTTAACTCTTTCTTGTATGCATACACGCATGTGCATGAATGTGTGCTGAGGAATGAACTCAGGACCTCGTGCCAAACTCAGCTACATCACCAGCCTTTAGCTCTTAATGAATTCCATCAACTTCATTCTAACAAGACCCATTTTACAGAACTACACATTTGTGTCATTAAAGTGGTACCCAAAGGTAATTTGCAGCCTCCTGGGAATTGCAATGTTTTCCTGGCAAATGATTGCTGTGGCCTTCTCACCACCAATAAGGAAGTCACTGGGCCTGCCATAACCCAGGGCCATATGTGCTCAGATGCTGGCTCCATAGACAGGAGGATGGTGTGTGAGGAACAGTATCAAAAAGCACAGCCCAGCCCCTTCTGCAGTACCTGTGCCTCCGCTTCTTCCTCTTGCCTAGGGTGGGGGAAACTTTCAGGTCACTCCTGTCGTCAGAAGGACTGTCCTCATCTGTTAGCACAAGGAAAAGAGAACTATAAAGATCACACTTTTTTTAACCTTATTTCCTGGATTTCAACATGAGGGTTGAGGCTACCAGCCTGTTAGGAATGTATTTAGCTGTAAGAGCTAGAATTTTTAGCTGTCTCAGATTCTAGGCACTGTACTATGCTTAACATTGTTATGCCATATCTCAATTATTCTACAAACAAACCAGCAAACAACCCTAAGGTAGTTGCTATTGTTATTATTACCCTTCTTTTATAGGTGAGAAAACATCCTCAGGAAAAGAGATTAAATAAATTGTCTAAAATCACACAGGGAGTAAATAATGATGTCGAGGTTCAAATCCCAGATTGTGTGAAATCAAAGCTACATGGCCACTTTTTGCCCTTTTTCTACACCCCACAAATAGATTTACCTACTTCCATTTGCCTTCCACCTCATCTTAACTTCCATATCAACATTTCTCAAAGGGAGAGATGAGGCTTGTGATACCCTAATCTTTGTCAAAACTCCCCCTGCTCTGGTGTCCCATTCCATACTCTAGAGGTGGGCCCAGGAAACTTATTTTTCCAAGTGTGTTCAGACCATGTGTAGATATATTGGAAAATTTAAGAATCACTCTACTAAGATGTTGGCTGCTTATGCCTATAATCCTAGCTACTCAAGAGACTGAGCTATGAAGATTGCAGTTCAAAACCAGCCTCCACAGGAAAGTCCATTGAGATTCTTATCTCCAATTAACCAGCCAAAAGCTAGAAGTAGAAGCATGAGTCAAGTGGTAGATCATCAGCCTTGAATAAACAAAAGCTAATAGACAGTGCTCAGGCACTGTTCAGGTCCCAGTACCTACACACACACACACACACACACACACACACACACACACACACACACACTATCACTCTACTGTGCCTGGCCCTTTTATATCCATGTATCTAAAGAAAGGTTAGAAAAATAAACTATGTTCAGCTTCATGATGGTTCAAAAACACAACTGCCTCAAAATATTTAAAACAGAATAAATCCAAGCAAAAAATTTTAAGTAATGATAGTTTTTCTCCTACATCAATTAGTTCACCAAAGAACTGTGTGCCTGGGTTATAAACATTCTATGATCAGCTGTCCAATCCAGTAGCCATTAGACACATGAGGTTATCAGATGCATAGAATGAGGCTATTCAAATTGAGACCTTCCATAAATATAAAATGCTCAGTGGATTTAGAAGTTTTAATACCCTTCAAAGTAAAATAGTTTACTGATTACATGGAAATAATATGTGCATGCAATATTGACTTAAAAATAGTATTTAGGCTGAGAGTGTAGCTCAATAGGAGTACTTTGCCTAGCATGCTCAAGGCTCTGGATTTCATCCCCACACCACCAAAATTAAGGCTTAAATGAATAGTACACTGGCACTCTACCACTTGAGCCCTGACTCTACGTCCAGGTTTTTTGTGTGTTTTGTTTTCTTGTTCATTGGAGATGGTATCATGCCTGGGGTGGCTTCAAACTGATTCTCAGGTCTCAGCCTCCTGCAGAGCTAGCATGACAGGTGTGAGCCTCAATTCTTTTTCCTCTCAAAGTGACAAAAGCTTTCGTCAAACTCTCAACTACTTTATCCTATATCTGTTGGATACTGCTTTAGGTCTTTGTGAAATGCACTCACAGGAAAGGGTTTACTGCATTTCATCTTTGATTATCTATTCTCACAGAAGAAAGAACCCGTTCTATGAAGGTGGCATTTGGATTTTTGGTGACACAACTTAGTTTATCTTTCAGGAAGGCTCATTAGGACTTTATTTTTATTTTTAACTATATTTATTTAGTGCTCATCTATCCTGATGATCTGCCATGCTTTATTTTACTTTATACTGATTTCTTTTAATTTTGTGGCCGTCCTGAGCACTAAGTTTAGGACAGTGCTGGGCAAGCACTGTACCACTTGAGCCCCATGCAAGTATATCTGTTTCCTTGTACTATCACTAAAACAATATATTCGTTTTGACTTGGCTGCCTGGATGCTCTAGTCTAGGTTCTACCCTATAGATTCACTATATCTGAGTGTGTGTGCATGCGTGCGTGTGTGTGTGTGTGTGTGTGTGTGTGTGTGTGTGTAATTCTCCTTTTTCTTTCCCCACATCCCCAGCCTCTCGATTTGCCCTGGTGCTTCTTGGTATTTAAATGACTTCTCTTTGCGCTTAATCCACACCTCCACATTTTTGAGGAAAGAAACAGGCTCCACACAATAGGCGAGCCTAACTCCAGCGACACGGGCCATCATCTTTTCATTCCGGCCTGCTAGGGTTGGGAAGAACGACACCCGGGACTCCCTTTTCGGCGGCAGAGAGGCTGGTAGCTCCAGGACTCACTGCTCCATCCTCCATCCTCCGCGCGCACCGGTACCCTTTCCATCACTTTAGCAAACCTTCGCCCGCCCCGCTCCCTGACCATCAGCAGGGTCCCCCTGCTGGTTGGTGAACCCGACAGGTTCCCAGCGGCTCCCCGCCAGGTCCAGACCAGCGCCAAGAGCTGGGAGGAAAAGATCGTGGGGGTGATGGCTCCTTCCCCCACTTCACTCTAGCTCGCTGCACCTGGTCGTATCCCGAGCTTGGTGGTGGGAGTCCCCGCAGTCCTGGGAGAAGGGGGTCTCGAAGGACAGGCAGGGATCTGGGGTACAGCCAGGGGCAGGTGGCAGAGCCGCTCAAATAAATACGCCTCTCTCAATTGGGCATCCCTCTGGGGTCCCGACTTCCTAGAGACTTGGGGTACTGGGGGAGCCATGAGCCCCCTTTGCAGGGCCCCAAACCACCAGGACCAAGGACAGGGGCCGGAAGCGCGGGCCTGATTACCGGACGTCGAGACGCTCTCGCTGCGCTTCTGGGGTCCGAGAGCAGGCGGCGGACGGCCGGGGACCTGCGGGGCAGCGGGCTCGGGTCCCCCGGGTGGCAGAAACGGCACGTCGGCTAGAAGCAGGCAGGGCGCCCGGGTAACGGAGGATGGCTGGGAGCTGAAGCCGCAGAGGAGGCCCAGGCCCAACGGGAGAGCCCCGCGCGCCAAGCACGAGCCACCAAGCCCAGACCCCGGGCCGGGTGAGGTCGCCGGGTTCTCACAGCTGGATCCCGGCCCGGGACCCGCGGGAGCCGGCAGGTCCGCCTCCAAGCCCAACAGGTCTGTGATGGCAAATCCTCGAGGGCGCGAACCCGTGGAGGAACTGCCCGGCACCAGGGCCCTGCTCCTGACGCGCCCGTCACAAAGAGCGTCCCGTCCGGTCATGATTCTCTGATCCCCCTCTGATCCCCTTTCCAGAGGAGGCTTAGCTCCGAAGACGCTTTATATGCCCCGCCGGGCATCGAAGGCCTGGAGGGTTCCAATCAGCAAGGGGGCAGGCGCGCGCGCGGATCCGGGAGATGAGGACGCGTTCTCCCCTCCCTCGGTTGCCGCCCTCCCAGCTGCAGTTCTCCCTCTCGTCCCTCCAGCTGTCCCCACCCCACCCCCATTCTGTGATCGTGGGGAGGCCAGCGACAGCAACCCTGCTGTCAACCAGAACCTCTAAAAGCTACAACTTCCACATCCTGATGGGGCCTTCTTCCTTCCAGACCCTCCAGGTCTGGTTTTCACTCCAGGAACCCGAACCCTCCCAACATGCCTACTAAAACAGGACTCAGGGTGACATTGTCCAAAAAGAAATGTACTCTTTACTCTTATGTCACTGTAACTAACCCCTCTTTATAATAACAATTAAAAATGTATTGAAAGAAAAAGTTATTTGGGCTCCGTGGTTTATGCCTATAATTCTAGCTAAAAATCCAGAGAACGGCAGTTGGAAGTCAGCCAGGGCAGAAAAGTAAAGTTAAAAGCAGAGCTGGGGGCTGGGAAGGTGGCTCCGTGGTAGAGTGCTTGCCTTGCATGTATGAGGCCCTGGGTTCCATTCCCCAACACCACATAAGCAGAAAAAACTGGAAGTGTGCCATGGCTCAAGTGGTAGAGCACTAGCCTTGAGCTGAAGAGCTGAGGGACAGTGCCCAGGGCCAGAGTTACGGCCCAACGACCGACAAAAAAAGCAGAGCTGGAGGCATTACACAAGTGGTAGAGCACCAGCCCAACAAGCTAGAAGAGCAAACTCCCCATCCCCCCAAAACCCACACCTGTAGGAAGTAACAACAGAATAAAATGACCAAGAGTCACATTCCTCCCTGCACTACCACCAAAACCACTACTGGAATGACCACCACTGGTATGACTTCACCGAAAAAGATCTGAGCTGAAAAGAATGGAAATGTTTGTTTAATTCATGGGCAGTTTGCTTCCAGTCAAATCTTCCTCCAGGACTCTCTGGGCTGGATGATAGGGGCTTGAAAACTCGCAGGCAGGGCGCTAGGTTTAACCAAAACAATCACGTTCTAGGGAAACATCAGGAAAACCATTAATATTTAGAATAAATACATGCCAACATCTTAATCCAATATGCCTAATGGGGTGGTAGTGATAAAATAGGATTCGCCTACAGGAACGCATGGATCTTCATGGAAACAAGCAAATTGTCCGATTTTATGCTTATTCCCAGACAGCCCGCTTTTTATGTGAAAACTCCACATTTGTTAAAATTGCGAAAACCAAACTCCAGGCTCAGCCTTGGGCCCAGTCACGCCTCATCGCTTAGAGCCTACCTCACCCTTTCTAATAATAGGACCTGGAAGGATTTGGGGACATGAACCCTGGACTCTTCCTAACTCCCCCAGGGCCTGACAGTCCCAGACCACCCAGCGTGGCTTCTTGCAAGCGCGGCTGGAGTCAGACTCTCAAAGTGGGTCCAGCTCACATTGCTCTCCGGCCAGGCGCCAGGCCGCGGCTAAACGTGCAGATTAAACAAGGGGCTTCCGATAAAGATAATTACAAGAGGCTGCGCATTAACTTTCCATTATTAAAGGAAGACCCAAATCTCCCCCTGGCAAGCTGTTCCTGGGATTAGCAAAACAATAACTTTCCTTTGGGATAATTGTCCTTTGAATCGTTCTGAGCTGGGGAGGAGGGGCCGCTTTAGATGGCTCTAGTCGGGGCTTGTTGTTGTTGTTGTTTTAACTCTGCCAAGAATTTTGGCCCCAAATTTACCTCTGGATTTAGGAGAAGGCGTCAGCAATAAACCACCCTGCCAAACTACCTTCAGGCTCTTTGCCTGGCAACGTGGGCATTTATAAATCCGAATTTGACTTTGCAGTCAATAGAGATTCCACCCATTTTTGTAATCTGCAGCCAGGTTAGGCTAGGCGGACCGTTTACTCTAAGATGGTTCGACCAGTGTCCCCTAGTCCAGTGTTTGAGGGGGATCAGGAAGTCACCGAGATGACACACCCCAAGTGGATGGCCAGGGATCCAAAGGGACCAAAAGGCCCGGGGGGGGGGGGGGCGGGAGAGCCTGACTTCAGCCGCTGTGTGTAAGATGACCTCAGGCAATGCCAGGAGCAGACTTGTTTGCAGCCCTTTGGGAAAGATCTTACCAAACCCATTTTGCAGAAGCGGAAAGGTGACGTTTATTAATTGGGTTCACCAGACACGAGTGACACACGAGAGATGGAGAACAAGAGCCCGGGACTGAGGGGTTCAGAGAGTGAGACGAGGCAGGGCTCTGGCAGGGGACGGGGGTTAGTTCCTGCAATTCCTAGACAGGGACACCCCTAATGCCTACCATCCCTTTGATAGGAAAGAGACCTGCGGGGACCTTGGCACGGGGCGAGCTGGATCCAAGCCTAGGCATTGCCGGAGCCGAACATCAAAGAACACTTTCTTGGCCTTGTCTTCACTAAGAAACGCCACCCCGTGCAGCGCCCACCTCTGTAATCTGCATCCCAGCCCCTAGCAGCTGGGAACGATCCAAGGTCCAGTCGTGTGCTGTAACTCAGTTAGTGCCCCCTCCTTCACACACACACACACACACACACACACACACACACACACACAAAGTCAAGCAAGGGATGCGCGCGCGCGCACACACACACACACACACACACACACACACACACACACACACACACACAAAGTCAAGCAAGGGATGCGCACGCAGTAGCCAAAGAGGGGCAAGGAGCTTACAGCCCAGCGTCCGCCAAGGTAGATGGAGGAACAGAGTCCAGTCGTTTAGGGGGCGTGGCTAAGGAAAAGTGAGCCTCCTGGTCCCCGGCGCCCACTCACAGTCCACACTGCGCACACCTGGGCGCACCGGGGTGCACCGGAGTTCCTCCCGGCCTCCTCCTCCGGCCCGATGCAAATCTGCAGCCCGGGGGCCTGACCCCAGGCCACCTCTGAGAGTGGTTTTGGAGGCGTGAGTCAGAGAAAGAGTCTAGATCTGTCTTCATCAACCGGGATAATCCGGGATTTAATTAATCAGGAAAACTGGTTTCTCTGCTCCTTATTTTCAGTGAGGGTTTCAAAACAGCCGATCGCCAAGTGCTTTCCACTTCCCACTTGCCTGGACTGGGGGTGCTTTCTAGACCCTCCTCCTCCCACTTCTACCCTCAGCTCTACCCCACATACACCAGGCTTAGCCTAGTGTGGTTGTGGGTGATCTACAGACGCCCCTCTTTTCAGCCACCTCAGAGCCTGGGCTGGCTAAACTGGCAGCCTAAAGGAATCAGACACAATAGAAATGGGATGCACAGCTGGGGGGTGGGGGTTATATACCCTTGGGAGTGTCTCCACAAATGAACTCCTCGGTGCTGGGCCGTCTGGTTTCCTCCAGCCTATCTTGATTGCTCTTCTCAGCTGCTATTGTGTCCGTAATGATTGATGTAGGAGGTGATTTTGACCCTGTCTACATCTACTCTGTAGTGTACATGCGCGCGGGTGCATGCATACACACACACACACACACACACACACACACACAGTCCCCCAACTTCCACTGCTGCCCATCTTCCCCTGGGGAGGTTCACTGGCTCTGAATTTTCTTTGCCTACAAGCATAATGTTTTGAAAAGCCCTGAGCAGAGACTGACAGGAATTGGATTATTTGTTTATTTATTTATTTTATTTTTTATTTATAAATACCCTAATCCACTCCTCCAATATCTAGAATGCATTCTATTCTGTTCAAAAGTCCTAACAGGACCATGCCCTGGTTACTTACTAATGATGGCTTTCATACTGCCCGCCCACACTGCCTACCTGCTAAGTGTGTTGGAAGTGAACACCTTACCCAGGCCCTCATAGGAGAATGCCCGTATTTTGGCAAAAGCCCTTAATCTAGCACACGCAGTATGTTTGTGCTAGTGAGAGGAGGTATGATGTGCGAGCACTCCTCTTGTTTAAAGGACTGCTACAGTCACGTCTTCTCCCAAACCCACTCCCTGTATAGACCAGGCTAGTCACCTGCTTCTTGCCAGCTCCTTCCCTCCCACTGCAGGCTTCATTTGGCCCTGGGAGTTCCCCCACTTTCAATAAATCTCATGGACCTAGACACTGTCTCTAGTCTAGGGACCCCAGCTCAGACACTTTCCTTCACCTCTTGCCTCGTCATAGATGTTCCCAGAAGTCACCTCCAGACAGACATCTGGAACTCATGACTGAGTCCCCCGGGACACCTTTCCCTCACCTGGAATCCCATGGTACAATTATCTCCCTGCTAAGAACTTTCAAATCTGTCTCCAACCTGGAACATGCTCCTAAAGCCTCATCTCCAGTGGCCTCTTGCCTAGAAACAATGAAATATTGCCCATCCAAAGCTGACTTCAGTATCTCCCCTTCCAGCCTGCACTTCCCCCAGGCTTCCTTACTTCCCTTCCCAGAAGGCCAAACAGAGCCCTGAGCTCAGTGCTGGTCTTTCCACAATATCTACTAGGCTCATTTTGACCACAATTCTATTGATAGCATTATTGTTCACATTTTTCAGGTGAGAAAACAGAGATTTAAAGTAGTCAAATAGTTACCTAAATTGTTCAAGGTCTCTCAGAGCTACTATTTGAACCCAACCAATAAGAACCTGAAACCTGACTCTGGGCCCTGGCTACCCTGTGACCCTCTTCAAATTCTCTCAGAGCAGAAATCTCTATGTCCACCACGTCCCGCCCTCCCACCCCCCCCACACACACTTGGGTCAAGGCCAATCGCTCATCTATAGACTAGAGCCTTTTTTTTTTTTTAGTTAGTTTATGATTGCTCTTTGGCAATGCAAAGTTTTTTTTTTTCCAGTGTTCCTACCTAGGACCTTGACCCAATATCTGATGTAAGCAGCTCCTCACTATAACAGCAGTGGGAAGTGTACAGTGTCTCCTCTGAACATCCTGACGCCCACACAGCAATCTTCTAGCATGATATGGCCTGTTCTTGTTTAGATGTCTAGCCTTGCTCTTTTTCCCTGGCCTTCCATATACCTGAGGGGAAAATACTATTATTCATAAAAAATCTTTTGTGCATAAATGATCAGGATGTTGTTTGCATCCAAGATCTCTGTGCACAGCATCAGTCTCTGTCCTTTAGGGTCTCCTCCTGCCTTCTTCATCCTCTATCACTCCGATCTCTATTCCACAGCCCCAGGATCTTTGCAAGAGCACACTATTACTCCAGTCTTCAAATTCCTCAAGGACTCCCCAACTCTGCCCTCGCAAAGCTAACTTGCTAGTGACTCAAGAGGCCATCCTACCACATGCTTGGCTCCTCTAGACGCAAGTGAGCTATGGGGAGTCCATAACCCAGTAATGCCATAGAACTAACACCAAACTGTGTTAAGTGATCCCAAACTGTCATCAGTGACTATTCAGCATGCCCAGGAGATTACCAACCTTTAACCTTTTCCATGGCTAAATGTTTTGGTTACCACTTCAGCATAGTAGATTACCCCAAAATGTTGCCACTGAGTAAAAACCATTTTGTCTTGACCATGGTTATGTAGATCTGAAATTCAAGGAGAGCTGAGCGGGGCCACGTTCACTTGGAGCTCCTTATGTGGTTGTCATTTAGGGCTATGGTCACCCCAGGGGTCTACCAGGCTAGACTCTGAAGTGGCACACTCTCAGGGCGAGAAGCTAATGGGCCTCAGAGAGATCTCAGAGAGATTGGAAGCATCCCAAGAGAACAAGGTGGATGTTGCCTGATCTTAACAGCCCACCTCAGAACTCCAAGTGTCATTTCTACCATGCTCCATCAGCAGAGCCATATTCTGACTTTGGGGACAATCCTAGACCCGTTTGCCTTCATTTACATATTTGTTCCAGTACTGGGCCTTGAACTTAGGGTCTGGGTGGTGTCCCTTAACTTCTTCTGCTCAAGGCTAGCACTCAATCACTTGAGCCACTGCTCTACTATTCCTGTCTTTTTGCTGGTTAATTGAAGATAAGAGTCTCACATAGTTTCCTGCATGAGCTGGCTTTAAACCACAGTTCACAAATCTCAGCCTCCTGAGTAGTTAGGATGACAGGCATGAACCTCCAGCAGCAGGCTTCCATAAAAACATTAAGCTTAAACCCTGCACCAGAATCAACTCCAAATGGATCAAAGACCTTGAACTCAAAGCAGACACTCTGAAAGCATTACAGGATGGAATAGGAGAAACCCTAGGTTTCCTTGGCTCAGGCCAAAATTTTCTGAATAGAGACCCGGAAACACAACAAATCAAAGAAAGGTTGGACAAATGGGATTGCATAAAGTTGCAGAGCTTCTGCAGGGCAAAGGACATAGCTAGCAAGATCAATAGAAAGCCCACGGATTGGGAGAAGATCTTTACTAGCCATACAACGGACAAGGGTCTCATATCTAAAATATACTTGGAACTCAAAAAATTAAACCCCCAACAACAAATCCTCAAAGAAACAACTGCCCAATAAATAAGTGGGCGAAAGACTTAAAGCGAAACTTCTCTGAAGAAGAAAGGAGGATGGCCAATAGACACATGAAGAAATGTTCAACATCCCTAGCCATAAAAGAAATGCAAATCAAAACAACATTGAGATATCACCTCACTCCAGTTAGAACGGCAAAAATCAAGAACTCTAATAACAACAGATGCTGGAGGGGATGTGGACAGAAAGGAACCTTACTTCATTGTTGGTGGGAATGTAAACTTGTTCAACCACTTTGGAAAGCAGTATGGAGGTTCCTCAAAAGACTTCACATAGAACTCCCCTATGACCCAGCAATCCCACTTTTGGGCATTTACCCAAATGTTTACAAACAAGACCACACTAAAGCTACCAGCACAACTATGTTTATTGCAGCATTATTTACCATAGCTAAGATATGGAACCAACCCAGATGTCCCTCAGTAGATGAATGGATCAAGAAAATGTGGTATATATACACAATAGAATTCTATGCCTCCATCAGAAAGAATGACATTGCCCCATTTGTTAGGAAATGGAAAAACTTGGAAAAAATTATATTAAGTGAAGTAAGCCAGGCCCAAAGAAACATAGGTCCCATGGTTTCCCTTATTTGTAATATCTAGTAGATGTATGAGTCAAGTGGAAAAGGTCAGATAATGTGATGTCAGGAAAATGAACCCTTAAATATGTATTTTAATGTTTTTTCTTTTATGCATGTGTTTCTAACACATTTATAAGATTATCTCTTTGTTGCTTTGTATGTCCCTCCCCCACAGTATAACCCCTGCTTTCACTATATTTGATGTCAGTATAACTTGTGGAGGAGATGGGGAAAAACCAGTTGTTTATGGATACAGGTGGACCTTTTGCAACAATGAGAAGTACAAGTTGTCATGTCCAAAAGGAGCTTTACAAAGTCGGTGGGGGGGGGGAAGGAGAAGGATTGGATTGGGTAGGGGGGGGAAGCTGGGAAGGGATGTGAAGGGTAAACAAAGGAGGAGGCTGCAATGCTTGGTAAGAAATGTACGCATTATCCTGCCCATGTAATTGTAACTCCTCTGTACAGTATGTTCACAAATAAAATAAAATAAAATTAAAAAAAAACATTAAGCTTAAGATTGGAGGCATGGCTGAAGTGGTAGAGCTGTAGATGAACAAAAATATTAAATTCAACCACTTTGGAAAGCAGTATGGAGGTTCCTCAAAAGACTCTACATAGAGCTCCTCTATGACCCAGTAATCCCACTTTTGGGCATTCCAATGATCACAAACAAGACCACACTAAAGCTACCAGCACAACTATGTTTATTGCAGCCTTATTTACCATAACTAAGATATGGAACCAACCCAGATGCCCCTCAGTAGATGAATGGATCAAGAAAATGTGGTATATATACACAATGGAATTCTATGCCTCCATCAGAAAGAATGACATTGCCCCATTTGTTAGGAAATGGAAAGACTTGGAAAAAAATTATATTAATTGAAGTAAGCCAGACCCAAAGAAACATAGGTTCCATGGTTTCCCTTATCTGCAATAACTAGTATATGTCTGAGTCAAGCAGAAAAGGTCAGATAAGTTGATGTTAGGGGAATGAACCCCAAGATAAGTATTCAAATGTTTTTTTGTTTTTTTTTCCTTTCATGCAATTGTTTCTAACATATTTATAAGATGATTTCTATGTTGCTTTGTATGTCCCTCCCCCACGGTATAACCCATACTTTCACTGTATTTGATGTTGGTATAATTTGTGGAGGGGAAGAGAAAAAAACAAATCATTTAACTAGGGATACAGGTGGACCCATTGCAACAATGGGATGTACAAGTCATTATGTTGAAAAACGAACTTCACAACTTTGGTGGGGGATGGGGGTGAATCGGGTGGGGATAGGAAGGGATGGGAAGGGGAAACAAAGAGGAGGCAACAATGCTTGAGACAAACATGCTCTACCTTGAAGTCATGACTGTACGTTTGTTATTATACCCATCTTTCCTTCAGATCTGAATATAAATTAAAATACATTTATGGGCCCGTGTGGCGCTGTGACCATGACTAAATGAGCCATGTTGGCTAGTGTAAGTAGCCTCAAACCTATCTATATCCAAGGATAGGACATATACACTGCTTCTCCAAGACAGAGCATGTTTTAAGAGTACCACGCATTTACAGGGTGAGGGGATGAGCAGAGATTCCCTTCTACTGAGGCCCACAAGACTTCTCATCTGTAGTCTTTTATAAACTTCATGCCTCAGCAGGAAAAATCTCTTCTGAACTCTTGGAGCACTAATATTTTCTATGCCACTTAGATTAAGTTCTTTTGCCTCATCTCTTGACTGGTTTCAAGTGCTTGGAATCATGTCTTCCTCATCATCATATGCCCCTTCCCCCCAAAAATATTCTTTGCTTTGAAAGGCTGCATTTCCTCATGTGGCTTCTAAAATGGTCTCCTTAGCACGTATCAGTGGGTTTTCAGATTGTGGTTCCTGGACCAGCAGCACCTCTATCACCTGACTACTGGCTGGGAAAACAAACATTGGGCTCTCCTATAGTTACTGAAACAAGAACACTGAGGTGGGGCCGCCCACTCACCCCAGGGAACTGAGATGCTTACCCAAGTCCAAGAATCAATGTCTTTTATTGATGTTTTAAGAAGCTGGTTTAACAACCATATTCTAGGCACAGAAGCACTAAGTTACTCCCAATGAAAAATGTCCAGGTTTAGCACTAAAACCTATCAGCAGCCAGACAGGAGCTTAGGAAACAGCAAGTCAGGGTAGCACAAAAAGATGGAAAAAAGTAAACAAAATATTTTATGTTTAACCTATTATATATAATATAATTCTACTAATTATATATACTATATAGTCATTTTATCATATAATATGTAATTTGACACATAATATTGTATATAATATAATGTATAATTTGTATAATATTATATATATAATATATATCATTATATATAATAAAATGAATAGCTAGTGGAGGACTCAGTCTGTGCTCCTATACTTTACAGGCATCCACTCATTAACACCTGTGATATAATCTTACTAAAGGAGGGTCTGTTAGGATTGCCTTTTATAGATGAGAAAACTGAGGTGCAGTGTTATAACAAGCCCAGCAGTCATTTGGCTTGACACAGCAAAGGTGTGCTGGAAAAAGACAATGTTGGAAAGTTCCTTACCCTTGGTTATGGCTTAGTATTGCCTTTGTTGTAGTTGTTTTTGTGCCAGTGCTGGGACTTGAACTCAGAGCCTTGTGCCCTCATTTGGCTTTTTTGATCAAGGCTAATACTCTACCACTTGAGCCATACCTCCACTTCTAGCTTTGTGCTAGTTAATTGAAGATAAGAATATTGGGAATTTTTCTGCCTCAGCTAGCTTCAAACTTTGATTTTCAGATCTTAGCCTCCTGAGTAGCTAGGACCATAGGTGTTAACCATGGTGCCTGGCTTAGTATTGGTTTTATGTATTTTCTTCACTTTTGAGTGCTTAGAGCCTATAAAGGTCTTAATCTTGTGCTGCCTGATTACTGTGGATGGATGGTGTTATGGGCAGAAGGCAGATATCTGTGCAAAGAAATCTGTGGTTGATCTTTTCTCTGTAGCTCTCGAGATAATAGCAATTCCTGATTAGGAATCCAAGCAATCCTTTGTTTCCGAAGAAAATATTTTCCTTCCTTCTCCTATAGCAGAATGTCTTCACTTTCCTCTCCTCTCCCCTTGTCTTCCTCAGTCCCTCTCTCACCTGAACCCTTCAAACAGAGTTCATGGCCTCCCTCCTTGCTAAGTCCCATTTGAAAATCAAACAAATCCCAGGAAAAAGGAGAGACACTGGTCACCAAAGCAGGTTACATGGCTTGGATGTGAGCTAGGAAGAAGGGGAGATCATTTGGGTCTTGCCAAACAGAAGTCATGACCAAACCTGGGAGGCAGCAACTAAAGGACAGCCTGAAATTAGTGACCTGGAGGATCAGGGTCTTTGAGACTCCATCTCCCATTAACCAGCAATGAGTCAGGATGATGGGAGAAAGCAGTTTGTGTGTGTGTGTGTGTGTGTGTTAGAAGTTGCTGGGGTTTGAACACAGGGTCTCATGCTCTGGCTTGGCTTTTTCACTCACAGCTGGCATTCTTCCACCTGAGCCACTCTTCCACTTCTGGCTTTTCACTGGTTAATGGGAGATAAAAGTCTAGAGTGTAGGTTCAAACTTCAATCCCTGAACTCGGTCTCCTTAGCTAGGATTACAGACCTAGCTTGGGAAGCAGTTTCTTTTAGTAGCTAGGATTATAGACCTAGCTTGGGAAGCACATCACTCAAATCCGTAAGTCCTTTCCTGATCACCTGCCCCAGCCCCCACTTCTTTTTAAATATTTTTTATTGGCTTGTATCAGTTATATGGGTGTGGAAGGGAGCGATTCCACCTTTATATCTCCACGTTTACACACGTTTATTCCAGTCAATTTCACTGCCTCTATCTCACTCTCTGCACCCTCTAAAACACAACATCCCTAACAGGTACCCCCACTTCTGACTGATTACCTCTTAGCTGTCAGACTAATCATCAAATACTCTTTCAATTGGCTAGAACACAGAATAAGAAAATACCTGACTTCAGTTATTCCTTAGTTTTCATAGCCTTGTGCCTGTTCATTTTCAGAAAATACGGCCTAAAAGGCTTTACTTGGACCTATCAAATGACAGCCAATTGTACCTATTTTTCTTTCATCTTGGGGCACCTTGTTTATTGCCGTATCTAAGACCTGTTAGAGGTACTTTAAGGAACAAAACTACAAAATCAAAATGAGGTACAACTGGAAAATATACATTTTAGAATGTTCCTGGCAGTTCTGAGCAAAACCTAATGTATTCAATCTATATCTCCTTTGTATGTGACTTTAAATGCCTGAGAAATAAAGTGCATGGCAGATGGAGAAAGAACTACACCTACATGTGAATATACGTAAGAACCGATTTTCTAGTTATGTATCTAACAGATTTAGCACAGACTCTCCACCTCTGAGGGGGGATTAATCCTACTAAATGAAGCCGGTTTCCTCAAATTCAGGGAATTGCTTCCTAGATTATGGTTTAGGGAGATGTTTATCTTGCACACGTATGTGATGTGCCTCTCGTTATAGTGTGAGAGCCCTTTAATCTGGGCTCACAGCCCAGTGTTTATGATGGCTAAGTGTGTGGTTCATGTACCATGAAAGGCATTCCACCACACACAGTCCACTGCTCAGGGACTGATGGCATCCAAATTTTGCTTCTTGTTTGTTTGTTGCCAGAAATTGAATCTAGGACCTCACACATGCTAAGCACATGCTCTACTACCTTGTCATACCCTTAGGCCCCTAAATTTGTTTTATTTCAAATGTTAGGTATGGGCTGCCAGTATCTTTTTCCTTTCCTTTCCCTTCCTTTCCCCGTGTGTGTGTGTGTGTGTGTGTGTGTGTGTGTGTGTGTGTGTGTGTGTGTGTGTGTGTGTGTGTGTGTGTGTGTGTGTGTTACTGGGGAGCTTGAACTTAGGGCCTCTTATGCTCTTGCTTAGCTTTTTCTGCTCAAGACCAGCATTTTTACCACTTGAGCCATATCTCCACTTCTGGCTTTTTGCTAGCTAACTAGAGATAAGAATTTCTTAGATTTGCCCACCCAGGTTGGTTTTAAACTGAAATCCTCAGATCTCAGACTCTTGAGTAGCTGGATTGCAGATGTGAACCACAATCACCCAAATCCAGAATCTTTTTCAAAAAGGCCAATGAAAATATTTCATCTGTAAGTCTAAATCAGTTATATATATATTATATATCTAATAGATATTAGATATTAGATATTAGGTATATCTAATAGGGGCTGAGGATGTAGCTTAGCAATAAAGTGTGTGCTTAGCATGCACAAGGCCTTGAGTTCCATATAGTACCAAAATGAAAAACAAAGTGTATGGATATATAAGGATATTTACACATATATTTTTTTGTATTCATGTGCAATGAATGTATAACGTTGCTCAGTTTGAAGTAAAAGTTACGTTGGTGCTAGTGGGTGACTCACTATAATCCTAACTACTCAAGAGACTGAGGTCTGGAGGATCATAGTTCCCAACCAGCCCAGGAAGAAAAGTCTTCATGACTCCAAACCCACAAAAAGCCAGGATGGAGGCCTACCTCAAATGTAGAGCACCAGCTTGAGCAAGAAAGTTAAGCAGAGCCGGGTGCTGGTAGCTCACTCCTGTAATCCTAACTATTCAGGAGGCTGAGATCTGAGGCTCATGGTTCAAAGCCAACCTAGGCAGGAAAGTCCGTGAGACTCTTATCTCCATTAAACCACTAGAAAACCGGAAGTGGTACTGTGGCTCAAGCAGGGACAGTGCCCAGGCCCAGAGTTCAACCCCACGACCAAAAAAAGAAAAAAGAAAGTTAAGCAGGTGTAAAGCCCGGAGCTCAAACCAGAGAAAAAGATGATTTCCCCCCCTACATCCTTTACCTTGTTGCTAGATTGTGCAGAGACCTATACTGTGCCTTCAGCAAGCTCATTTTCACTGTAAAGAAGGTGGGAAGGTAGAATTGGCTTACTACCTAGTTTGCTGGCATGTCCCAGAATGCCAAGCATGAATGTTAAATGTTCTCTTATACCACTAGAAAACTGGAAGTGGTGCTGTGGCTCAAGCGATAGAGCACTCACCTTGAGCTGAAGAGCACAGGGACAGCGCGTTCAAGCCCAGAGTTCAAGCCCCACCACCAACCAAAAAAAAAAAAAAGAATGTGTGGTTATAGAATAAATACTTTCCATATGTCTTTTCCTGGCTGGTGCCATCATTCTTCACACAGCTACAAGCTCATGGGCCTCTTTGCCTAGAGAACCATTCAAGGCAGGCAGACCCCGCTAACTCTAGAATGTACTCTCCAACTGCTTGCCTAAAGGAGTCTTTGGGCATGCCCTTCCTCTTGTGGTGGACTTTGTGCCACACACACACACACACACACACACACACACACACACACACACACACTTTTGTTTCATTCTTTCCTCCATATCATCCAGTTTTGTTCAATCCCAGATCCACCATAAGCCACAGGTACCCAATGCTTTCCTCAGGCTCTGCTTGCAGTGACCACTTGAACCATGGCTTCTGATGATAAAACCCCACGGTTGTTGGTTACCTGATTACAATTCTAGAACCGTACATCTTAAAAAGTGAATTTTGCTGCTTTTCAATCATACTTCAAAAAAGTTGCCTTAAAAAAAAATAGCCAGGAACTGGTAGCTCACACCTGTAATCCTATCTATTCAGCACCCAGCAAGATGAGCTTTTATGGGAAAGTAGTCATTGCTATTACTAGGAGAAAAGGTCTCTGTTTATGACATGTAAATCAAGGAAAAACTATGGGGAAAAAAGGAAGTGCCTTTACAGTGTGTGCACACACACGGTTCTTGAGGTTGACCCTGGGGCCTTATGAGTGCTAATCACATATTCTGCCACTGAGTTATACTCCCCAGCCCAGGACATGCATTTAGTATATCCTCACAGCATCTTGTTTGACAGCATTCTCATAGTGAGGAGACAGAGTTTAGGAATGTATCATTCTCAAGATATACCAAGTGCTGACTGAAGGGCAAGTCTGTATGTGAGCACAAAGGAAAAACCAGAGACAAGGGGAAGCAGATAGGAGAAGGCTGGGGATGTGGGGTGTGATCATTGCCTTGCCTTTTGAAAGCAAGTTAATCAGAGCTCTGTTACTCATCTGCCTGACTGTCCTGTGTTCATGGGGCCAATGTGTGATTATTTAGAATCTGGCTTAGGTTATCTCTTGTTTTATTTTCACTTAACCAGCTTCGTGTTAATAGAAAGTCCTCCTCCCTGCAGGATTTGCCTGGGATTTCTGTAATAAAATAGAAGGATTTGCCTTCAAATGCTGAAAAAACCTTCTGCAAAAAATGGTTTTTTTCAAGTGATTACGAGGCCCAGAACATATTGTCATTCCAGGGGTGCAAGCCTGTCCTCCTCACTGAGTGATGCTGACAGATGTCTCCTGTTAATGTCCAGTGATTAAATGTCACTGCAGAGGCCTTTCCTGTCCAGACAACCTGTTCCTCTCTGCAGCTGTGGTGTTGCTGTTGGTCCCAAACCCCACATTCCCTGCAAATTGTGGGCCTTCTAGGGGTGATTCCTCAGCCAACAGCAGCCCTTCCTTGCCACACCACTGGTCCATCCTAGAGAACACTTAGGATGTCAAGTGAGGATAAAATTCACCATGAAGCCAGGTGCTGGTAGCTCATGGCTGTAATCCTAGCTACTCAGAAAGCTGAGATCTGAGTATCACGGTTCAAAGCCAGCCTGGGCAGGAAAGTCTGTGAGACTCTTATCTCCAATAAACCACCAGAAAACCCGAAGTGATGGTATGGCTCAAGTGGTAGAGTGCTTGCCTTGAGCTGAAGAGCTGAGGGACAGCGCCCAGCCCAGAGTTCAAGCCCCATGACCGACAGGAAAAAAAAAATCACCATGAATACAGCCTAGGGAGAGGGCAGTGACAGGCAAGGTAGATCCATCCCCTCCTAGAAATTGATCTCCTAAAAAAGGATTTAACAGAAATGAGAAGATATTTAAATGTAAGTTCATTGAAGCATTTACTATAATAAAAAAAAACACCACCAAAACACCAGAATACCTTGGAAAAATCCTTCGATGATGAATTCACTTGGTTGGTTATGATGGTCTGTTAAAGCAAGAATTATGGAATAAATTGGTTAAATGTGGCCAGCCGAGACAGTTTTTGTTCCCATTTCTCCCCAAATCTTGCCAAATGAAAGGAAATTTTAAAATGTATAAATCCACAAATAAAGAAAATGAGAGAAAACAAAATCAGTGGACAAAGCTCAACAGAATTTCTAAGAATGTAATGGGGGTTGGGCCCTTTGGGAGAAAAGCAGGAAAGGCCAAAGGCCTGTGAAAGGAACATGGTGAACAGCTGGGTGTGCCATATAAACCAAGGAGGACCAAGAACCCCATTTTCCTGGGAAGATAAGATGGGCCCTGGGCTAAAAGGGAAATGTCTTTTGGGGGAGTAGGTGGATGTCAGAGAGCATCTTTCTCCCTGGGGCCACTTGAGCCCAGCTTTCTGGAATCTGAGCAGCTTCTCCAAAGAAACTTAAGAGCTTCTCCCTCTTGCTTAACTCCAAGTTATACATTTAAAAAGCCATGCTAAGCCAGCTGCGGGTGGCTCACACCTGAAATCCTAGCTGCTCAGGAGGCTAAGATCTGAGGATTGACGTTTGAAACCAGCTAAAGAAGACAAACCTGTGTGAATTTTACCGCAAGTTAACCAGTAAATAGTTGGAAGTGGAGGTGTGGCTCAAGTGGTTGAGCCTTGGGAGAAAAAGCCAAGCATGAGCTTTCCTCTATGTAGAAGACTATTTATTAAATTAGAATTCTGAAAGCTAATATCATTGTGGTACATTTCCTTTGGCTTGCACCACCACATTCCATTTTCTACATAATTTAAGAGAATGATACATCTAAAAGAATTGTTAATTTGGGAGTTTACAATAAAAGATATAATTTTGGAACAACAATTGAAAAGGGAGGGACCAGATCTGTAAAGTAGAAATCATATATGTGAAGTTAAGCTGCTATAAACTTAAGATAGATTGTTAAATTTTTATGGTGTTGTTAGGCACTGGTGGCTCATTCCTATAATCCTAGCTACTTAGGAGGCTAAGATATGAGAATTACAATTAGAAGCCAGCCAAGCAGAAAAGGCCATGAGATCTTTTTTTTTTTGCCAGTCCTGGGGCTTGAACTCAGGGCTGGGCACTGTCCCTGAACTTCTTTTGCTCATAACTAGCACTCTACCACTTGAGCCACAGCACCACTTCTGGCCTTTTCTGTGTATGTGGTGCTGAGGAATTGAACCCAAGACTTCATTCATGCTAGGCAAGCACTCTACCACTAAGCCACATTCCTAGCCCTCCATGAGACTTTTATCTTCAATTACCAAAATGCTGGGAATGGAGCTGTGGTTCAAGTGTTAGAGAAACAGTTTTTGAGCAAAAAAGCTAAGGCATGGTACTCAGGCTCTGAGTTCAAGCCCCAGAACCTGCAAAAAAATGAACATTAGTATGATTTCAATGAGAACCACAAATAACACAGCTATATGAAAATAAATCCACCTCAAAAACTACCTCATGACCCAACAGTCCCATTTCTAAGTGTGTATGCAGTTTTCTGTATTATTTACAGTAGCCATCTAGAAACAACTAACGTGTCCATTGACAGGTGAATGGAAAAAGAATATGGCATGCATACACACACGGACACACACACACAGAGTTATGAACATCATAATATTTCAGCCTACAACAGACAGCATATATGATGATGGTCCCCATATAACATGGTAACCATCTTTGTATAAGTACACTTTATGATCTTTGCACAATTATAATGTGAAAAATCTCAGGGCATGTTTCTATGGTTAAGTGATATTTGAAAGTTGAATATGTAATAGGATATAATTTATCCTTCAAAAAAAGAAAATCTGGATCATCATGGTTAACATTCCTAAAACCTGCTGTATTTTTTTGTAAGAAATATGGTAAACACCAATCTCACAAAGTAACAGTACAAGAAGAGCAAGGATTCTCTGTATGCCCAGGGAAAATGTTGTTATGACAGGAAGCAGAGTGGGTATGGTGGTCAGACTAAGCCAATTTTCTGGAAAAAAGCTAAGACTACAGGGAAGATTGTGCTGAGACTTGAATGTGTTGAGCCCAACTGCAGATCTTAGAGAATGCTATTAAGAGATACAAACATTTTTAACTGGGTGGAGATAAAAAGAGAAAGAGACAAGTGATCCAGTTCTAAGCTCCAAATTTTGTTATTAAGGCAATAACATCTTGACGTCTAAATTCCAACTTTTGTTATGAAGACAATAAAATCATGAGGTCAAATTCAAAAAAAGAAAATCTGTCATTCATAACATGGATGAACCCGGAGGACTATGGAGGACACTATGAGTGAAATAAGCCAGATTAAAAAAAACAGATGCTGTATGATCTTACTCAAACATGTAATTTATTTTTTTTTGTGCTTCCCTTTGGTCTTCTTTTTTTTTTTAATTTAATTTAATTTTATTTGTGAACATACTGTACAGAGGAGTTACAATTACATGAGCAGGATAATGCGTACGCTTCTTTTTTTTGGGGGGGGGGTCCGGTTGTGGGGCCTGAACTCTGGGCCTGGGCGCTGTCCCTCAGCTCTTCAGCTCAAGGCTAGCACTCTACCACTTGAGCCACAGCGCCACTTCCGGCTTTTTTCTTTTTGCTTATGTGGTGCTAGGGAATCAAACCCAGGACCTCAGGCATGCAAGGCAAGCGCTCTACCACTGAGCCATCTTCCCAGCCCTTCAAACATGTAATTTAAAACAGAATTCATAGAATAGGAGTGCAGAGTAGCATGGTGATTGTCCGAGAGAGGGGAAAACAGGGAGATAATGGGGAAAGGGACAAAGTCTCAGTTAAGCAAGAGTTATTAGTTCAACTGAACTTTCACTCCATATTGCAAGCTAGGAACAAGCTCTAAAGATCTGTATATAGTGCCCACCAGCGTTAAAAATATTGTAAAATGCATGTATGTGTGTATAAATATATTTTAATATTTTCTACATAATATGTATATATGTAATTATATATAATATATGTAAAATATATCTACATATTTGGTAGAAATTGCTCAAATTGATGTTTCATAAGCTATTTTTTGTGTATACTGGTACTGGGGCTTGAACTCAAGGTTTTTCACTCTTGCTTAGCTTTTTCACTCAAGGCTGGTATTCTGTCACTTGAGCCACACACCCACTTCTGGCTCTTTGGTGGTTAATTGGAGTTAAGAGCCTCTTGGATTTGTCTGCCCAGGCTGGCTTCAAACAGTGATCCTCAGATCTCAGCCTCCTAAGTAACTAAAACTGCAGGTGTAATATGTATACAAATATTGTGTTTATGTATATGTGTGAATTATACCCCAATAAAATTAAGCAAGGCAGAACAAGAATAAATTTACCACTTGCCACACCAGGCATGTCTAAAGGGGCTTTCTCTTTCTACATAGGAAGCTCCATATCTGTGGACTTCCCATTTTCTAAATTCAAATGTCATCATCCTTCAGCATCCACTGATGCTCACATAGGTCCCTTACACAAAGCCCAGGGTATTTGCATATAACCTGTACAATTCCCCTTATTTACTTTAAATTATCTATAGACGATTTGTAGTGCTTAATACTATGTCATTGCTATATACATACCTGAAGCTGATTTCCTATTAATTACTGATTTTTCTCCCCAGAGGATATGTGTTAAAAAAAATTAATACCATTGTTTTAGAACAAATACTGCCCAAATACTGACTTTAGTAGGATTGTAATCAGCTTCACCCACTTTCCATATAATCTGATTGAAGCAGATTTTCTACAAAATCTTTTTTATTCTGTTGCTATTAAAAGATCACCTATTTGGATCTGCCTCAAACTCTAAGTTCCTGGGATCAGTTTATAAGTTCACAGATGACTTACCCAGAAACTAGATTGCTCTACTTTTAATCAAAATAGAAAAAAAGCAGAGATAAGAAAGATGGAGGGAGAGGAGAACAGAAGAGGGAGGAGAGAGAGGGAAAGAAAGAGAGAGAGAGAAAGAGGGAGGGAGAGGAGGGAAGGGATGGAAGGAAGGAGAAAAAGAAGAGGGAGAAAAGGAGGAAGGGGCAAAAAGGAGAGAGGGGAGAGAGAAAGGATAGAAACACAAAGAGAGAGAAATGTATTTCCTCATATAGTGGAATTTGTGGAGGAAATGTCGTGTCCTGCATGATTAAATACATTTTAGCCTATTTTCCCCAGCTCTGTGTTATAAGTCTGTTCATCATAATGCCTTCAGGCCCTCTGCACTTACTCCATCATAATTATCCTTTAATACTCTTATGAATGAACTTTTAGCTTATCATCCATTAATTCTCCAGAACAAGCAAAACCATCTATAGAAAGTGTTTAACCCTTTCATGAGTAAGACAGAAAGTTCCTAGATGGTAATTTCATTGTACTCTGGTGATGTGTGAACTTGAACCACAGCCATCTGCCTCTTCTGCAAATCCCAAGCAGCAATCCACAACTTGCATGCTGAGTGAGGTGAGGAAGGGTTCTTGGCTTCAAGCAAGGGGAGGGCTCCAGAGGAGTGGGATGCTTCTCTTAGAGCAGAGTCATTGCAGGGCTGTGTGTATAAGACAAGTGCCCTCACTCACCTTCATAACACATTGGGAGTCTGTGACCAACACATCAAGCAACAAGAGTATAAGGCCAAGCACTCTGAACTAGACTGACTTGAGACTTAAATCCTACCTGCCACATGATAGCAGTATGTCTGTGGGCAACAGACATGTCTTCCTCAGACCATTTCCTAGTCCTCTTTCAACTAAAAATGGGCCAGGGATGGTATGGCTCAGGCTGCGATTATAGCTACTCAGGAGGCTGAGATCTGACAATCAAGATTCCAAATCAGTCCAGGCAGAAAAGCCCATTAGATTCTTATAGCCAATGAACCAGCAAAAAGCCAGAAAGGAGGTATGAGTCAAGTGGTAGAGTACCAATGGTGAGCAGAAAAGCTAAGGAAAAGTGTTAAGGCCCTGATTTCAAGCCCCAAGACCAGCACTAAGTTAATTAATTAATTATTAGGTAAGAATAATCTTAGCATATATTCCATAGGGCAGTGGTAAGGTGTGGCCAAGGTAGGTGGGGCACTCATCATAGTACCAAGAAAATTCACCATGCTTGTACCATCTAGTCCTACCCTGATACTCCATGCACCTATTCATGAAGATGGTACTTCCTACAAAGACCTGCAGCAGGATTTTTGTCAGCTGTTGGATGGCTACTCCTGGATGGCTGCTCCAGCTTCCTGGCCCCCAAGTGGAGTCTCTTCAGTTGGGGGGTCTCCTCAAGATGCAGGTCTTGGGTCTCTAGCATGGCTGGCTGGGATTGAGCCAAGTTGCTCACAGCATTGCTACAGGATGATGCATTGACTTGGACTCCTCCCCTTATAACCCACTTCACTCCCCTACTGGAATTTCCTGGGATGGCCAAGAGTCACTTATTTCTGGCTGTCCTGCTCCAGCCTCAAGGCTGGAAAGAGGAGCCACTGCCAGTTGCCTCTACTCGATTATCCAAACTTTAGTTTGATTTACATCTCCCTACCCAGCCACCACTCACCACCCTTTGACCAAACTACACTTGTGTATGCACAAAGGAAGCTAGAAACATTGTCTACCAGCTTCTTCAAGTGCTTCTCTTTAATTTTTTGGGGGGGACTGGTTGTGGGGCCTGAACTCTGGGCCTGGGCGCTGTCCTTCAGCTCTTCAGCTCAAGGCTAGCACTCTACCACTTGAGCCACAGCACCACTTCCGGCTTTTTTTCTTTTTGCTTATGTGTTGTCAAGGAATCGAACCCAGGGCCTCAGGCATGCAAGGCAAGCGCTCTACCACTGAGCCACCTTCCCAGCCCCAAGTGCTTCTCTTTAAGTAGATGCATCCCCTGCTGAACCTGTGTGTATACTGTGACAACACTCTATCTAAACTCCAGGGAGAAGCCTGGAATTCTTGACTCCAGTTCAGGGAAAAGGAAGGAAGGAAGGAAGGAAGGAAGGAAGGAAGGAAGGAAGGAAGGAAGGAAGGAAGGAAGGAAGGAAGGAAGGAAGGAAGGAAGGAAGGAAGGAAGGGAGGGAGGGAGAGAGGGAGGGAGGGAGGGAGGGAAGGGAGGGAGGGAGGGAGGGAGGGAGGGAGGGAGGGAGGGAGGGAGGGAAGGAGGGAAGGAGGAAGGAAGGAAGGGAGGGAGGGAGGAAAATGAAGGAAGGAAGCCCCTAGAGAGAATTAGAGAAATCAGAATGGCTCAGAATGGATATCTTGGTCTGAAGTTCACAGTCCAAGAGAGAAGTCGGGGATTCATATGTATGAGGCTTGTCTAGGAGAGTTCAGGAAGATGAGGACTTTGTATCCCACCTCATCCATACCCCAGCCACCCCTACCTGGCAGGCAGAAGACACACACACCCCCTCCCAGTAAGGTGGAGGCAGCCATTCTGGGCAAAGCAGTATCAGCACCTAAAGAGGTCTAGTTCCAGTGGTAGGAGTAAGGCCTGACCCCTCCACAACAAAGGAGGGGTAATGGGAATAATGGATTCTAGGGAATTGGGCTATCTGCTTGAAGGTTTATATCTTGTCTAAGTCCATTCTTGCTGCTATAACAAAATTCCTTAGACTGAGTAATTTATAAATCACAAAACTATTGTTTATAGTTCTGGAGACTGATAGTCTAGGATCAAGTTGCTTGCACAGTCAACACCTTACATAGGTCTGTTCCTTATGATACCAGATAGTGAGCAGGGAAACAAAATGAGACCCAACCACATATTATGAACAGAACATGCAAGGGTTCTTTATTGGTATTTCAGTTTGAGCAGGTTGCCTCGAGCCAGAGAGAACTAGTGCTGACCAGGGGTGAAGAGACTGCTGCTTGAACAAAGGAAATGGTAGGCTTTTATCAATTTTCTGGACTATGATAAATTGATCAGTTGGTCAGGGGCATCTCTTCCAAAGAGGTTTTACAATGATTCCAAAAATCCAGAATAGCCATGACTACCTGTGCCCATGAACAGCTTTCCTTGAAACACTAGCAGATGATCATGGGAGTGGAGGCTTTGCTGGAGGGTTGAAACTCAGAAGATCTTTAATGCCAAGGCCTGTTCTTTCTTCCAGCTTCTCCTCCCTTTCCTTCTTGGCAAAGGAGCCATGTCTCCTCAGGGCCAGTTTCTTCTGTCTTCATATCCCAAAAGACAGAATTGTCTATATAGGACTTAGACCAACAACAGAACTCTTAGCCAGAGCTAGTCACCCTCCTCTGTGTGGGCCACATCCCTGGAAGACTGTGGCAGGGAAATGGCCAGGAGGCCAACCACAGATCACCATCTGAGCCTACGTCTTAAGTTAGGCCTTCTTAGATGGTGTGACTGGTGTGAGAGAGGTAGTCAAGGACCAGTTTGAGCCTCCTCTTCCCACTCTCCTCCCTGCTCTCAGCATGTATAAAGAAGACAACCCCCCCAAACACACACACACACACACACACACACACACACACACACACACACACACACACACACACACACACACACACACACACACACACACACACACACACACACACACACACACACCCCAACTCTGGTCCTTCCCTGGCCACATTTTCCTTCCTTAACAGATACCTGCTCTGCCTTGCTCTCCTCCTCCTCAGTCTTCGCTGCTGCTCTGAGCTTTGTGCAATGGAAGTGGGACCTGATCATGTCACAGACAAGTTGTCCCATTTCTCTTCTCACTTGGTAGACCCTCATTCAAACATCCATTTCCAAAAGGGTTCTTCCCAAAGGTTCAGCTGCACTCAACGCACCTGTCAGCGCCACCCAGATCCACACTGAGAAGCCAGATTGCAGTCCTCATTCCCAACTCAAAGCCAGATGCCTGCTTGGCATAAGCTCACCTACCCTCCATAGCTGCTGGACTCCATCTCCCTATTTATATCAGGAATGCAGAGTAACAATCTGAGCTTGGGCTCTTCCCCACAACCCTGATCCTACCAGTCACATCCTACTCTGCTCTCAAGACAATAGCCTCTTCATCCCGGTGCTCTGTTTGCATCCCAGATGACCCACAGCCCCTCCAGGTCTTTCTGTCCTTACTCGTTACCTAGGACCATCTCAAGACCAGTTAAGTTTGCTGTTCTTCCCCTCTAACCCTGCCAGTGGCTGCTCATCATCTATGGAGGAAACTCAAACTTCTCAGCTTCCCTATTGGTCCATTTCCTCACACTCTTACCCTGGTCAAACCCCAAAGCAGCCAGGCCTCCTCTTCTGTCTTGAGCACTGTGTCACTGGAAGCAGCCCCCTCTTTCCTACCTGGCCAACACCTAGGCATGGCTCCAGCCTTGGCCCTCTTTTGGAGGAAGCTCTCGGTAGCCCTTGGAACCCCCTTACAACTTGAGACACCTCTGATCAAATGCTTAGGGCATAGAATGAATAGTGTGTAAGAGGCCAATTGGTGTAATAATTGTGACCATGACAACTGAAGACTAATTTCTAAGTAGCTCTGTGCCCCTGAACAAATTATTCAGCCTCTTTGAACTTCAATTTTCATTTCTGCAACAAGGAGATGACAAATATGTTACCTGCTGCCCTTTTCTTTTCTTTTTCCTTTTCTTTTGTTTTCTTTTCTTTTTTGGTCATGGGGTTGCACTCAGGGCCTAGGCACTGTCCCTGAGCTCTTTTGCTCAAAGCTAGTGCTCTACCACTTTGAGCCATAGCATCGCTTCCAGTTTTCTGGTGGTTCATTGGAGATAAGAGTCTCACAGACTTTTTTTCTCAGGCTGGCTTTGAACTGTGATCCTCAGAGCTCAGCCTCCTGAGTAGCTAGGATTACAGGCATGAGCCACCAGTACTGGGCCCACCACCCCTTTCTAAAGTAATATCTCACTACGTGGTTCAGGCTGTCCCTGTACTCTAAATCCTCATGCCTCTGCCTCCATGCTGGGATTATAGGCATGTGTCACCTTGTCCATTTGAGAAATGTGCGTTATAAATAATGCTCTCATTAAAATGTTCAGTGTCCAAGCATAACAAATGACTGATGAACATTATGGAATGGAAGATTAAAAGTTCCATTTTGCAAAAGTTAAATATATAGACCAGAGAAGAAACGTGGGTGAAAAGTTTTTGCAGGCATATTTAGTGACAGCTCAGAGAGTTAATGATATCATGACTTTTGGTTCTTCCTTTTCTTTCCTGCTTCCTGTAATTATTTCCTGGCTTTCAAACCATATGGATAATAGTTTCACAGAAGGGAGAAACTTAGAGGAAGAGATTAGAGAACCAAATTGATTCCCAAAAGGACAACCAAGAAATGATCGGTAAAGATGCCAGCATCAGAATCGAGTAAATAATGGTGACTTGATGCTATCTGGAAAGAAAATTAAAATGTACAGAAATCATAGCCAGATGGAAATGGTCTGGGCTCCAAAACTGTCTCACTACACATAACAACCATGGACTTAAAAACACAATTAGAAGGGCACTGGTGGTTCATGCCTATAATCCTAGCTATTTCTTTCTGGAGGCTGAGACCTGAGGATCATGGTTCGAAGCCAGTCCAGGCAGAAAAGTCTGTGAGTCTCCATTTAACCAGTAAAAAGCCAGAAGTAGAACTGTGGCTCAAGTGATAGAGTGGTTAGACTTAGCAAAAAAATCTCAGGGCCAGAGCCCAGGCCCTGAGTTCAAACCCTAGAATCAGTACCAACATCTACTCCCCCCTGGAAAAAAAAACACTCACACAATTAGATTTAACCTCCACAGATTAAAAATTTGCTCACCTTTGAGGGCTTAGTGCTTTTCAGGCCAGTCTTTCTAATGGACCGCTGCATGTAGTACATCTATGGAGACTTAGCAGTGCCATTGGTGGCGGCATGTCTCGAGAGCCCTCCTCCAGCCCAGCCTCTGAGCTCTGCTTCCTTATCCTACCAACTTGGATCATCTTTATAGGAAACAGGATACAAGGAGATAGTCTATGCTCCCTAGAAAGTTCAGATCAGTCATGCCAGTAGTCCAAACTACTCAAGAGACTGAAGCAGGATAATTACTTGAATTTGAAGTCTTATACCTGGTAGACAAGTACTCTGTTGCTTGAGCCACACCTCCAGTTCTTTATGGTTTTAGTTTGTTCTTTCAGATAGACTCTTCTGTGCATGTATTTTTGCTTGGTTTTTGCTTGAGCTGACCTTGAGGTATATGATCTTCCTCACTCTGCCTCCTGAGTAGCTAGGATTGCAGGATGTAACCACCATGCCTGGTCTGATTATAATTTAAAACCTAAATTTCAAACACTATAAGGAACAGTTCTGGTGGTTACAGGGCAGGAGTTTAAATACCAGGAGGCATTTGCTTAGGATGTCAAACTTTCCCTAAAGGAATTGGGACCAAGGAACCTCAACAAAACATCATCAGTAACCTTGACTGATCCCCTATCAGTACTTTCCTCTTTGGAGTTACTTCCCCTCCATGTATCCTACAACCTTCTTTCCTGTAGTTTTAAAAGCAAAAGAAACTGCCCTACAAGTCCTGGGCAGGCTTCGCCTGGCAAAAGCAGACCACTCAGTGTTTACTGAAACCCGAAGATATTGTTTAAGAGGAAAGGTTAGTCTTCATAAAAGTATTCTCTGATCACCTAAATAGAAAATATAAATAATAATAATAGTCCTATCACCCTGAAGTTAACACTTACAACTTAGTAGGTATTCTAGATTTTGAAATGTTTTAATGAATGTTTAGATGGCATGTAAGTGGAAAAGAATATTGTACCTATATTCAAGTGATACTGAGTTGTAAAATTAAGTATGCACTGAAAAGTGTTAAAATGCAATATATCAAATGTACTAACAGAGCTCATTTGTGGATCAAAGACTTATGGGTGACTGGTATTTTCTTATTTTCTGTATTTTCCATACAGTCACAGAGACTTTCATAATCAGAAAGCAAGAAAACTAGTTATTTCCAAAAGTGTTGTGTAATTGTAAGTATGCGTGTAATCAGATGAATAGCTTATTTTGTGTCTGATAATTATATAGCCATATTAAGTTGTTTGGATTCTTCCCACCCACCCCTGAAGGGGAAAAAAAATCAAATCAGATTGTGATTTTATTCTCTAACATGAGCACGTGGCATAACAGGAGTACAAATGTCACATGGTCAATTCATTGGCATGAGGATTATATTATCAGGAGAATAAATGCAAAGTTCTCAAGGTACTTTACTCTAGTAATCAGGACTTTATTTATCTCTAAGCTAGGAGAGGGGATTTAATTCCTTAACGATGATCAGAAAATGCTTTTAGGAAGATTTCTTTCCTATTAAACAATTTCTTAAAGTCACAGTGAACACTTTGTGGCCTGCTCTCACCAGTGAGGCATGCCCAGGCCTTGGTGGGCCGTTTCCTTTGTCTTCAAAACCACAGGGGAAAAAAGAATCTTGACTATTTTAAGAACACCAACTGCAGGTATCCTTGGCTGTAGGTACCAGAATGACACAAAACAAGCAACCTCATTTCCAACCAGCTTGTTGTGTTTTTAAATTGTTTTATGCCAGCATCAGGATTTGAACTCAGGGCCTTTTACCTTCACTTGGCTTTTTTTTTTTTTTTTTGTGCAAGGCTGGAACTTTACTCTACCACTTAAACCACGGTTCTACTTTGGGATTTTTCTGGTTAGAGATAAGAGTCTCAGGGACTTTTCTTTCCTGGGCTGGCTTTAATCTGGGATCTTCAGATCTCAGCCTCATGAGTAGGTAGGATTACAGGTATGAGTCACCAGCATCCAGCCCAGTTAGGTTTTTCTTGTTTGTTTGGTTTTTGTTTTATGCGGGGGGGGGGGGGGGGTTGTTTTTGTTTTTGTTTTTGTGTGTGTGTGCCAGTCCAGGGGCTTGAACTCAGAGCCTGGGCTCCGTCCCCGGGCTTCTTTTGCTCAAGGCAAGCACTCTACCACTAGAGTGAGTTGGGTTTTTTGGGGGGGAGGGGGCAGGCAATCGAGGAGGTCAGCCATGGGGCTTGCATTCTGGGCCTGGGCACTGTCCCTGAGCTCTTTTGCTCAAGGTTAGTGCCCTACCACTTTGAGCCATAATTTCACTTCTGGTTTTCTAGTGGATCATTGGAGAGAAGAGTCTCTTACACTTCCCTACCTGGCTGGCTTCAAACTGCAATCCTCAGATCTCAGCCTCCTAAGTAACTAGGATTACAGGCATGAGCCACGAGCACTGGGCCCCAGCTTAGTTTTTTAAAAATCTAATATTATGGTTTGAATCATAATATGCCCTAAAGGCTCATGTATTAAAGCTTAGGTCCTCAGCTGTTGGCACTGTGGGGAGATGGGCCTGATGGAGAGAAGCTGAGTCACTGGACAATGGAGGCCTTCGAGAGAACATTGTTAGCCCTGCCCTTCTCTTCTCTCTTTACTTTCTTCTCCCCATATGCTTCTCCTCCATCATGTGCTTCTTATTGTGATGTCTCTTGCCATAAGCCCCAAAAACCAACAGAGCCAAGTCAAAATAAATCTTTTTCTCTCTTTAAGTTGATTCTCCTCAGGTATCTTGTCACAGCAGTGGACATTTGACTGATATAATTAATAAACATACTGTTTTAAGGTTCAAATTCATTTTTGGGGGGGGGTCTGGTTGTGGGGCCTAAACTCTGGGCCCGGGCCACAGCGCCACTTCTTTTTTCTTTTTGCTTATGTAGTGCTGAGGAATTGAACCCAAGGCCTCATGCATGCAAGGCAAGCGCTCTACCACTGAGCCACCTTCCCAGCCCCACAAATTCATTTTTTAAAAAAGTAGCGAAACTAGGGCTGGGAAGGTGGCTCAGTGGTAGAGTGCTTGCCTTGCATGCATGAGGCCCTGGGTTCGATTCCTCAGCACCACATAAGCAGAAAAAGCTGGACGTGGTGCTTGGCTCCAGTGGTAGAGCGCTAGCCTTGAGCTGAAGAGCTGAGGGACAGCGCCCAGGCCCAGAGTTCAGGCCCCATGACTGGCAAAAAAAAAAAGTAGCGAAACAGGAAACGACTGAGTGACAAGTAGAGACTAAGAAGACAGGATGATGAAACCCAACAGGGAATCCCAAATGAGATTCCAAAAACAGGAAAGGGACAGCAGTGGGAAACCTCGTGAAATCCAAATAAAATCCACAGCTCAGCAAGCAGCATTGTGCCAGTGTGCACTCTTGGCTGTGATAAATGTTCAACAGTGCTAACATTGGAGAAGCTGAGTGCAGGGTCCTTGGGAAGTCCATGCTATCTTTGTAACTCATTAGTATAGCTAAAATTATCTCAAAATATAAAGTTAAACTAGCATACACTTTGCAATTTCACAGGAAAAGCAACCTGTTATTGGCAGCTACCATCTTTTATCAAGCAGTTTAACAGTGCCTAGAGCCATTGCAAGGCCTTTCTGGTGAATTTCAGCTCCTGTGTTGACATTAGAGGCCTCCCTGGAGCTGCCCCACAAGCCATCCCCCTCAAGGAACAACTTCCAACAACTTCAGGATGTTGAGACTAGATAAATGGTGGCACTTATCTGTACTTCCTACCTTGGGAAGCTGAGCTCCTTGACTTTGTCTTGCTCTCTGCCTACTTCTGGGTGTATTGACACGATTGAAATATGTGGGCATCTCATTTGTCCTTGCTCATTCCACCACCCAGTGTTGACTTTAAGTCTCTTAGTACCTCCACTGTCCACAAAGCAATGTCTGACACTGTCCTATAGCATCCTGTATGCTCCAGTCCAGCCTTAGGATAAATAGCTCAGTCCAACTACCATTATGGCAGCTGGTTCCCACAAAGTAGAGTCTAACCCAGGCCAGAGAAATGCTGCTGTCTGGGGAGGAACCCCAGGGAGCAAGAGTAAGGCTGGAGAGGCAGGGTGGCCTGTGCCCAATTCAACATTGAGTTGGTCACTCTGTCTGTCTGAGGCTTTTGTGGGACCTATGGGAATGTGTCTGAGAACAGTCCCCAGGAAGGGTGAAGAGTATTTACACACTGGTCCCTGTGCATCGTTGCCCCAAACCAGGCACCACATATTGCATGGCCAGGGAGTGCCGGGCAGGAAGGCAGAGGCTATGCCAGATCAGATTGCCCTTGGACAAAGTCTCAGATTGCTGCAGAGTAAGAATCAAGAGAGTGGATGGTGATGGAGATAGGTCTGCTACACAGGTCTTGCTTAAACCTGAGTAGATGCCATCCCAAATGTTGTGCATCCTAAACAGAATGGCAGTGAGTCTCTGTTGGAAGCTATTCTCTGCCTGAGGACAAATGGAGCCCCCATGAGGGCAAGCAGAAAGCCCAAGGGGCTAACACCCTGGGGATGCATTCAAACAATTGTTGCTCATGGGTGACAATCTTGGCTTCCCCACTTATGAGGTGGGATGAGATAGTACATGTCCCCAGACATATCCATGCAGGCTTGTGTTTCCCCCACTACTACCACACACTTGTAATCTGACCATCCATGCAGCCTGCCTCCTCCCTGTCTGATTCTCAGCCCCCCCCCCCATTGGTGCTTCCCAGTGTCATAGTCCAAATATACTCCAGCCATTTCTTAGTTACATGAATAACAAAATTCCACAGATACCCAAGCCTCTTATGTAAAATGGTGTTGAAATTGTGTATAAAATTGTGCGCCCTTCCAATGACTTAGCTTTCCATTACCGTAACAAATACCCAAGGTACATCAACTCATAAAAAAGAAAGTTTTAGCTGGGCTCACAGTTTTGGAGATTTCAGTCCATGATCATTGCTCCATTGCTCTGTGATAATTGCAAGACAATACATCTGGAAATAGCAATGGAAAAGTAAATCTGACTCAGAAATGTCAAAACCTGAAATATGAAATAGGAGATATGGGGAAGAAGTCAATGGTAAGGATCAGGGTTAGGGCCAAAGACAAGAGGTGAGGACAGAGGTGACAGCAGGTCCTCGGGAAGCTCTGCTGGGCTAGAGATGGATCAACTCTCATGGTAGCAGTTCCCTCTACTACCTCAGTTTAGGCTCTCACAACGGTGCCATCACGCCATCCCTAACTGTGTCATACTGGTTTTCCAGGGGAACTCTCCTCAGCTATTGACTACAGCCAGTATGCCCTGGGCATGCACTAGATATGCCCAGGTGTACTAGCCCCATATTAGGTACTGTGAATTGCTAAGGCACTAAAGCAAAGTCCCAAGTCTTCAGCAACTCTGCTTACCCACAGGGTAAGCACTATCTCTGATGTCTAGGGAGATGCAAGAGCCATGTCTGGGGCAGGAGAGCAGTAGTGAGAAGCCAAGGTCTTCAGAGAAAGGAGGGCAGAAGGGAAAGGAGGAAAGCATGCAGCATAGGCCTGGGGATGGGGCCAGGCTGGGCTTCAATCCTCACGTCAATAGTATTATTGAACTTTACAATTTAGGTGGGAATGGGGGGGGGGAGGAGAAGAAAGGGGCGAATGTAGTTGAGGAGGTGGGAAGGAAGAGAGGGTAGGGGAAAAACAAAGGAGGAGGTAACAATGCTTGATAGGAAATGTACTCATTACCTTGACCATGTAACTGTAGCCCTCCTGTATAGTATTTTTACAATAAAACCGTATTAAAAATAGTATTATTACCTAACCTTCAGCTCATTTTCTTCATTTCTGTAACATAGACAATGATAACAATCACTGTATCTGTGGTGAAAAGAGTATAACAAGGTAGATCTGGATAGACAGCTCAAGATAAATGTTCTCTACCCAATGTGATGGTCTTTGTCATCATTAACAACCATTTTCTCAAAGCTTTGAAGCCCCATAGATGGAAAACTAGCCATTCCTTATCATTAGAGACAGCAGAAGTAGATTTAAAAATCAGATGCTTCCTTTTCTCCCAGTTGTTTAATACAGGAGACTTGAGAACTCTTTAAAAGAAAATTTCCTACCAGACTTGGAAGGTTCCTGAAAGAGAAAAGATCTAGACCATTCCTCAAGTGCCCCCCTGGAGTCCCAATACCTTGATTCCACAATTCTTAAAATGCCTTTCATTCAATTATCTGGTTTCAACTCTGCTCCCTTTTGCCCTCTTTTAGTCCCCTTGTCCTCCCCAGCAGAACCCCCATTCCCCACACATGTTCTAGGAAAGAGACAACCTATAAACTGTCCGTTTGCAGACTCTCCACCCCTCAGCAATATGCTGCACCATCAGCCCACCCTCCTTTGTGCAAAGTCCAACTGGTAATGGGCAGTTGGAATGTCTTGTAGGCAGACAAAAGACCTGCTCAAGTGTGCAGCTATTTGGGAGTAGTGGCCACTCCCTCTGCGGGTGGTTAAAGCCTGTGCTGCCAGGAGCCAGCTGCTAAGTCGTAAGAGAAGAATAGAGCAGGCATGTGGGCCTGACAAAGGCCGAGGGGCCTGGGCTATGTGGACCAGCCAAGCTAGCCTGAGCATCTTCAGCATATGGGTCCCCAGGGTCCTCCCCTCAGTTAACAATCATGACTTCCCTCTTCAGGACACAACAAGGTTTGAAGACCTTAAATGGGCCATGAGACCAAATTAAATTCCCCAGGCAGTCAGAACCAAGATGCTAATTGGCTTGGCTCATGACTTTTTCCCTCCAGGAGACAGATTGGCTCATTTTTCAAACGACTAATTATTAATTTGAAGCCATGAATAGAAAAAGATGGGGAAGGACCTGTCGCCTCCTGCTTAGTAAATGTTAAAGCTTTGTTATTTCCAAGCACAGCAAGGAGCTGGAGAGAGCAAAGAGGCCAGTTGGGTGTCCAATGTGTACAGACTGCTCTATGTTATTGTTTTTATTCTGTAAAACAAAATAGGGAGCCCATTTATAATGGATATTACTGTCAGACCTTGTGGGATACAAAGGTTCTATCTGTCTGTCTATCTTTCTATCTGGCCTCAACAAATCTAGACTTTGGGGGTTTCTCCAAAGTTTGTATAAAATTCCCTCTTGGTACAAAGTGTGGTGTGAGTTATCAGAATTTAAAAATTAAAAACTGCTTTATAGCATGTTAACCAGATGTCCTGACTAGATCATCACACCTTTGGGTTTGAACTCAGCGTCTAGGCACCTGTCCCTTAGCTTTTTGCTCAAGGTTGGCACTCTACCACTTGAACCACACCTCCATTTCAGGAAAATGTCCACTTTTAAGAGTCTCATGGGATTTTCTGCCTAGGATAGCTTTGATTTGCAATCCACAGATCTCAGTTTCCTGAGTAGCTAGGATTACAAGTGTAAGCCACTGATACACAGTTCATCTTTTCTTTCTTTCCTCCTTCCTTCCTTCCTTCCTTCCTTCCTCTTCCTTCCTCTTTCTTTCTTTCTTTTCTTCCTTCCTTCCTTCCTTCCTTCCTTTCTTTCTTTCTTTCTTTCTTTCTTTCTTTCTTTCTTTCTTTCTTTCTTTCTTTCTTTCTTTCTTTCTTTTCTTTCTTGTGAGATGGAGTCTCACTATGTTGTCCTAGATTTCCTTGAAGTCCTGGATTCAAGCAACCTTCCTGTCTCAGCCTCCCTAATAGCTGGGACAAGAGGTGTTTGCCAACTATACTTGGCTATATTTCTGACCTTGATGGCTTCAGAATGCTGTCTAGGAGTACGTTGAGTAGAGCTTAACAAGACTAATTGCAGCTATTAGAGTTGCCAGGAGTTACAGTCTGCAGATTTATTATTATATATAGTTTTGTCACCTGATAGTTTGCTCCCTGAGGGTATTCCAAGTTTATAAAACTAATAAGGCTTGTACACTGGCATTCAAATTTGTTTATGCAACAGACTTTGAATTGTATCTGTATTTGTCAGTGACTGTGCCATATGTGGGAATGACAGATTTGAGAGACAGGCCAGACCATTCTGGAAAATATCCATCTAGAGGAAGAAGTTGAGAGACACCTTACAGGTAACAGTAAGAACAGGTCCTGTATATAATCAGTAAGACTGGAACAACAAAGACTTCAAAGCAGATAAAGGAACATGTTCAGAAAATAAAAGACAAAGATGACAGGAAACAAGAACAAAAAGACTGTTTAAGATGAGTTCTTTAACGAATTTTCTAGGAGGTGAATGTGGGCTTGTCTACAAAGGTCAGTGGACAAAATTCAGTATATGTTCAAGTGTATTTATTGTAGGATCATTTCTTTCTTCTTTTTCTTTTTTTGTCTGTCTTAGGGCTTGAACTCAGGGCCTGAGCACTGTCACTGAGCTTCTTTTGCTCAATACTCTGCCACTTGAGCCACAGTGCCACTTCTGGCCTTTTCTGAATGGTTTATTGGAGATAAGAGCCTCACAGACTCCTGACCCATCTGGCTTCAAACCCTTATCCTCAGATCTCAGACTCCTGAGTAGGTAGGATTACATGCCTGAACCACCAGCACCTGGCTGTAGGATCATTTCTAGCAGCACAAGATTGGAAATGTATGTATATCATGTCCATACAACAAAGCACCATGCAGCCATCAGACAGAAGCAAGGCATGGTGGCACATCAGCATATGCCTGTAATCCCAGCACTCAGAAAACAGAAGTAGGTGAATGGCAAGTTCAAGGTCAGCCTGGGTTACAAAGCAACTTCCATGTCAGACCTCACAGTTTGATTTTATAATAGATGTTAAATTATAATAGATTTTATAATAGATGTTAAATGGGTCAAGTTCCCATTACTTTATTAAAATAGACATAGGCATATGTTTTTGAGAGACTGGTTGTAAACTCCTTTTCCATGCACCCTTGCCTGCTTTCTGTGGTTGTATCCTGCCACCTTGTGTCTATTCAACAAATGACACCAAACACCATCTCAGAGATGAATTCAAATAAGGAAATAGAAGCTGAGCCATTTTATTGTGGTTCAAAAACACATTTGAAACTGTGTACACATATGCTAGTGTATATATGAAACATATCTAGAAAACAGAAATGATTGTTAATAGTCGGGCCTCCAGGAAAAGAATGATGGCTGGGGAAATGATCATGGTTTGTTGTTGGGTATCTCGTGTGTGTGTGTGTGTGTGTGTGTGTGTGTGTGTGTGTGTGTGTGTGTGTGTGTGTGTGTGTGTGTGTGTGTGTGTGTGTGTGTGTGTCCCAGTACTAGGACTTGAACTCAGGGCCTGGGTACTATCCCTATCTTTTTTCACTCAGGGCTGGTGTTCTACCACTTGATCCACATTTCCACTTGCAGGGGTTTTTCTGTGATTAATAAGAGTCTCGTAGATGTTCTTGCCCAGAATGTTTTTGAGCAATCTTCAGATCTCAGTCTCCTGAGTAGCTAAGATCACAGGCATTAGCCGCCAGCACCAGGCAATCTTTAAAATTTTGAGGCATTTAACGAACTACTAATTAGAAAAGAATAATAAAAGTTTGAAAGAAATTGATCATTAAATTTTGTGGATAGGCTGAGGAAGGGGGGGCATCTTTTCTTTACTCATTCATGTACTTAACAAATACTTGTTGAGTCTTTTATAATGTCTGGAAGAGTACAGATGAAGAACACATACTTTCCTGCTCTAATAGAGCTTAGCTACAGTTTCGTTTTTCAGAAAAGCCCTGTAGGATCTGAATCCTAGTTTCTCACTGTGGTGTTTGGCTCAATAGAGTATCTTTAATTTTTTCTTTTTTCCCTATATTATTCCTTCTAGCCCTCCCATTCTGAAAATAAATTATCTTCAAGGGGAAAAAAGTAAAAGTTTTCCCCTAAAGACAATCTGAGACAAGAGCTTAGATGCAGGTTTTTTATTTGGGAAGTGATTCCTAGAAGTTGGTATTGGGCTGTGGGCAATTGAGGCATCAGAATTGCACCTCTGGGAACAGAAGTCTGAGACATTTATCAAACTTGCTGTGAAGCTGGTTCACTGGTTATCTGAGTCTAGTGTCACAGAACACACTCATGTTCAACAAGCAGTGTTATTACTTACAGATAGGCATCAAGAGACAACAGAAACCTAGGATTCATTGCCTATCAATCCCTAAGGCTCTGGAAATCTGGTCCAGTAGAAGATGTCTCATCTTACCTGCTTATGCCACAGACAAAGGACCTAGGACAGCAGCCCGCCTGGGGTTTTCTATAGATTTGAAATGCTAACACACTGACTAAGCAACTGTTTTCCAAAGGGATAGCAGAACCTTGGCTGTCCTGGCCAGCTAGCTCCTTATTATCTCAAGTTGGCACTTTCCTCAAATTTCTACAGTTAATGCTGAGTACTACAAGTAAGACGGGGGACTGGATTGCTCCAAGCAAACCTGGAGCATTTCACTGCAGTTACCCCTGAAGAAATGAACTTCCAGGCTGTGGCTGCTCTTACAGCTCCCAAATGAAGTCCTAAGGTACGCTGTAAAGAGGGCAGCAGCGAGATGCTTTGAGGTGGCAGCACTTAGGATATCTCCAAAGCAAGCTGAAGTCAAAGGTGGGTTGGGGGACAAGGGCCCCGTGACACCACTAAACAAGCCAACAAGTAAGTAACGATAGGTGCGGTGGGTGCTATGAAAGAACTACATTAAAGAATGACACCCAGGCGCTAGCCGCTCACACCAGCAACCCTAGCTACGCAGGGGGCTGAGATCTGAGTATAGTGGTTCTAAGCCAACCCCAGCAGGAAGTCCATGAGACTCTAATCCCCAATCAACCATCAGAAAGCCGGACGTGGCGCTGAGGCTCAAGTGGTAGAGCGCTCGCCTTAAGCTGAAGAGCTCAGGGACGGCGCCCAGGCCTGAGTTCGAGCCCCATGACTGACAAAGAATGACAGAACTGAGAGGACCTAGGGGAGACTAGTCTAGGTTAAGTGGTCTGAAGGGGGTGACTGTGGGGAAATCCAGCCAGAGAGGGGACGCAGGTAAAGTCCGATGCCAACCAAGATCCTCACTCAGGGGAAAGAAGAACACGCAGAAAAACCTCCAGCAGCTCGGAGAGCAACTGCCCAGCGCAGGCCCCGCAGCACTGGGGCGGGGCGGGGCCAGCGTTGCCTCGCCCACGTACGCATGCGTACCCGAGCCCGACGCCCCGCCCATTCGGTGACGCATCGTGGGCGTGGGCGGGGCTAAAGTGGTGGGATCCTCGGGGTCGTGGCTGGCGGGGTTGAGGCCGCGGTGACGCGGGACGGGACGGGAGAGTTGGGAGGCGCCCCGAGCTGGCGGCCCGCTGTGGAGGAGACGTCACCTGTTTCCCTGGATGAGGCGGCGGGAACTGCGCGGGGTAAGCGGGACCAGAGGGGTCTGCCGGCCCGCGAGTGCGGTGCGCAGTGAGGGCTGGAGCCCGAGAGGGGGACAGTCGGGGTCCCCCGGGGTCCAGGCCCTGGCGCCCAGCCGGCACCTCGTGGTCCCTGCGTGGGGTGGGGTGGGGTGGGGTGGGGCCCCGGGTCACCCGCATCCGCGGCCCCCTCTTCTGCTGCCCTTGGGTCCTGGTCTGTATTAGGCCTCCCTGGACTTCTGGGACGCGCGGACGAAGGTACGGGTTCTGCGTTGGGAGAACCGGGCAGGCCACCCGGCGGGGGCCGCGGCCCCCGAGCAGCCTCCGGGCCTGCCGCTTCCATTCATTGCGCTGGCCTTTGCTGACCCGCCCCCCAGCTCCGAGTCCGGCCAGGCCAGGCTCCTCCCCTCCCCTCCTGCATCTCAAAATCCAGCTGGGAAGCTCAGCCAACCCACCAGATCCTACTGTCTACCAAGGGGAGGGCCGTAAACTTGGATGGGATGGGAGTGACCCGGAAAAGAGCTTATCTAAAGCGTCCAGAAGGTTCCGCCTCAGCTGACCATACTTCACACGTAGGAAGGAGTGACCCTAAGATGGATTGAGCTGGATGCCATGTGGATTGGCTCTGGAGAAATCTCTCAACAACCAGAGAGTGTGGAGGGACTAGGGGACAGAGAAAGGAAAGTGATTTTTAAGGGCACACAGAGACCATAGGATGGTTAAAAGGAGTCGGAGGAAGACCTAGATTGCTGAGTAGGGCATGATGGGCCCTTATTCTGGGTGTGAATCCACAGGAACCAATCACCTGGAAGTGCCTGGGCCATTCTAGGATTATCTGTACCCAGACACACATCCTGCATCATACAGGGGAAATAGATACCGGTGGGAGTATGTCAGGTGTCTGAGAAGGAGGTTCCAAGGAGGTGAATGTGATTACAAGGTGGCTTGGACCAGTGCACAGAGCCAGGAATTGAAATAGGAAAGAATAGTATTGTCTGGAGGAGGTTTCTCTGTTGGTGTTAACATTGTATTAATGGTGTACTTGTCCTGGAAATACCTGAAAAGCATAGCTGTACAAGTCCAAAAATTGAAATGTATTATTGACCCTGTACATCTGCCCTGGTGGATGTTCCTAGAAAGAAAAAGACTCCTCAAAACTCAACCCTTTGGATTATTGTCCCCAAACATGGAATAAGAATTAGGCATGGGCCCAACAGGTAGGAGAGAAACAGGTATTTATTCATCAAGCAAAGTAAAAATAGCATGCGCCTTATACAAGTCATGGGCTGGTTTAGCAGAGATTGAAATACTAGGGAAAATCTATGGGGGGTAGGGAGAGTGGAGAGGATGCTTCCTGCTACACCTCAACCCTACCTGCAGTACTAATGTTCTCATGTTATCAATTAGGTCTGAAGTCTTAATTAAGTCTGAGATAATAAACAATTATGGGTCCTTGCAACGTGAACATCTACCTTTTGTGGCTTCTTAAAAAGAAGGGAGTGGTATGGACCAGGCTGTTTTCTTGAGAGTATGCATATTTAATCCCTGAAGAGTCCATGCTTCAGTCCATGTCTGAAGCAAAGAAGTGAGGAGGAGATGTCAATCACTTTCATTGCTCAGAGAGAGAATGTGAAGGAAATTATGTTTCTATATACTTTTCATCTGTGTATTCATTAATGATTATTTCTGGGTTCCTGGTTTCTGCTTCTCATATCCCACTTCCTAGTCTGGCTTGCCTCAGAGTCTGTTGGCTAAAGGTCATTTGCCTCTGGAGCCTCATGTGCACAACCACACAACCTAAGAGGTGGACAGGTGTTTGTGTAAGGAGGGCTGGAAGTGCCTCCCCTCCCACCAAATCCTGTGAAAAGGAAACAACAGATGGAAACCATAAAACCATATAATTCATGTATGATTGGGATTGAGTTTGGAGGGGAAGGGGTGCTGTTGGTGGTGGTAGTAGTAGGGTTTTGTTGTTTTGTTGTGACTGCCACCCCTCCCACAAGAAGCCTTTATACACCTACCAGGAAAATGAGTGATGGTTTGCTAATAATGTACATATGTTCATTCTTTCTTTTCTTCTTTCTTGTCAGTACTAAGGTTTGACCTCACAGTCTTAAGCTTCACATGAGCCACACCTCTAGCACTTTTTGTTTTAGTTTATTCTTCAAATAAGGTCTTATGCCCAAAGCAATCCTGGACTCCAATCTTCCTACTTCTGATTCCCACCTAGCTAGGATTACAGGTGTAAAGCACCACAGCCAACTTGCTATTTTGAGATAGAATCTCACTAATTTTCATACTGCCTTGCCCCCATGCTAGTCCTCCCATCTCTTCTCCCACGTTTTCAACATATGTGATAGTCACTGGAAATCATAGTTCTTTCTCATACTTTCATGAAAACCTGGAAAAAACTGGGTAACAGATTAGGCAGCTGCCAGCTCAGATCACATGGAGCATGTATTTCATAGAGCCATCAGCTCCTACAAAGCTAGTCAGGGGACAGGGCAGGCTCCTGCTGCCACACGCACATTCTCCTCTGACTCCTGCCCTCCTGACAGAAGGTAGCTCCTGGCAAAAGCCAGACCTCTGTTTTCCTCAATATACTCTGCTTCCTGTCCTACCTTTCATTTATTCTCCATCTGGCTCACCTTCCTTTCAGCCTTCTTTACTAAGTAAAGGGTGGGAATGTGGCTTAGTGGTAGAGTGCTTGCCTTGCCTAGCATGCATGAAGCCCTGGGTTAGATTCCTCAGTACCACATACACAGAAAAAGCCGGAAGTGGCACTGTGGCTCAAGTAGTAGAGTGCTAGTCTTGAGCAAATGAAACTTAGGGACAGTGCCCAGGCTCTGAGTTCAAGCCCCAGGACTGGCAAAAAGAAAAAAAAACACCAAAAACCCCACTAAGATTATGTTGCTTTCCTTCCTTAGTGAGCTTCTCAGAAGATTCTAAGCAAAATATCCTAGTGGGTATGTGATTTGCCCCTTCTGTAGGTATCTTAGATTTGGATAAATTCCTTAACCCAGTGGGTGAATATGCTGTTAAGATTTGGGGCCATGAAAGTGGCCTGTGGGCCTGACCCTTCCTGGTTCTGTGCTTTCTCTATTTAGACTCTGTTAATTATCATCCCAAATTTTTTGTTGAGTAGTAGCATTAATGATTCTAGGGACTGTAAATTCATGTGTTATTTGGCTGTTAAAGTAGAGTCTTATGTTTATAGGGGGAGTGAAGTAATAAAGCACTTCATCTTCAAGACAAGTCCAGGACGCCCATCTGTGATCCATCACCCATCAGCTGTACAATCTCAGGCAAGTCCATCTACAGACACTTGGAGCTTCTGTGTGGTGCTTAGGGAATGAGGGAAGTGTTGCAGACTGTGTGGATCCCTGGACACAGGAGATGATACATAAAGGTTGGTTTTTGTTTTTTTAAGTGGGAAGGTAAATTGAATAAAAAGCTACTATTGCCCCAAACTTGATAGACCATTTGTTAATCGGATCATGTAGAACATGGTTTTTAGAATGAAACAGGACTTTGTAAAATTTGATTCTGTAAAGGAAGTTTAATAAAAACACCTACAGAATTACATGACATTAATGTTGCTTTTCTGTCCTTTCCTATTCAGCAAGTGATCATATTTAGTGATCATAGACAAACACGATGGTTTGGATCATAGTAACTTAACAAAGGGGAGGCTATAGGAGAAGCAGTTATAGGATGAGAACTGACTGCTCTGGGTGGGATTCCTTCCAGATCCCACCTAACTCCCCCAGGAAGATAATCCCCCTGGTACCTGCCTCACACCTGTCATCTCCCACAAGGAACAGCCCCATTTCTGAATAACCTGCTGGTTAATGTGCTTCCTGACAAACAGCTCATTCCCAGTAGCCCGCACCTGTCCCTTGATGCCTCTATCTTCCTCTTATTGCCTGTTCTGCCTCAATAAATAGCTGACTCATCAAATGACCTTCCTCAGCAGCAAGTGTTGCTAAAACTTGCTAACCTCTGAACTCATGTTGGGTGTTGGACATTGTGGGATGAGTGGACTCGTCTTTGCTCCCAAAGAGAGAAACTGATCAAGGAAGAGATAGCCTCACATGAACAACTCAACATAAAATTTATCAATGAAGTGGAAGTGTGTAGAGCACCATGGAGCCCAAAGATGGGGCCTCTAAAGGCATTGCTTCAGTAAATATCCTGGAAGAATTGCAAGGGTGTGGAGAAAGGACAAAAACAGGATGCTTTAAAACAAAACGATTAAAAAAAGAAGAAGAAAAACATAACATTTGAGGCAAGAAGAATCACAGTAAGACATGACCTGCTACCTTTTTAAGAATGAGGCAGTATGAAAGCTGGATGTGTGTTACATTCTGAAAAGAGAGAGAGGTGCAAGAGGAGAAAGAAGACTGAGGCATGATGAGATGTTTAAGAGTAAATTTGCTGCAGTGGACAGGCCCCATCCTCATCATCTTCCCCAAGCTGAAGAAGGGGAGGGGAGAGAAGGGGAAAGGAGGGGAGATAGCAGCAGCAGCAAGAGAAGGAGGAATGGAGGTGAAGGGAGAGCCAGAGACATAGATATGCCATTCAGAGGCATGCCCCTAGAGACTTACTTCCTCCAACTAGGCCCTGCTTTCTAATATTCCATAACCAATGGCTTAATACACTGGTGGGCTTAGCACCCTTGTGATCTAACCACCTCTTAGTAGCACCACCACTCTGAGGGCCCACCTTCCACACATGAGCCTTGGGGGACATTTTATATCCAAACTATTAACTGTACACTACATAAAATGTATCATCTTAGCTATCTTTACCATTCTGTGAAAGGGAATACTTACACATTGTATCCAAACATCACTACCATCATCCATCCATCTCCCCCAACTGAAATTCAATATCCAATAGCTCCCCATGCTCTTTTCCCTACAGCTTTTAGCCCACCATTCTACTATGTCTCTATGAATTTGTAGATTACTGTGGAGTCCAAGGAAGGGACCTTTATGAGTGGAATTGGTTTTTGTGACTGTCTTATCTCACTTAGCAGAATGTTCTACAATAAACATCAAATTTTCCTATCTATCTAGTCTATTTAATGTTTTAGAGTTTAGGATTGAATTCAGAACTTATGCTTACTAAGCATGACTATAGTGCTCACTTATAGTCCCAGCCTCCTTCCTTTTCAAGACTGAATCATATTCCTTTAAATAGATCCATGTATCTGTCATCTATCAGCTGACATTTGGCTTCCTTTAATCTTTTGGCTTTTGTGAATGGATATACAGAGGTGTCTTTTGATCCTGATTTCATTTCTTTTGGATATATACTCACAAGTGGTATTGCTGGATTGCATAGTAATTCTATTTTTTATTTTTAGAGGAAACTTCATACTGTTTTCCATGGCAGCTATTACATTTTACATTTCCACCAGCAGTTTCTCCACATCTTCACTAATACTTGTTATTTAATGGGGTTTTGTTGTTGATAGTGTCTGTCATGATAGATGTAAGGTGCTGTCTCATTGTAACTTTGTGTTTCTCTAATTATCAGCTGTATTCAACTTTTTTCATGTTTGTTAACCATCTGTCATCTTTGTGAAATATGTTCACTTTTTTTTTTTTAAAGAAATCAGATTACTTTTTGTGGTTAAGTTTTAGGAGTTCTTTGGTATATTCTGATGATTTGTTATCAAGTCTGATATGGTTTGCAAATATTTTTCTCCCATTCCATAGTTTACTCTTTTATTGTTTTTCTTTGCTACAGAAGCTTCTTAATTCCACTGGTTCATTTTTGTTTTTGTTGCCTATGCTTTCTGTGCCATTTCTAAAAACTGATTGCCAAATTCAGTGTCATGAAACTTTTGTCCTATGTTTTCTTCTAGAAGCTTTAGAATTTTAGGTCTCAGATTTAGGTCTTCAGTCCATTTCTCAATTTCACTGTTTCTCCATGTGGATTTCCAGTTTCCTAATACCATTTGCTGAAGAGACTCCTTATTGTGTCGTTCTGGCAATAGATCATTTGGCCATATATGTGGGGACTTATCTTTGGGTTCTCTATTCTGTTGAATTGTTCACTGCCTTAAAGCCTGTCCACATTGTTTTGATAATATTGTTTTTATAACATGGTTTGAAATCAGAAATATAAGATCTCTAACATTTTTTTTGTAGTAATGGGGCTTGAACTCAGGGCTTTGACTCTGTCCCTGAGCTCTTTTGCTTAAAACTAGCATTCCAGAACTTTGAGCCATAGCTCCACTTCCAATTTTCTAGTGGTTAATTGGAGATAGGAGTCTCACAGACTTTCCTGCCTGGGCTGGCTTTGAACTGAGGTCCTCAGATCTCAGCCTCCTGAGTTACTAAGATTATAGGAATGAGCCACTAGTGCCCGGCCTCTAACATTTGCTTTTTTAATCAAAATGTTTTCATAGTTGAATAAGAGTGGCAAAATCAGGCATACTTCATTGCTCCTGATCTTAAAATAAAAATTGCCTAATCTTGCTGGGTGTCAGTAGCTAACATCTATAATCCTAGCTATTCAAGATACTGAAATCTGAGGACCACTGTGTAAAGCCAGACCAGGCAGACAAATCTGAGAGAGTGGTAAAGTGCCAACCATAAGCAGGGGGGAAAAAGCCAAGCAAGAGCACAAGTCCTTGAGTTCAAGCCCCAGTACCAACTCTCTCACACACACATGCGCGCGCACACACACACACACACACACACACACACACACACACACACACACACACACACACACACACACACACACACACACACACACACACACACAGCCGCCAGTCTTTTACCATTGGGTATATTTTTGTGACTTTCATATATAGCCATTATTATATTGAAGTAGTTTCCTTTCATTCCTAGACTGCTGCTTGTTTTTATTCTGAAAAGGTACATACTTGGTCAAATGCTTTTTCTACAACAGTTGAGATGATCATGTTTTCTTCATTTGTTAATATAGTAACCAACATTGATTGGTTTTCATATGTTGAACCATCCTTGCATTCTAAGAGTAAACTCCCACTTGGTAATGGTATACAGTCCTTTTACTATTCAGTTTGCTATTTATTTGTTGAGGATTTTTGCATTGATGTTCATAAGCAATACCAATTTGTATGCTTCTTGTAGTGTCTTTATCTGGCTTTAGTATGAGGACCTTATGGAACAAGTTAAGATTTAATAAAGATTTAAGAAAGATTGGTGTTAATTCTTTATATGCTTAGCAGAATATAAATTCTAATACTCACTCAAAATTGATTCTCTACCACTAGAGCCACAGCTCCACTTCTGGCTCTTTGGGTGGTTAATTGGAGATAAGTCTCAGTCTTCCATACCTGGGATGATTTTGAACCCTGATTTACGTATCTCAGCTTCCTGAGTAGCTAGGATCACAGGCATGAGCTAACAGTGCCTGGCTCAAGCTCTTAGTTTTTGTTTTGTTTTGAGACATAGTCTCTTTGCATAGCCCAAGCTGGTCTTAAATTCACAATCCTCCTACCTCAGCCTCTGATTTTATTTGTGATTTCTTCTTTGACTCACTGGTTGTTTAAGAGTGTTTAATATCTGGGCTGGGAAGTTGGCTCAGTGGTAGAGCGCTTGCCTTGCATGCCTGAGGCCCTGGGTTTGATTCCTCAGCACCACATAAGCAAAAAAGGAAAAACCCGGAAGTGGCGCTGTGACTCAAGTGGTAGAGCGCTAGCCTTGAGCTGAAGAGCTGAGGGACAGTGCCCAGGCCCAGAGTTCAGGTCCCATGACCGGACCCCCCCCCAAAAAAAAGAGTGTTTAATATCCATATAACCAGTTTCACTTCTACTGTTGAATTCTAGCTTCATGCTATTGTGCTTATAAAAGATACTTTGTATTATTTTAATTGTTTTTTAATTTATTAAGACATTTTATAATCTCTAGCTGGAGAATGTCTGACAAGTCATCTGTCCTAGGGAGTGTTCTGAATAATGTCTTCCCTCCTATTTTAGTATTTCCTTATTGCTCTGATATTTGATTTTCCATCCATTATTCACAGTGGAATATTAAGCCAGGCATAATGGCATACCTTTGTAATCTTAGTACTTAAGAGGCTGAAGCAGGAATATGGTATAGACTACATAGTGAGGCACTGTCTTAAGAAAGAAAAAAAAAGTATGTCAGGCAGGCATCAGTAGTTCATGTGTATAATCCTATCTACTGAGGAGGCAGATGAAGTTGAGAGACTCTTATCTACAATTAATAAGCAAGAAGTAGAGACATTGCCCAAGTGGCAGAACACCAGCTGTGGATGAACAAGCTGAGCAAAAAACTTAAGTGAGATCATAAGACTGTGAGTTCAAGCCCAATTAACTGAAAACAAAAAGAGATATTGAAATCTTTCATTGACAGTTGTCTGTTTTTTCAGTTCTGTCAATGTTTATTCAGATATTTAGGAGTTCTGAATGTTACATATGTTTATAATTTTTTTACCCTCCTGCCTAATATATATGTATATGTATATACATACATATACACCTATGGAGGGTATTTTTTTTCATTGACTTTTCTCAATTATTTTTTTTTGGGGCGGTCTGGTCATGGGGCCTGAACTCTGGGCCTGGGCGCTGTCCCTCAGCTCTTCAGCTCTAGGCTAGTGCTCTACCACTTGAGCCACAGCGCCACTTCCGGCTTTTTTCTTTTTGCTTATGTGGTGCTGAGGAATTGAACCCAGGGCCTCATGCATGCAAGGCATTCGCTCTACCACTGAGCCACCTTCCCAGCCCCTCTCAATTATTTTTCTGTTCTCTCTCATTTACCCTCCTTCTGGACCTTTTATATGATACTGTGTCCTTTGGCTCATATGACAGTTTTTGACCTAAACTCTGTTTTGTCTATACTACTTTGCTCCCTTTTGGTTACTGTTTGTATGGAATATTTTCCATTTTACCCTTTTAGCCTGTATGTATTCTTAGATCTAAACTGAATGTCTTGTAGATTAGCATATAGCTGGGTCCTGTGTTTTTAAACCCATTCTGCCTACTGTTGTCTTCTGATTGGGGTGTTTAACACATTTTCATTTATGGTAATTGCTGACAAGAAAATATTTATTCTTGGGGGCTGGGAAGGTGGCTTAGTGGTAGAGCGCTTGCCTTGCATGCCTGAGGCCCTGGGTTCGAATCCTCAGCACCACATAAGCAAAAAAGAAAAAAGCCGGAAGTGGCGCTGCGGCTCAAGAGTGGTAGAGCGCTAGCCTTGAGCTGAAGAGCTGAGGGACAGTGCCCAGGCCCAGAGTTCAGGCCCCACAACCGGACCCCCCCCCAAAAAAAAGAAAAAGAAAATATTTATTCTGCCATTTTGTTGTTATTTTCTATGTGTCTTACAGCTTTTCTCTCATTTCCTCTATCACTGCCTTCCTGTGGATTTAATTGACTTTCTAGAGACAATTTTTTTTTTTTTTTGGTCCAGTTGTGGGGCCTGAACTCTGGGCCTGAGCACTGTCCCTCAGCTCTTCAGCTCAAGGCTAGTGCCCTACCACTTGAGCCACAGCACCACTTCTGGCTTTTTCCTTTTTGCTTATGTGGTGCTGAGGAATCGAACCCAGGGCCTCAGGCATGCAAGGCAAGCGCTCTACCACTGAGCCAACTTCCCAGCCCCCTCTAGAGACAATTTTGAATTCCTTTCTCATTTGTATGTATTTGATACATCTTTGTGGTTTCCATAGGGATTGCATATTTAACATCTTAAAGGTATAGCACTCTGTCTTAAGGTGGTTCCAATTTAACTTTAGTCACATACAGTATCCCCTCCTTTATAGTCCTACCTATTCCTACTTATGCTACTGGTATCACACACATTGCATCTTTATGAATTGTGTACTCATTATCCTAGATTTATAACTTAAAGTTGTTTATGTATTTTTCTTTTTAAAGCATGAAGAATATTAAAGGTGGAGTTATAGGCTACAAATAGAGCATAGCATGAACTAAGCTCAAGGTCCACAATAAAAAAATATTTAAGGTGGCAGAATTGTATTATACAATTACTAAAGTGGTAAATTTTTTATTATGTGTATTTCACCACTATATAAAATACAGAGAGTACAAATGCCCATGTTCAAAAAAAAAGAATTCTAAACAGAAACTTTTTGGCATGTCTGGTAATGACATGGAAGATGAACAGTATGAAGGAGCATCCTTCTCTATTGCAGATAAGAGTCTGTGTGTCATGCTAGATGGCATTGTTATAGGACAAGCTGAATTTCTGGCTTTGAGGGACAGGAGCTGGGAGCTGGGGAGGAGGCATGGCCTTCAGGATGCCTTTCTATAGCCTGCATGTGGCAGATGCTGAGAAGGGATGATTTGTGCTGTCTCCTACCCCAGATCAGCCAGGGGCACATAGGTAGTGCTTATGTGCCCCAGCAGGATCCTGCAGGATCCTGCAGACATCCAGGTGTGACCACAAGGTGGGGGGACTAAGAAGAGACTGCTCCACACTGTCTCCTAAGAGCCCATTCATTCTATTTCTGCTCCCCGCAGTCTCCAAGTTGGAATGCATCTGGCTTCAGCTTGCTTCCCTCTACTGTTACTCTCCCCAAGCAGTGCAGCCACAGTCCTCTGTGCCTCCTCTGTGCCTCTGCATTCAGTCTGAGTGCACTGAGCATACTGAATCCCACAGCATTAGGAGGCGGCTTGTCTGTGAGCTGTCCTGCCTTGCAGATGAGAAGACCAGCTGCCGCCCCCTCCTACCTACCCCAGGAGCTAGCTCACCCACTGCATGTGCTGCTTCTAGGAGGCCCATGTCCTGCTCCCAGACTATACCTCTAAACCTCATACTCCTCAGATTGGAAGCCCCACTCCCCACAGTTGGCAGAGTACAGAATAGACAGACTGATAGACATTCATCAAAGGTAGAGGAGTTCTGAGAATCCAGCCCCCACCTCACCTTTCATGGAAGACCAGGAGATAGTGATGATCTTTGATTTCAGAGTATACTAATTCAAAATTAATAGTGTCAGATTAACCTTTTTTTTTTTTGAGACAGAGTATCACTGTAGTCCAGGCTATCCTTGAACTAGTGGTTTTCCTGCCCTTATATACACACCCAGATCTGGGATTACAGAAGTGTACCACAATGTTCACTTACCAAATAAAATTTATTTTGCTACCTGGGTTGAATTTTTAGACTCTGTATACACAGGACTCCTTGATACCAGCAGCAGTGTGTCCCAAAGCCATGGAGAAGCTCCTAGAGAGGCCATGCCAGTCTTGTGCTGCAGGGCATAGGATCTTGGATAGTTTATACAGTGTCTGTACCCCTCAGTTCTGGTGAGCTAGACCTCCCAGAATCATCCTGAAGATCAAAGGAAACCTCTGACTCGAGCAGGGAAATGCAGACCAGTTTCTGGTTGAACATTTTGCCTCTGGACCTGGAAATTTCTAATACACACTGAAGCCCTGCGGACTAATAATGTGCTTTCCTTATTTCTCCTCTCTTCTAGCCAGCGGCTACTGCACAATCCGTGACAGACTAAGAAATGAGAAAGATATCGAACCATGGGACCCTGCGGGTGACGAAGGTGGCATATCCACTAGGACTGTGTGTGGGCCTGTTCATTTATGTCGCCTACATCAGGTGGCACAGGGCCTCCGCTGCCCAGGCCTTCTTCACCATTGCTGCGGCAGCCTCGGGGGCACGGTGGGGCCAGCAGGCCCACAGCTCCTCTGTTTCAGCTGCGCAGAGTCATGAGGTCTTCTACGGGATCATGTTTGATGCCGGAAGCACTGGCACCCGCATACATGTCTTCCAGTTTGCCCAGCCACCTGGAGGTACTCTGGCCTGACCATGAGCTGCTTTGATCTGAGATATTGGGTCTGCCTTTTCCCTTTCTCATGCAGGGGTCTTAGGATCTCTTCACTCAAAAACCTGTTTGGGTTGGAATCCCTGGCTTGGGCTCACCTAGTTATTAGAGTGTTTTCCTAACATGTGAAAGCCCCAAGACCAAAAAAAAAAATAATAATTAAAAAATTGCATGTTTGGAGGGTACAACTCAAGAAAAACTCCAAATCTGTAGAGTCCTATAATATAATCACCCCAGAAACAAGAAAGTCATTTTTATTTATTTATTTTATCAGTCCTGGAGCTTGAACTCAGGGTCTAGGCACAGTCCCTGCATTTTTTTTTTTTTTTTTTTTGCTCAAGGCTAGTACTCTACCACCTGAGCCACAGCTCTACTTCTGGCTTCTTGATGGCTAGTTAGAGATAAGAGTCTCATGGACTTTCCTGCCTGGGCAGCTTCAAACTGTGATCCTTAGATCATAGTCTCCTGATAGCTAGGATTACAGGTGTGAACCACCAGAACCTGGCAATTTATTTGCAATTTGGAATTATTCATCCTGTATGAATCAGCTAGAATTACCTTTTAAAGTTTAGAACTTTAAATGGATGCAACTCTTTGGAAGTTACCTTTAATAATGTTGGGCTTTTTTTTTTCTTTTGTATTTAGGATAATGATGATGATTGTGTGTGTGTGAGAGAGAGACAGAGAGAGACAGAGAGAGGGAGGGAAGGAGGGAGGGAGGGAGGGAGGGAGGGAGGGAGAGAGAGAGAAAAGAGGGAGAGGAGAGAGAGAGAGAGAGACTGGGGATCAAAGTCAGGGGAGTACTATGCCACTGAGCCATAGCCAGCCTGAAGTTGATTTTTTAGATAAATCAAAATTCTGGCCCAAACTTAGATATCATACTCAGCTTAGTTAGCTGAACTAAAAGAGTCGGAACTTCAACAGAAACATGCTAAGGGTGCCTGTCACTCTGGGATTAGTCTGTGAAGTCAGACATCTGACCTTAAAACATCTAACTAGTCTCAATTGTGTATATTCATACCTCATGTATATATTATAATTGTGCCTTAAAAAATATTTTCCCCTTAGAAACTCCCACCTTGACCCATGAGACCTTCAAAGCACTGAAGCCCGGTCTTTCTGCTTATGCTGATGACGTTGAAAAGGTAAACACTTGTGTCTACAAACAAGCTTTTATGTCCTCTGATGGTGTAATTTGTAAAAGTTAACTCTTTTTCTTTGACTTTGGTGGGCCATCTCAGGAGAAGGAGTCTTTTCTGGTGTTCCCTGGGCCCTTCCATACCACTAAGGACAAGTGGAAGGAGGGTGCAGGTATGCTTCAGACATCCCAGATCCACCCACAAGCATGCTGGCCCAGCACAGGGTCCTAAAGTCTTAGTGCAGTTCAGAAGCCCAGATGCTGTAATTATATAGAAAAATGCATTCTTTTTTTTTTTTTTTTGGTCCGGTCGTGGGGCCTGAACTCTGGGCCTGGGCGCTGTCCCTCAGCTCTTCAGCTCAAGGCTAGTGCTCTACCACTTGAGCCACAGCACCACTTCCAGCTTTTTTCTTTTTGCTTATGTGGTGCTGAGGAATCGAACCCAGGGCCTCGAGCATGCAAGGCAAGCACTCTACCACTGAGCCACCTTCCCAGCCCGAAAAATGCATTCTTTAGGGCTGGGAAGGTGGCTCAGTGGTAGAGTGCTTGCCTCGCATGCATAAGGCCCTGGGTTCGATTCCTCAGCACCACATAAGCAGAAAAAAAAGCCAGAAGTGATGTTGTGGCTCAAGTGGTAGAGCGCTAGCTTTGAGCTGAAGCCTTGACGGACAGCATCCAGGTGTCCAGCCCCCATGACCAACCAAAAAAAAAAAAAAATCATTCTTTGGAGTAGAGTATTGCCTTGCTTCTGGAGGCCCAGCATTGGTTTTACTGTATGTGTGTATGTCCACAAAACCAATTAAATTCCAAAGAGATTTCATTAAACTGTCAATGATTTGATATATTTATGTTGTATTAATGATTTGATATATTTATGTTGTATTCACTTCTTCTAAAGTCTCTAATGCTTACCACTACATTAATATAGGACACCTGGTTTTCTCTGAAGGCTGCTTATAGAGCTGTGAATTCTCTAATGGTTCTAGAGGGCCTTTTTCCATGTTCTCTCCTTGTTCCAGTGTCCTTACACATGCCAGTACCATTTGAATCACTGTCTCCTGTTGATTTTTAGAATTATGCTTATTATAAACCCCAAAGGGCCAATCACATTCTAAACAAGTGAGTGAGCTATACCTCTAAACCACATCCTTAGCCCAGGTCCAACATTAAGTCATGAGTCAATCCATACTTACTGCCCACAGATGTGTCATGGCTTTAGGCAATGTTGTGCAAGTTCTGCCATTCTCTAACTTGGATATAAATTTGAAAAAAAGAAAAACAGTGGGGCTGGGAAGGTGGCTCAGTGGTAGAGCACTTGCCTTGCATGCTTGAGGCCCTGGGTTCGATTCCTCAGCACCACATAAGAAGAAAGCCGGAAGTGGCGCTGTGGCTCAAGTGGTAGAGTGCTAGTCTTGAGCTGAAGAGCTGAGGGACAGCGCCCAATCCCAGAGTTCAGGTCCCACGACCGGACCCCCCCAAAAAACAAAACAAACAAACAAACAAAAAACAGTGGTACAAAAGTGGCCCATGGCTCACTCCTGTAATCCTAGCTACTCAAGAAACTAAGATCTGAGGATCTCATTTGAAGCTAGTCCAGGCAGAAAAGTCCCCTAGACTACCACCAATTAACTAGCAAAAATGCCAGATTGGAGGCATGGCTCAAGTATTAGAGTACCAGCCATGAGCAACAAGCTAAGCAAGAGCAGAAGACCCTAAGTTCAAGCACTAGAATGGGCACGAGTGACCATAGGGCTAGAGCAATGGCTCAAGTAGCAGAGTGCCTGCCTGGCAAGTGCAGGGTCCTAAAGTCATACCCTACTACCAAGAAAAAAAATAGCTATAGATTAAACCTAATTAAGCTAGATAGCTTTAGAATAAACTGAATACTTTTGAAATCTTTCTTGTGAATCAAATATCCAAGCTATCCAGGAGTATTATTCTGCCTCCAGTTTGCTTCCTGAATCACATTCCTGCTTTTTTATGTAGGCTTCATGAGCCAGTATGTATGTCCATGAGCAGTTGGTATGTCTTCTCCTTTTTCAACACAGTAAAGTAGCACAATCTGCCACCTAGTACTACCTCATCACCCCCATATGAAACGGTATCTTCAGATGAATTCATGGAATGAGATTTTGGTAGAAAGCATTGTTAGTTTTCTCCTTGGAAAAACATTGCCAAGTACAATATAATTATTCATAAGGCTTTCTTTCTGTAAGATGCCCTAGAATTTGCTATTTCCTACACTCTCATGACATCTAATAGAATTACAGCTTATATGTGGTTGCCCAGTAAGGGATAATGACAAAGATAATCATTGCTACTCCTCAGAAGGCTCAGAAGTTACTGTAAAGGGCAGGCTCAGCTTCATAACTTCTGATCTGCCCTTACTCTGCCACATTCTACACTAAGGTCCTTTCCCCATGTTCTCCATGTCCCTGTGTCTCCACATGTTGGCAGTATCATTTGAGTCACTGTTTCCTGTTGACTAAAAATTTTAAAAATATTATGCTTACAATAAATCCAAAAGAGCTAAGGTAACTTTGACTCTGTTTGCTAGGCATGACAGACTTGCTTTGTTTTTACTATAAACACAGAGCACGCAGGGGATACAGGAGCTGCTGGATGTTGCCAAGCAAGACATCCCATTTGACTTCTGGAAGGCCACCCCTCTAGTCCTCAAGGCCACAGCTGGTTTGCGCCTGTTACCAGGAGAAAAGGCTCAGAAGTTACTACAAAAGGTGAGCTTGGCTGTATTCCCCCAAGAATTGCTAGTGATAGCTACAAATACTAATTCTGCCAGGGGGAGGGCCATGAGCATTTGGAGGAGGGAGGCGGACAGAGGGAAAGGAACAGTAGGTGAATACAACCATAATAGTCAATGCATATATGTGAAAATGGAACTAGGAATTTTGACGAGCTAGGTAGGAATGGAATAAATGAGGAGGAAAATGATAGGAGTGACTGTTATCAAGATGCATTGTACACATATGTAGACATGTTAAAATCCTTTGTACACCTATTTGAAGTGAAAAAGAGGATATATATATATATATATATATATATATATATATATATATATGTATATACACACAAAAAATGTCTAGGTGAGATTTCCTTCAAAAGCATAGTGCATTTAAAACAAAGTTGTTTTTCTTATTATTTATACATAGATTTACTCTTAAACAGCCTTATATGTTCGGTAATGACTAGGGGACTAGTTATGCTTTGCTTTGTTTTGTTGTTTTGAGACAAGATCAAAGTACTCCAGGGTAATCCTTCTTCAAGACGTAACTCGGCTTTCTAGTATTTATATTAAACTGTCTATTGACTGTTGAAAGAGGTTACACCATGGAATCTCCTGTGTATACCATATTTTAGCCACTGTTTTAGATATAGAAGCTAATATTTGCTGAACCTGCCTCTGGTGAGTTCAATGAGCTCTTTCATAAAAAACAAACCAGCAAACTTCTGCTGCTATCAGATTACTCAACACAATGAACTAAGTATATATGCAAGGGTTCAGCCAGCTAACGTTCACTGTCTAGGATTTAGAAGCTGATATTTGCTGGTTTCTATATCAGCAGAATGTCTGAGTTTAAAATGCTTTAGATCCGTTCTTATGAAAAGCGTAACCCAGTGCTTTCTCAGCTCCTCGAACTAAGTGTGCATGTAAGAGTTCATCAAAGCTACCTTATCCATTGTAACATTTAGACACTGATATTTGCCGAACCTACTCTCAGTGAAAACTCCATTGGGTTCAATGAATATGTTCTCATATATATTTATATTTTGTGTCTAATAGGCACATATGAGAGAAATCTAAGTATGGAAATAATCTATATATGTGTCCTTTGTCTCTCTGAGCCTAGTTTACTTTATTCAATATGATTTTTTCCCAGGTTTATCCATTTCCCCACATATGACAGAATATTATTCTTCCTAATGGGTGAACAAAATTCCATTTTGTGTGTTTGTGTGCGTGTGTGTGTGTTTGTGCGTGCTGTTCCTGGGGCTTGAACTCAGGGCCTGGGCACTATCCCTGAGAGCTTTTGTGCACAAGGCTAGTTCTCTACCACTTGAGCTACAGCTCCACTTCTGGCTTTTTGGTAGACAATTGAAGATAAGAGTCTCACAGACTTTCCTGCCCAGGCCCGCTCCCTACTGTGATTCTCACATCTCAGCCTCCTAAGTAGCTAGAATTACAGGCATGATCACCAGTGCCTGGTTATATCACATTTTCATAATCCATTCATTGATTGTAGGGCATCTGGGCTATTTCTGTAACTTGGTTATAGTGAATAATGATTCAATGAACATGGGTGTATAGGTAGCTTTATTAAATCCTGACTTGCCACCTAGGAAAAAAATTTTGGTGCTAGTCTTGAGGCTTGAACTCAGGGCCTGGGTGCTGTCTCTGAGCTTTTTGGCTCAAGGCTAGCATTCTACCACTTGAGCCACAGCTCCACCTCTGGCTTTTTGGTGATTAATTGGAGATAAAAGTCTCATGGACTTTCTTGCATAGCCTGTTGTTAAACTGCAATCCTCAGATCTCAGCTTCCTGAGTAGATAGGATTATAGGCATGAACCACTGATGCCATTCACTACCTCGGAATTTGATGTAGTCAGAATGCCATGGGAGCTCAGTGCCTTAACACCTCAGCCCAAGCCTTTTGCTAAATCTCCTTGGTACCTGAGTCCTACTCTTGGTCAGATACTCAGATGTGACTGCTCAAGAGATCCTTTAGCCTCCTCCCTCCTCTAAAGCTTCTCAGGGCTTATATTTCTGCAGCTACTCAGTGTTCTGCAGTAGGGCTAGGAATAAGTCTTCCAACCCACTGAGGTTAGGAAAGAGCTCTAAACACAGGATCTCCCCACCTCTCTCTGTTCTTACAATATTTAGCTGTGAGGTTGTGGTCCTTCAGATTAGGACTTTAGGACATGAGAAAGGTTTATGTGGACAAATACACTGAAGCTGCTGTCCTGAAACTTACTGGAAGCTTACAGAGGGACATGCCCAATTGTTCATGGCTTCCACTTCTCTGCCCAGATGTGTCACTGAACAGTGCCCTAGGGAACACAAATGGTCCTCAAGTTTGAGTTCCCCTTGTAGGGCTTTTTACTTCAGGCTAAACCAGCAGGCTAAACCAGCCTAACCCCGGGCCATCCATTCCTCCAGAGATTTTCAAGTACAAAACAACCTAAGACAAGCCACCCCAGAGGAGATTATCTTAGGAAGCCCTCACAGAAAGTTGAAACTTAAAGCAAAACGTAAGCTTTGCCTCAGAACACAGCAGAGCCTTCAGTGTTCTGCTACTGCCTACTGGACACACGGTGCACCTAGAAACCACAGACTTTACTCTCTTCTTGATTTGAGTTTGTTGTTGTTGTTGTTGTTGGGGAGTTGCTTGTTTTGCGATTGATGCATAGTGTAAGCTAGCTTCAAACTTGAGATCTGCCTCTGCCTCCTGAGTGCTGGGGTGACAAGTGTGCACAGTATTACTCCGCTTAAAAAAGTCTCTTATTACATTCAGGTGAAAGAGGTGTTTCAAGCATCACCTTTCCTGGTAGGCGATGACTGTGTCTCCATCATGAACGGAACGGACGAAGGTACAGTGACAGACAGTGCAACTGGACACTGCTACATGGCAGTGATACAGGGCTGTTGGGAATTCCAGGCCTGGGAGCTCTTTCATTAGTCAACTACGGGGGTGAAGGATAATTGACATTATTGTCCCATTTACAAATTAAGTATCCCAGAGGAGTATTAGGGGGCTAGTGTGGAGAGGTAGATTCTTACCTTGACAAACTCTAAACCTGGAACAAATGAAATCTCTAAAAAACGTGTCTTTTGGCTTTAAAAAAAAAATTGGACAGAATTCCAGTTGCTGCCACATTTAGAACATTAAAGTTGCATTACTCATTCTACAATAGACACTAAAGGTTCCTCATGGGCCCTTGCTTTTAAACATGACCTTAAGAGTGAATTTGTGGGAGTAGAGGGAACACTGGTCTCACTTACTAAAGATGAAGCTGCAGATGAAGCACCAGAGGAAGACATGTATATGGCAAAGTGTTCTAGGTTGTAGTGTGGAATCTTCTAGAATAATCTCTCAGAAGTCCCTGTATTCATTTATACACAGTGCTCTTCTCTGAGTGGTCTAAAGGGCATGAGTTTGGGTTCCTCTTGTAGGGCTCCTGGAATCTGGAACTAGTAGGTAATGGTCCTGGGTGTTGAATTGACAGTCTCAAGTGACTGAAATGCTGCCGTACCTCTCTGTTGTAGGTGTCTCAGCGTGGATCACCGTCAATTTCCTAACAGGTGTGTGTTTACTTGATGGGAAAGGCTAGTTGTTCTCAGTCCTGAAAGGGCTTTCTGGAGCACAGGGGCCTCGTTTCCATAACCCCCGGCTTTCAGTGCTGCCGGTCCAGAGGTAGGCTGTGGGTGTTGGGTAGCTGGATATCCATCTGCCTTGGCAGATAGCCATGAGCTCACAGGTATATATGTACTTGGAGTGCCTGCCCACTCCGCCCTTTCTCCTAGCCTAGCCAGCATCTGTCTGACACCTGCCGAGCATCTACCAGAGGCCCTGCACTCTCATTTGTTTGTGAGAGAGGTAGTGAATGAGACCAGTATGCCTTCAAATATTCAGTGTGATGTGAATGCTAATTATCTTATACTAGATATGTCTGTTGTTAAAAGATATACAGCAAGAAGTTATTGTCATAGATCATTCCCAGGTGTATGTGTGAAGGTTTCTTCACAGGCTTCACCTTTTAAGAGGTCAGGAATCTCCACCTCAGATGCCTCTAGAGAGCAGAGCAGAGACAGGACTAAAGTAGGGGGCCCTATGGCCAGTGTCAGCATATTGAAGAATACCCTGTCTCCTGGGAGGTGAGACAGGCCTCCAAGCAACTCCAGGCCCTCTCTGGCAGACAGTGTCATCCTGCCCTGTCATTGTTCACATCAGACAGCCAGCAGAGCCACTGATCTTGCCCTTTAAACGTATAGCATGCCTTTAAACAAAATTTTTTTAAATAGTTGCAGCTACTTCCCTATCTTGTTTTTCATTCCACTAAAGGGCCCGGCTTTTGACCTCTCTTGATCTCCCTACTATTCTTGGCAGCTTCCTAATACGACAGTGCTGTGTCTTTACTCGCTGTGATCTAGGCAGTTTGAAAACTCCAGGAAGGAGCAGTGTGGGCATGCTGGATTTGGGCGGAGGATCCACTCAGATCACCTTCCTTCCACGGGTTGAGGTAATCAGCTGGCCTGCCCTGGGAGCAGGACAGGGGATGCCAGGGGTGCACTGCATCCATCTCCACTGGGGACCCGCAGCTGCTCGGGGCAGGCCCTTTGGCTGATGTAAGGCGCTCCCCACCTGAGCTCTCTCACAGATAAAGCTTCTGACTGAGAAACGAAAACAAAACAGAAATTCATTTTGTAATGGTGCAACAAAAACCTTTGGATCAGAAAATATGAAATGGATGCTTCCTATCCCCTGTGGGGTTCCAGGGAAGGTACAAAGGTCTTTGTAGTCTTATGAAGTCTGTAGGCAACCCTTTTTGAAACAGTAGTTCTAAAGGACACAAAAAAAAGACTTGTAGCTAAGACCATCTACTATCTTAAATAGCTTTCTTTACCCACCCATTTTCTTATTAAATTTCTTAAATTTGTGATATGCTACTTGTCTGTATGGTCCATAGTTGTCACATTGATAAAATGCAGCTAAATATGGTAGTTCACACCTATAATACCAGTACTTCAGAACCTGAGGCAGGAGGATCTCAAGTTCAAGGTCAGCCTGAACAACTAGAGCACCTGTCATGAAATAAAAAGTTCTAAGAATGTAGATCAGTGATAGAACATTCGCCTAATAAGCACGAGGCCCAGTACTGCTAAAAAGCAAATAGAAATGCTATTCAAAAGGGGAAACATTCTGGATGTGTTTTCATTGCTTGTTCCCTACTGTCACAGCAGTAGATTGCATGTAAAGCTCAATGAACTCCATATGAATGTTCCTGTTTGACTAAATGAATTGAGGGAGGAGGGGACAATCTATTGGAAAAGACCACAGGAAACACAGTAACCTTCATGTTCCTCCCCAGGGCACCCTTCAGACCTCCCCACCAGGCCACCTGACAGCGCTGCAGATGTTTAACAGGACCTACAAGCTCTATTCCTACAGGTAGGTTTTGCAGGGGTAAGGGAGGCTGACTGTCCATGCTGGCAGCTCCAATGCCCCTGGTGTGCCTCCCACACCTGCCTCTCTACAGGACTAGATCCCAGAATAATCACCAGTCTCAGCAGCTTTGCGCTGTGAGTCCCTGGCAACCTTCTTCTTCTGGCTCCTCTCCTCCCTCCTTTAAAAAATGTATTTGTAGTAAAATCGCATTCATCTTTTGTGTTCACTCTGTTCTGCGTTTAAGGAGGCTCACAAAATCCTAGAGGAGCCCAAGGACTGTGCAGGAACTTTGTGAACCACGCGGTACCTTCAGTCAATTCTTGTACTTTATTTACTGCCACATTCACTGCAGTTTCCACAGCTCCCCAGTGAGCTCAATAAGCTCTCTTGTGTTGAATTACTAAGCTAAATACTCTAAATGTTGTAAGAAGCTTCTAAAAGAAGCAAGATAGCCCATAACTGCTTTGCTCCAAGATCCTGCCTTTCCCATTCATGATGGGACCAGGCAGGATACCAAGCTTTCCCGTCTTACCTTCACAGCTACCTGGGGCTAGGACTGATGTCAGCGCGGCTGGCAATCTTGGGTGGCGTGGAAGGGAAACCTGGTGAGTGGAATGAACTGCTCAAGGTTGTATCCTCACCCTCCGTGGGAATGGGAAATACCTCTCCTACCCCTCTGCTTGTCTAATCAGCCAAAGGGGCTATTGCTGGTCTGGGAGGGACGAGCTCTAGATTTTGTCAGGGGTGTTCTATTGGGGAAGATGTGTTTTACCACTGCACTTTCTTTTTTAAGAGACAGTAGTGAAGTTGTTTCTGAAACACACTCTAAGGGAACCAAATAACTGGGTATAGGTGTCACCTACATTGGAGTAAACTTGTGTGTTAGCTTTCTCTCACTATGCCAGAATACCTGAGATAAACAACTTATAAGAAGGACAAGTTTGTTTTGGTTCATGGTTTCAGAGTTTTGGTCCTTGTCCGTTGGCTTTGTCCCTTTTTAGCCTGTAAGAAAAGCAGAATGTCATGTTGAGTCCATGTGGCAGAGGAAATTGCTCATTATCATGGCATCTGGAATGGAAAGAAAGACAGAAATGGGCCAGAGTCCTACTGTCCCCTTCAAGGGCACGCCCCAATGACCTCCCTCTACCCAGTTACCTCATTCCTTCCCAAGTGACCTCATTCCCTGGAGGTCAAATCTGTACTTAAAGGAGGTCACTGCAGCTCATTTCAGAGGCTCCGAAATGAGGCTGGTGTTGACATGTCTTTCCTGATAGAGTCCAGACATGTGCCTTGATGTTCTCCACACAGACCCCTGTGTGTTCCTTAGCACAAGGCTTCCTTTGCCTGCTCCACTGGCCCAGCACCCTTCAAGGGCCTGGTCATTCAAGCAGAATTTTCACATTCTGTCAGGTTCTATGTGTATCCTCATAGTGCTCTCCTTTATTGTAAACCAAGTATGTGTTTCCGTTTCAGAAACACCTGCAGCCCTCCACACAGAGCCAGGAATAGGTATTATGTGGCTAATGGGAAGTCAGGCAACCTTTGCCCCTGGATCATTAATGTTGAGTCTCAGTCTAGCTTCCTCCATCTTCTCCACTCAGTGCAGTATCAGAAAGGACTTGCCTCTGCAGTACCTAACGCTGGCACCCCAGGACGGAGTGGCAAATGGCTAGGGTGGGACCTAGTGACAGACTACTTCCCTATCATGCAAGAAGCCCTGTATTCTATCCCCAGCACCCAAGAGCTACAAAAATGAACAGCAAATGAATTCAGCAGTGTTGGGCTGGGCAGTGTCTTTACTAGGGTCCCAGATCTCATGTAGCTATGGGAGAAGTGACTGATGCTGGAGTTGTGCACAGTACTCTCCTCCACATGGTCTCACTCACAGAAATGTAGCCTAGGCTGCTTACATGGCAACCCCAGAGAAGGATTGTGAGAATTGCTCTCTGAGAAATCAATTCCCATGACTTCCCACTGTCCAGCCAGAATCCAGAGAAGGCAACAAGGCCCTCTCTGGGGACAACCAGGCTTTGCAGGGTGACAGTGTAGATATCACCTTGGACATCAGCCACCAACTTCCTTTGCTAGTTGTGGGCCTATCATTTGTGCTACAGGGTAAACAGATGAAATCAGGCATGGTGGCACCTAGTTATATTTGTACCTGACCCTGCCACCAGTCTACCAGTTATCTGTAAAAATGGGTTATGACAGCCTTCCCATAAAGTTGTTGTGGCCCCTAAGTGTGGAGATACGATCTGTGGGGGTTCTGTAGTCATGTTTTCAGAAGTCATTGCTGCCACTGCATAATGGAACTGTGCTGTCCCCAGGAGGCAGGTCCCTGCTGCTCCCATGCCCTTGTTGTAGCATTCTCTGCCTCAACTTCCCTCCCAGCTCTTCAAAGCTCATCTCACAGCAGTAGATGCAACTTTTTTCCTTTTTCTCTCATCTTTATTTCAGCAAAAGATGGGAAGGAGTTGGTCAGCCCTTGTTTGTCTCCTGGGTTCAAAGGCGAGTGGGAGCATGCTGAAGTCACATACAGGATTGCAGGACAGAAGGCAGGTACGGTGAATTTGTTGTCTCTCAGAGGCCTGTGAGGGCCTGCTGCCCCCTGCACCTTTTCCAAATACCACTTGCCCAGACAAGCTCACACTGGCCCTGCAATTGCAGGCAGCATAAACCCTGCTGGGGCTTGGCACTACAGGTCATTGTCAGAGTCAAGACTCCCTGCCTCTCTCTCTCCCTCCTACAGTCTCTCTGCACGTTTTCTTTGTCTGTCTCCAGATGGCCCCAATTCCCTATCAAGCCCCCAGTGAAAAGGACCTTAGGACCCCATGACAAATGCTTTTATCTGGGCTGTTGGCCCAGAAGCCTGGCCACTTTTGTGTATAGCAATATAGAGGCTACTGCTTCTGCCTGCTCAGGCCATGTAGCCCCTGCCACCCTATGACTGGGACCTAGTGTTCTGATGGTCTTGTTCACTCTGGGTTCTTGGTTTTCTTCTGAGACAAATACTGAAATACTACTGCTCCCAGGCTGGTTCCCACCTGCATGAGTATGTCTGCCTTCAGTAACTGTGCAGGTCAGTCTGGTTTAGTTGTCCCCTATGCACGTACCAAGGGCCAGACCTTGCCATAGGGATAGGGCACACCCCAGACAGTGCAGCTGGGTCCAGTGGGAAGAGTCAGGCAGTGGAAGTACAGGAACTAGTGCTTTGAAGAACAATAAAATAGGCAGAGACGAGTGCCAAGAGGAGACTGCAGTGTTAATCAGGATGGACAGGCTTTGAGCCAAGATGTGGAAAGGCCAACAAGTTGCCCCCATCTAAGGCAGCAGATCACCAAGCCAAAGAAGCAGCACATAAAAGGCCTTAGGGCAGTGTCTGTGTTCACTGAATGAGGTAGCAGGACTTTTCTAATGAAAGGCAGTGGGAGGAAATGAGGCCTGAAGGGCAAGGCATGCCTGTGTAGCCCGTGGGGAACAATAGGAAGACAGGAAGGTGAGTTGAATCCAGGTTTGAGGTATGAGTTGTTGAGGTTGTGCAGTGGACATCCACAGAAGTTGGTTGATCTCCAGAGAGTGTTGACTTTGGGTTTTGTTTGGCCATTGTCCTTCATCTAGCTTTGAGCTTGTGTGAGTAGCCCACAAGGCCCACTGTGTAGGCCCACTGTTGACCTGGCTGTGAGGTGAAGCTCAGTGTGGGCTGGGAAGGTTGAGTATGGTACGCAGCAGCAAAGGACTGGGTGAAGACGGCAACACAGGGCCCAGTGGGAGACTTCCTGGTGTCAGTAAGCCATGGCCTCCCCCTCAGAACTAGGGGCTTGAGGCTTCCTCTGGCCCCATGGTGCTCGGGCCTTTGGACCTTGACTGGGAGCGCCTTGGCTCCTGAAGGGTGTAATTGCCTTGTGCAACAAGCAAGTCTCTGACTTGGGGTGGGTCTGAGGGTTTGGGTCCTACCTCACTCTCCCACCCAGGTCAGGGTCTTAGGTCATGGGGGGGATGGCATGGACCAAGTGACTTACTCACTGACCATTGCTGACTGTGTGCTTTTCCTGCAGCAAGCCTCCACGAGCTGTGTGCCCGCAGGGTGTCAGAAATCCTTCGAAATAAAGTACACAGGACCCAAGAGGTGGAGCATGTGGACTTTTATGCTTTTTCTTACTACTATGACCTTGCAGCCAGCGTGGGCCTCATAGGTAAGGGCTAGGCCTGGCTAGGCTCTAGGCAGAGGGACTGTGGCAGCAAATTGTCATCGTGAGGTAATAGAAACCGTCTTAGAAGCCATAAAGAAGTCCATCATCTGAACAGGAACTGCTCAGCACAGTTTGGTAGATGTTATCTTTTTGAGACATTTAGCAAAGAGAACAGTTGCCCTGACCTAACTTATATTGTTCTACTACTCAGGCCCACAACAGGTTCTGGCCTGGATCCTGCAGCTCTGGTTCACAGCCATGGTTTCTCTCTGACTCATCCTCTCCACTCAAGGAGAAGGGAAGACAGAGCAAGGTGTTGGAGTTTGCTGAGCCTGGCTATGGCCAGATGGTGTGGACACTCATGAAAGTTACAAAGTTGTATCAGTGGCTGGAGACCCACATTTTCTAAATGAAATAGAGGAAGTCAGAAAATGGTTGGGGTGAGAAGAGCAATGCTAGTTAGTGCTCTAAATAAAAGCCTCTCAGAAAAAGCAGATGATGTCACTGTTCCAGCTCCCTGTGACTTCAAAGGTACTCAGTGTCTGTACTAGCTGTGCTGTCCCTGGGAAGGGATGAGTGTGGAAAACAGCCAGGCAGGTGTGAATGGTCAACATAGAAGGTGGCCTCTTCTGAGACAGCTTGGCGTAGGCCCCTGAGCTATAGTGAGGAACACCTATCAGTGCTTTCCTGACCATACTAGGACTGTGGACATTGCCATGCCACCAGCATGATCTAGAAGTCTGCCGGGGATTCACCTTTGGGCTGGCTCTGCGGGACCCCTCACTTTGATCGTCTGTGCCATGGTTGTCCTTAAGGCTTTGCCAACAGAGCAGCTTGGGGGTAATTAGCTTACATGGCAGTTCCCGTGTAGGATAGCCTTGCAGTCACATCACTCACCACCACTGTTCTCATCAGGAGGCTGCGGTCTTACCTGTTTTTTGGGGTTTTTTTGTCGGTTGTGGAGCCTGAACTCTGGGCCTGGGCGCTGTCCCTCAGCTCTTCAGCTCAAGGCTAGCACCCTACCACTTGAGCCACAGCACTACCTCCAGCTCTTTTCTGCTTATGTGGTGCTGAGGAATCAAACCCAGGGCCTCATGCATGCAAGGCAAACACTCTACCACTGAGCCAACATCCCAGCCCTTACCTGGGGTTAACTCTGGAGGTGCGAGGCTATTCAGAAGAGCAGTTGAGACTGCTCACTGTAGTTAATTCTTGGCTCTGAAAGAACAATCTGTTTTCAGAACTCAAGAGAATCTTTAATGGTGACATTTGCTAACATAGCAAATACCCAAAGTCAGGGACTGCTCCCTCTGTAGAGCCCCCAGAAGGCTCTAACACTTCTAAAACCAGTAGATCACTACTCATTTTTTCTTTTATAGGACTTTTTTATTTTTTTCCCTAGAGGGTACAGGACTTCCCAGAGACATTTATTTTCTCTCTGCTCTTCAACTTTTCCTAGCTTCAAGTGTTTGCTGAGTTTTGGGATCTAGAGGTCCTGGTGAGACTCCTTTAGTGGGACATTGTAAGGTTGGGGTGAGATGATCCTCTAAGGCTTCCTGTCCTGTGTGTCCCATGGAAACACTTGATACCACAATCAAGGGCTTGAATATGACTCTGATAGAGTTCTTGCCCAGCATGCATGAGGCTTGGCTTTAATCCCAGCACTGTAAAAAAAAATCTACAATCAGTGTGTGTGTGTGTGTGTGTGTGTGTGTCTGTGTGTGTGTGTGTCTGTGTGTGTGTGTGTGTGTGTGTGTGTGTGTGTGTCTGTGTGTGTGTATGGCTGGGAGCCAGGGGAGAGGGTCCTACAAGAAAAGCCCATGACTATATCCCCATGCTGTGGAGCTCCTGGTCTGGGCCCCCGGTGCCATCCTCAGGTCTCAGCAGCATCATGTACTTGGGAATGCACCTGCAGACCATGTCTTATTTCCTCCCACAGATGCAGAGAAGGGAGGCAGCCTTGTAGTTGGAGACTTTGACATAGCAGCCAAATATGGTGAGTGGTGCCTTGATTGCTGAGGTGACAAGCTGAGAGGGCAGAGGGGAAGAAACCATCCCATGTAGGGGACAGACATCCCACAGTTCCTGTGACAGGCACTGGCCCTGAACTCCTGCATTTGGTTCCTAATTCTGTTAACTAGATAGACGTGTGAGTGTACAGAGTCCAAAGAGCACTGGGATTCTGACCTAGTGGAGGTGGGAACGGGCTTGCAGCCTGCCCCTGGGTACTCTAGGCCTGTCACCTCCCAAAGTTGGGTCTTGACAATAAATCAGAAGTGAGGAGCATGGGTGGGTGATGGAAGTAGGCAGAGCCAGGGCCTGCAGCCCACCCTCCCTGCAAGGAGGGACTTAATCTAGAACTAGCCATCTCTCCCTCAGTTTGTCGGACCCTGGAGACCCAGCCGCAAAGCAGCCCCTTTGCATGCATGGACCTCACCTATATAAGCTCACTGCTCCAGGAGTTAGGTTTCCCCAGGGACAAAGTGCTGAAGGTAAGGACTTACCTCTTGGGTGCCCCGCTTCTCAGGTCTGTGGGGTTGGGTATAGGGAACTACAGACCCCACTTGGGAGTTTCACTCCCTAACCCATCCCTGGCTTCCAAAAAAAGTCCGGAGCACCTTCTAGCTTTCTGATAAGACTGCCTTTATCCACCGAAGAAGCCACCTGGCCTTTTACATCTCAGGTGGGTGTGTGATGATCTTCTGTGCCTCTTCCTTTGTCTTTTCAAGCTCACTCGGAAAATTGACAACGTGGAGACCAGCTGGGCTCTAGGGGCCATTTTTCATTACATCGACTCCCTAAACAGACAGAAGAGTCTATCTTCATAGCAGCTGTGCCCCAATTCCCACCCAGCCAGCTTTTCTGAGCTTGCATCTCCATGGACCCCTCCATCCTGGAAGTGATTCCATCCTTGAGGAGCTACCATACTGGCTAAGACTCTCCTTCCTCAGCCTGCAGTGGCACCTCGTACAGACTTGCCTGAGACCTGGTGTGATCCCTTGCTGCCTGGCCCATGTACTAGCCCTGTTGTGCCTCATCTGGCCCAGGGGCAGGGGCTGGGAGGCCCCAGGCATTTCCCCTGCCTTGCCTCCAAGAAGGCAATAAGCTAGACAGGGCCAAGGGCACACCCTGAGGTGGGCCTTCAGCCCCTGTCCCCATCCCCTCTGTCTGCAGGGTTGTGGCTGCTTTTCCATGCATCCCTGTGATGTAGATCTTGTCTCCCAGCCCCTGCTGTTCCCTCTCCAGGGCCAGACCTCCACCTCCCCTGTGCTGGCCTGGCTGCTCTGGGGGAGCCAAGAAGAAAAAGTGCAATCTCCAGGACAAAAGACTTGAGCATATTCGTCTCATCCTCATTGTGAACAGTGAACTCACAGGGAGGTCTGCTCCCCACTAGTGGGTAATACTAGTAGGAAGAGAACAAAGAAGACTCCCTCTTCCAGAGAGCTCTAGGAAGGTATTTCTGATTGCAGAGTCCCCAGGTGTGAGCAGGGCTGAGTGTAATCACTGTAAAAACACTGATGGCCATGCTGCCTGCCCTGGGAGTGTCAAGCACTTCTGTATAAAACTATGTCTGAGCCCCTTTTCTGGACACAACTCTGTGTCCCAGTGAATGTATTGCTGCTGTGAGCCATTTGCAGACTAGCAGGGCCGGTCAAAGATATAGCCCCAGAACCACACTTTTTTTGTGGCTCTTGTGCTCTCTTCGGGCCATAGCCCGTTCTCCTCATCTGACCCAGGGGCAGGTTCTGGGATGCCCCCTAGCACCCACTCTCTGGGTTGGAGCTGAGTATGAAGCTTGGTTTAGGACCTGGTGCCTGAGTCCCTCATTGTCCTTCAGTGAATGTACAATACATGGAATAAGCTGAACCTGTTGTGTTCCATTCCAAATAATAAAGGTTTACAAGGGTTTCACTCCTCTACTTCCTCTGGATAAGTGGCTGGTGTTCATCCCCCAGCCAAGATCCCTGTTTATTAGCATTTAAAAACCTGCCAAAAAGATGGCAGTCGGTGGCAATAGCTCTCAGCAGTGGCATAGGCTGTCTTGGGTTCTAACTAGAGCCTCCTCCTGCAGTGGTTTGTTGAGAGAAGAGCTTCATACCTCCTGAGACAGTGACCCACAGTCTGGCCAGGGAAGGTTCTGAATATATCACCCTCTCTGGTGAGTGGTAAGTCCCCACATCACCCTGTCTAGCAAGGATCTGGCTTTACTATAGTTTAGTCCTAAGATGGCGGCATTCCAGAGTGAGAACTGTCGGGTGAACCCCTACTCCAAGTGCTCACAGCCCCCACACCTATCTGAGGACCTGACTAATGAGATGATGAGATCTGACCCCTGGACATCTCTGAAAAGGAAGTCTGCTGCCATGTGCAAGGCAGTCAGTGTGATCCCAACTTGAGCAGGGAGGAATAAATAAATAATGTTCAGGACATGAATAAAATGAGCCAGTGACTTCTCCAAAGTTGAACCTTGGGGAAAAGATTTAGAGACCAACACATGATACAAGCTGGGAAGGAAAAATGAGAAAAGATGTTCCACCAAATGAAAAGTAACAGTTGGGACAATGTCCAGGAAGTGAGGGCTGAGGGCGTCAAAAACAAAACAAAAAGCAACAATAACAACAACAACAGAAGAAAAAAAAATCACTGTATACTGCACCAGACCTGTTTTGGCAAAGCCCATGCCTGCCCCTTTGCTTCCATAATCTCTGGGGGCCTAAATATTTAAAGAACTCCATAAGCAAAGTGAAAATTGATTCAATCCATTTAGTGATCTCACTTCTGAAAAAGCATAAACAATTGGAAGATTCCCAAAAAAGCACCAAATAAGTCATGGAATATTTCTGAGCCCAACAAAATATGCAAGTCATTCTGAGTGTCTTTTATGATAACAAAGTAAGCTCTTGTTCTTTAAAAATAGCTGCTGACACAGGGTCTGGGCCCTCCTAGAGGATATGTGCTTAGAGGGACCTTTCTGATACACTCCTCTGCTCCTCTGTCCATGTGCAAAACATACTGGCCACAGGCCTGAGCTGCAGATTCTAGTGGTGTTTCTATGTATAGATGATAGGACCTCAGCATCTAGTTATTTGCAGCCCCATGTCTTTGTATGTGGGTCTTCCGAAGATCATCAGACTCCTGCAGTCCACTAGCACATGTTGGTGCGGTCTTTCCTACACCCTCATAGCTGTAACCCTACATTTGATCTTTGTCAGTCAGGCATATAAAAAATTGGTGACCAGTAGTTTTAATATGCATGGATCTAATTCCTGTCTGTAAGTATGGTGCAGTAGCCACATGCATCCTCTTTTATGTCTAAAGAGATATTTATGTGCCTTTCCTGTGAAGCATTGCTCATGTCTTTTCCCTGTCTTTTTGTAAGATTGTGATCATTTTCTTGTTGATATTAGGAGACCTTTATTAAGGAAATTAGCCCATGTGATAGGAAATATTTTTTCTCTATTTTTAACTTTATGATGTTTTATTCCATGTATAATATTACTATTTTGAAATCTATTTGAATTTGTAATTTCTAGGTTTTCTCTTGTAATTACAAAGGCTTCCTCTCTGAGATTTCAAAGTTAACCAGAGGTGGATTAGTATAGCTTAGTAATTGAATGCTTACCTAGCATAACAAGGTCCTGTGTTCCGATTTCTAGTACTGCAAAACAACTTAACCAAATGGTTGAGGATTTTTTGTTTTGTTTTGTTTTTGAGACATGTTCTTGCCATGTAGTCTAGACTAGCCTAAAACTCACTGTGTATGTCACCTAGTCTGGCTTCAAACCCCCAGTCCTCCTGACTTGGTCTCTAGAGTGCTGGCATGAACTGGCATGTACTGCTACACCCAGCCCCAAATGGATTTTTTTCAAGAACTCCAAGTTTGTGTGTTTGAACACTCTCGGGAAAAGATATTGCTCTTTCAGGATAGATTTGAGTTTTTAGACTTATTTCTAGAGGGATGTTTATACACTGGAATTCCATTTGGAGGATGAAGTCAGGGATTACTAGAATGAGGTAATTCCAGAAAGGAACTTTTAGAAAAATGTCAGCTTATTGCTGTGTTAGTAACAGTCTTGCAAGGCAGGAACTTTGAGAGAACCAATTAATTGCATAGGCTGTGCAATTTTCTGATAGAATTTGTGTTCATATGACTTATTTGGAGGCCATATAAAGAATGTTTGAAATGATCAGAGCTAATTGTCTGGAAAGAGAAGCTCTGACTATGGTAAGTTTTTTGACTACCTGCTACACCCAGGGCTTTGCCTCTCCAGAGGCAAAGTGCTCTGACATATTGATGGAACTTACAGGGATGCTCTTTTCAGGTTTCAAACTAATAGTGAAACATGACCTAGAACAAAGTGGATTCTTCTTCATTGAGAGGAGGCCCTTCTGTCAGTATTCAGAGATGCTGGAGAAGAGAATCTGCAGAGGATAATAGGTGTTTCCAGTTTCTTTACTGGAAAATGGTAAGATTCTTAGATTCACCTTAGATCACCTTGAAGCTCATGGACAGGTACAGTCTGCTTTCTGCTGTTAAGAATATCTGAAGCTGGGTATTTATGTTAAATAGAAATCAATTTGGCTCACAGTTCTGGAGGCTGGGAAGTCCAGGAACATGGCACAACATCTGGTGAGGGTTTTTGTGCAGCAGCATCTCATGGTGAAGGCAGAAGGGGGATGCAAAAAAGCAACAGGAGCCGGGCGCTGGTGGCTCATGCCTGTAATCCTAGCTACTGAGGAGGCTGAGATCTGAGGATCTCGGTTCAAAGCCAGCCTGGGCAGGAGAGACCGTGAGACTCCTATCGCCAATAAACCACCAGAAAACCGGAAGTGGCGCTGTAGCCCAAGTGGTAGAGCGATTGCCTTGAGCTGAAGAGCTGAGGGACAGCACCCAGGCCTAGAGTTCAAGCCCACGACCGACAAAAAAAAAAAAAAAAAAAGCAACAGGAGGCCCAGCTCACATTTGTAGCAGCTCACTCCAAAACAAAACAAAAACACTGCCGTAGTAATGACAGTTCATTCAGGAGGAGACCTAATTACCTCATAATAGCCCATCTCCCAACAATGGTGCACTGATAATTACGTTTTTAATACATGGACATTTAAGCCTTCGTGTAGATAAGCATACTTATCCATACACTCGTGTGTGTGTGTGTGTGTGTGTGTGTGTGTGTGTGTGTGTGTGTGTGTGTGTGTGTGTGAGTGTGTGTGTGTGTGTGTGTGTGTGTGTGTGTGTGTACCAGTACTGGGGCTTGAACTCAGGAATTGGGAACTATGCCGTAATTTTTTTTTTTTAGCACTCTACCACTTGAGCCACAGCTTCACTTCTAGATTTCTGCTGGTTAATTTGAGGTAAGTCTCATGGATTTTCCTGCCTGAGCTAGCTTTAGACTGTATTCTCAGATCTTAACTTCCTGAGTAACTATGATTACAAGTGCAAGCCCCTTGTGTCCAACACCTTCCAATTTGAATAACATTAAAGTATCTGAAAATGTGAAAAACATTAAAGTATCAGCAGCTTATATTTACTGAGTGCTCACTGTGTGCCTCGTGTTCTCCTTCAGCCATGAATCAAGACAGGCACTGTTTTCTATCCTACAGTCAGCTAACTGTCCCACTCCACCACAACTGGGAGCAGTACAGGGGATCTGAAGGGTTCTGCTGGCTACAGATGCCCAAGATCCCATTAACAAGTGTATTTATTGAGTTTAGTACAGGGGAGTACGTGCAGAAAGGAAGGTACCAATATCTTTGAAGTGACTGAACACCAACATGTGACATAATTTTGTATACAAGTGATAAATGACTTCCTTAGGAGGTAGAGGTAAGCAGTGAACAACTTACATTTTGCATAAGTCTTTGTCTCCCAGACAGCTTGGGGCCTGATGATCACACTTGAGGTAGAAATGTGAAACTTTGTACAGCCAAGACTGTTTGATCTTTCCAGGGCACCCCAGCATTGTGAGAGTCTTGTTAGAGGATAGTGTTCCAATTCTCTTTCCCTGTCAGACCTCACAGTTTGGTTTCCAGAGATTCCCATACTTCTCCCTGTTTTATTATTTGAGAAAGCATGATTTTTATGTTTGCTTGAGTCATCACACACTGGATTCTAGAAGATAAACATTGAAATAGGCAGGGAGCTAGCAGAACAATCCCTAAGATAGACGCTATTGGGTCCAGAAGGGGAAAAAGCCAGGAAAACTGTTCTGATTTTTACTGATTTTTAACTTGCTCAGTCCTTTTTGAGCTGCTGTAGTTGGTTTTTCATCTTTTTTTTTCTTTTTTGCCATTCCTGGGGCTTGAACTCAGGTCCTGGCCACTGTCCCTGAGCTTCTTTTGCTTAAGGCTAGCACTCTACCACTTGAGCCACAGCACCGCTTCCAGCTTTTTTTTTTTTTTTTTCTGTTTATGTGGTACTGAGAAATTTAATGCATGCTAGGCAAGCACTCTACCACTAAGCCACATTCTCAGCCCCTGTTATCTTAAAGCAACACAGTCGTTCAAAGTCGTTCAAATTGTTTATACCCCAAGTGATTTTTTTAACAGCAAATAATCTGTAGCTGCTCAATTTTATATAATTCCTGTTATCAACTCCTTCATACCCTGATTTATTTCTTCCAAAATGACAGCTGTGACATTTGTCTCTGTTGAAAATACAAGCCAGCTTGCTAAGTTCTTTCTGGACACCTGCTACAAGTCTACGGACAGAATAAAGGCTGCAGCCACAGCCACATCAGCAGCATTTAACAGCACTAGGTTGTCATCACAATTTTGGGGAGAGATCATATTTCATCCCTTATTTTGATGGGTCAATTTACTAAGAAAAAGAGACACCATTCTTCCAATATGAGTCCTGCCTAACTTTCCCTTTTCTTTTTTCTTTCATTGCTTCATGGTTTATTCTCTTCTTAAGACTTCATCAGTAAGTGGAATGGAAGATGCCTCCCACCCTGACCCCTTTGGCAGCCAAGGCATTATACTCTTTCACCGCCTGCTCTGTCCGGAGGACCCGTACATCAATGCTTGTTTCTGGAGGTACTCCATAGTAGGTGGGGCACCTTTAAGGCCTCACTCATCCCTCAGCCAATCACTAGGGTCTGTACACTCTTCTCAGCCACTTCCTTTACATCTGCAGGCTGCACACCAGGAGAGTGCTCAATTCCTGTTTCTGTCCCATCCCAATCTCGGCCACCACTTGGCCATACTTTGCAATCCTTATAGGTTTTGGTAGAGCCTTGTACTTTCATTTGTCCCCATGAGAGGGAAGCTTTTCAGGGGAGGACATAAGGAACTGAACTGAAATGCGGAGCTTCTGTTCTCAGAAATGCTCTTCCTGGCCCCTCTGAAGTTTTCCTCTCTCCTTCGCCATCCAGCTTCAGGATGTGCCTAATTTTTCTTTAGAGCATGATACACCTTTCCTCCACAAAAGAAAAACCAGCCAATGCCAATGTCTTTTTCCTTTAGACAAATTGAGTCTCATTGCAGCGCAACAGTTACTAAGGTCATCTACACTGTTGAAGCATAAGCACTCATGATAGACCATAAATTTCAGGCCCAACATTAATTCATTCTCTGAGATCTCATCTTCCTGCTGACTAGTTTTATCCTGAGTTATACTTCTGTACCTTCTAAGCTGGCAGCAAGTCTGACCAAATTCTATTATAGGGTATTTTGTACAGAAGGGCCTTCCTTGATACAAAAGGAAGTTTTATTCATGGCATTAGGTCAATTGAAGCCATAAATTTGAAGAACTGGTACATTTTGACTTGGGCTAAATATAAAGTGACATTTCATTTCTGTAAGAACACTGTCTTGTGGGTGGCCTTTTTGTATTTTGGAACAATTATTTCCTTTATCCTCAGGAGAGGTCATAAGTTTAACTATACCAAACTAGATATTATCTCTCTTAGACTGACCAAATATGTTTATCCAGGGCCCCTCAAGCTTTCTCTGACCAAATATTCTAATTTCGTCTTTATACCAATGGACAAGTCCTGTTTTTTAATTGTTACATATCACACAGTACAATTTAGGTACAACAGTTTACCAGCATTGGAATCCCCCAAGCAGAGGCTTCCACTGTGTTAGAGATACTAGCAGTATGAATAAGCATCATCATTACAAACAAAGACATTGTATTAATGTCCTGTCTGCTGTCCTTCAAGTATCTCTCAGCTTTCTGAGAAGGCTTCTTCATCTGTCCCCTGGTGGGAAAGATCACTGTTCTGGTTCACACTGTTCTCTCAAAGCTTTTAGATTCCTCTTGAAGATTCTTCCAGAGGTTTCTCAGTGTTAGGTGATCTTCTTATATACCTGTGTCTATTACCCTCCAATTTGAATAACATTAAAGTATCATTGAATTTGAATAACAAATTTCATCAGTTTATATTTGCTGAGTGCTTACTGTGATCCAGGCATGGTGGTGACTATACTTTGTGTTCTCCTTCAGCCATAATCAGACAGGTACCGTTTTCTATCCTGCAGTCAGCTAACTGCACCTAAATGAGCTCAAAAGGACTGTCTAGGTTAGTGAGGGAGGAAATGAAGAGCAGCCACTCAGACCCAGATGGGGGTTTCTGGCCCTGACCATTGTGCCACTTTGCCTCCTTCATCGTGGCATTCCCCCCCCTCCCCCAGGAGTTTTGATAATCACATCAGGCCTTAGGCCTCCTCACAGCCTTGTCCCTGAAGAATCAATTGTAGGAATAAGGTGTTCCACAAAGCTCAGAACAATAGTTACACCATCAAGAGAAATAGTAGCCATTTCCAAGCTAATTGCTTCTTTAGCATTTCAACAGCCTGATGTTTTTCTCATATTATTGATTGAGTTGATAAATGTTTCCATTTAAGAGCTTCTTAAGTATAGCCTTGTAAATCCTAGTGTTAGCCACAAGATTTACATAGTTGAGAAGCAGACCTTCCCCTCTGAGGTGTCCTGTCTCCAGAAACCTCTTTAAAGGTCAGTAGAGTGGCCCAGCAGTGCATGCTAGGCAAGCACTTTACCAACCTATACCCCCAGCCCCAGAGCAAAGAGTTTCTATGGCACAGAGGCCAAGGTGGTAGGAAAACTAATAAAAATTCTACAGGACTGAAAGCACTCCACAAATACAGCTGTGTGGTTCTTCTCGCCCTCAGGAAGAACATCCAAGGAGCAAATGATTTTGCAAGTCAAAATGCCTGAGCTAAAGGCCTGCATGGACTTGTTTTAAAGCACAAGAAGAGGTGAGAATATAAACCAGGGATTTTAGCTTTCTGTGGATTAGGAGATTTAAAGGGCTTTGTTTTCTTTTTCCAGGATTTATGGTTGTATTTGTGGTGCTGGCATGGGACCCAGAGCTTCACACGTACTAAGCAAGCACTCCACCACTGAATTATATCCCAAATCTTTAAAGGATTTTTTTTAAATGAGTTCATACTTTGAAATAGAAAAATGCAATTTTGGGGCTGGGGAGAAAGCTCAGTGTAGGTTGCTTTCCTAGCACACATCTAAGGCCTTAGGTTTGATCCCAGCATTGCCAAAAATAAACAAACTAGATCCAAAATACTATATGATTCCACATGTATAAAGTGCCTAGAACAAACAAATACATACAAACAGGAAGAAAGTTGCTTATGGTTTGGGTTGGGGGAAGAGTTGAAAACAACTGCTGATTGGGGCAGGTTCAGGATTTGAGGAGTTGTTGGATATTCTACACATGAGATACAGTGACACGGCTTTGTAAATATACTAAAAACCTGTGAATTGTGTACCTTACACTAGTATCTTTTTTTTAATCTGTCATGGGACTTGAACTCAGGGCCTGGGTGCTGAGCTTTTTCACTCAAGGTTAGTACTATACCATTTTGAACCACAGCTCTACTTCCCATTTTCTGGTGATCCATTGGATTTTCTTGTCTGTTCTGTCTTTGAACCATGATCCTCAGATCTTAGCCCCCTGAGTAGCTAGGTTTATAGGCATCAGCCACTGGTACCCGGCTTAAAACTGGTAACTTTATGGCATCAATTTTATCTCAGTAAAGCAGTTTGAAAGATGGGTCTGGGGTTTGGGCTCAAGGAGTGGTAGAGTGGCTTTCCTAGCTTTCAAAAGTCCTACAAGGCCTGGGAATGTGGCTTAGTGATAGAGTGCTTACCTAGCATGAATGAAGCCTTGGGTTTGATTCCTCCATACTACATATACAGAAAAGGCCAGAAGTGAGGTTGTGGCTCAAGTGATAGAGTGCTAGCCTTGAGCAAAAAAACAGCTCAGGTGCAGGCTCTGAGTTCAAGCCCCAGGACTGGCAGGAAAAATAAAAGAGAAAATGTCTAAAATCATCAGGTTTTCCTTCTCTTTAGACAAGCCTGGCCACATCTGTCTTTTTATACACCCTTAAGAACACATAGCCTTTCTTTTTTGCTCATCCTGTGGAGTTTTTCAGCCTTGTCCTGGTCTCACTTTAGGCCGTGTGGGAAGGATCAGGCCTTCTCACTCACTGGTAAACCCCAGGGTCTACAGTATGGTCCTTAACTGTCTGTTAACTGATGAAAGGCTTCCTAGAAGAATGAAGGTGAATTAAATCCTTGGTGACAGTGTGGAATCTCCCTGCTCACTCCACCTTGCACTTCCTGTTTAGCCTATGGTCATCTGTTTTCTCAATGGGTGTGCCTGGCCAGCCCTGGCTAAACAGGCAAAGCAAACAGGCTTTTGTCAAGAAGTCTTCCCTTCCTTCCGCCTTGGACAAATCTTTAAGCTTGGCTCGGCCATAGCTGGAGTTGCTGTGAAAAAGTGATCTTGGAAGAATCTTGTGCTGTTGTGAGGGCCTCAAGTGGCCCTGATTATCTGTTTCATGGGGGTGTTTCTGGCCCTCATGCTGACCCGGTGAATTTTGGTAAGTTTTTAAATTAAGATATCATTTTCATATAGTAAAATGCACAGATCTTAAGTGTACCATTTAAATTATTTTCTTATATCCACATAGCTCATAACTACTGACATACTTCTCTACCACCCCAGAAAGTTCTTAGGTAGTCTCCCCACAATGGACCCAGCAACCATTGTAGGACACTTGATTGGTTTATCAGTTGAATGACTTTGGTACTAGTGAGTAGACATGTGGTGGCTGAACATCTTCTGAACATATACTCTAATAGTGAGCTATACCTTCCAGCCCCTTTATGACACATTTCTGTTGTCAATTATAGGACATTACATGAGTAGAATCACACAGTGTGTGCTTTCCATATCTGGCTTTTGGCTTAGCCAAATGTTTGAGAGATGCATCCAGGCTGATGTGTGTACTGTGTTCCTTTTAGTGTGGAATATAAGTAGATTGTTGCTGTATACTCCATTTCTTCATTTTCCTGTTAATAGTTACTTGGGCTGTTTTCAGTTTGAGGCTTTAATGCATAAGGCTTTTTATGACTGTTCTTATACAAGTCTTTCTGTAGACATGTATTTTTATTTCTCTTGGATGAATGCCTAAAAGTAGTTGGCTGAGTCATATGGAAATGTATGCTTAGCTTCAGCAGAAGCTATCAAAACAAATGGGGTTGCCAGGCACTAGTGGCTCAGGCCTGTTCCTTTTCTTCTGTGATCAGTAAAACAAGGAGAATGGTATGATAACTTTGGCTGGGGCTGGAAGGACATTCTTGAGTTCCCTCACATAAGAGAATGGGGTTGGGGAAAATAGCAGAAAGGGAAGAAAAATATTTTAAATATGTATAATGGAACGTGTAGTGGTAGGAGAAGGAGGTTATTTATTGGATTGAAGGTATACACTTGTGAATGTATTTAAGGTGTCTGTTTAGGTTACATTTTCCCCATTGTCAATTTTTATGGAAAAGGAGATGTTTTAATCACCTGGCTGCTTTCTGCCAAAATCAGATGTTAGGGAATTCTTTTGATGGAAGGTATGTGCCTATGAGAGTCATCCCAGTGGGTCATATGAGTCCCAAAGTGATTTTGCCCAGGTGAAGGATGCAGCTAAGTGGAAAAGTAGATATACTGCTCCTGTAACTGTAATGCCCAGAGACTTGAAGCGCCTAAAAAGACCACCAGAGACCAAAGATCAATGCAAGCGGCAATGAGTCGTTTATTGATGAGCTCGAGCACGGACCCCTCTGTGCACTGATGTCCGAGTGCAGAGAGTGGCCCCCAGCACAGGGTTACAGCACCTTTTATATGTTCTTTGGTAGGGGTAAGGCCTCAGTATGTATTGGCAACGAATCAATACACCACGCGGGAAATTTAAATCATAATTCTAGCGGATGATTGGCACAGTACAAAGCAGGAAAAGGGCTGGGGCTAATAATTGGTCAGCCTTAGTGAGCTATTGTGCTCTAAACTAATTAGACAGTACTTCTAGGGTAATTTAGGAGAAGTGGTTGCCAGATGGCCACTATCTCTGACCCTGACCCAGGGGAAGTGGTTGCCAGGCAGCAACTATCTCCGGTCCTAGGCCCAGAGAAAGTGGTCTGGAATGTATCAGGTACTTTGTCAGGTACTCCCTGCCAGAGGGTCGTTAATTTCAGCTCCAGATCCAGGAGTGTCAGGGGCTCAAGGGCGGGTAGAATAGCAGCTGCACTCTTCAAGGTTTAGCAAGCATGTGTACAGAAGCAGAAAGGCAAGTTAAAGAAAGTACAAAATGGTAAATACTGGTCTAATACAAAATGGCAAATACAGGTCTATCTGGTTATATATATCTCACGCTTCTCATAACCAATAGAATAGTTCCACTAAAATAGATGGTACTTGATAGATTTGATATCCTTAGGCATCTAGGAAAACAAACCATAAAACATATCTGTCAATTCAGCCTCCAGGCTATTGAGAATGGATGTGTGATGTTCCCATGTCTGTTGTAACCAAATAGCTTGTTGTCTGATCTCTACCTGAAAGAAAGTGTTGATATTGGTAGAGCAGGACATACTAAACAAAAATACATATGCACCTTTGCTCAGCCCTCATGAAGTCCAAAGCCATTTGATTATCCAACACAATTTCTGCAAGGAGTTGAAGCCAGTGTTGAAGATCAGGAAGTTAGCCTTCTATCCTACAGAGGGAATACAAAAGCAATTTAGATTTGACTCATATAGACATATGTTATGTCTCTTTCCTGAGTTAGAAGTCTTAGATCTCTTAGTGTTTGGTTCTCACACTGGGGTCCTAATTATGGTAAACTTCACTCCAATGAGATGTATAGATGGCTTGACTCCAGCTAGCTTCAAAAAAGTGAGTTGTCAAAAGCACATCATAAAGCCCTTTTAACATTTTTCTTCTTCGGTTCTTCAAGGCCTGTTCCTTCTAAGTTTTCAGAAGCACTCAATCTTCTGTTCTAAATGTATGGAGGGGGTATTTCCAGCTGAGACAGTGATCTGAAGCAAACTTATATACAGTGTTAATATTTGACTTTTATATATACTGTTTTAGTCTAGCTTCTTTTGTTGGTGGTGGGGGTGTTTTTGTTTTTTGTTTTTTGGTCTTGGGTTTTTTTTTTTTTTTGGTCAATCATGGAGCCTGAACTCTGGGCCTGAACACTGTCCTTCTTCTCTTCAGCTCAAGCGCTATACCACTTGAGCCACAGCACCACCTCTGGCTTTCTCTGCTTATGTGTTGCTGAGGAATTGAACCTAGGGCCTCATGCAGCAAGGTAAGCACTCTACCACTGAGCCACCTTCCCAGCCCTCTAGCTTCTTTTTTATGTGTATATTTTTAATCTCCTTTTCAAGGGGCCAAGACAGGTCTCCCATATATTTCATAGGGATTCAACTTAAACCTACTTCTAGGCACCAACCATGTTCAGAAAAGAGCAATTGGCTATACTCTGTCCCCTTTTAAGTGAGTTTTTTACATAGTTTTTCTACAGTCCTTTTTAGTATATGACTCATCTTTTTTGTTTTTCTAATAGACTGAGGTCTACTGGACATGTATGTAGTTTTCATATAATGCCCCAGATTTCATTTGTTTGGTAACTCTTCATTGAAAATAGGAGTCCAAATCTTGAAATGATCTCTTTTAGCAAAATCTCTGTCACCCTGATGGACAAAGATAGTACAGACCTCTACCTACCCAAGAAATGTATCATCTAACACTAACAGATATTTAAAGTTTTCAGCAGTCTTTGGCAATGAGTAAAATTTACTTTGCCAGTTTTCAAGGGGGTTGTTTTCTTATTTGTTATATTCCATTCTGCAGAGGTTTGTTTTATTTTGTTTTTGTGCTGGTACTGGAGCTTGAACTCAGGCCTTCAACATGTCCTCTACCTCAAGGCTGGCACTGTACTACTTGAGCCACAGCTCTACTTTTGGTGGTTGGTTGGAGATAAAAGTCTCATGGACTTCCCTGCTTAGGCTGGCTTTGAACCATGATCCTCAGATTTCAACATCCTGAGTAGCCAGGATTATAAGTGAGCCACTGGCACTCTGCTGCAGAGGTTTTCTTGCATGTAAGGGACAGTTGTAGCCGGGCACTGGTGGCTCACACCTGTAATCCTAGCTACTCAGGAGGCTGAGATCTGAGGATCACTGTTCAAAGCCAGCTTGGGCAGGAGAGTCCATGAGACTCTTATCTCCAATTAACCAGCAGAAAACCAGAATTGGCACTGTGGCTCAAGTGGTAGGGTGCTCACCTTGAGTGAAAGAAAGAAAAGGAAGGAAGGAAGGAAGGAAGGAAGGAAGGAAGGAAGGAAGGAAGGAAGGAAGGAAGGAAGAGAGGGAGAGAGGGAGGGAGGGAGGAAGGGAGGGAGGGAGGGAGGGAGGGAGGGAGAAAGGAAGGGGAAGAAACAAAGAAAAAAAGAAAGAAAGAAAGAAAGGAAGAAAGGAAGAAAGGAAGGAAGGAAGAAAAAGAAAGAAAGAAAGGAAAGAGAGAGAGAGAGAGAGAGAGAGAGAGAGAGATGGAGGGAGGGAGGGAGGGAGGGAGGGAGGGAGGGAGGGAGGGAGGGAGGGAAGAAGGAAAGAAAACAAAAACACCCTTTGAGCATATGTATCATCATAAAGGCATATTTTGAGTCAATATACATTTAACATTTTTTGTCCTTTGAGAGGTATATTACTCTAGTTGTGATCAGTTCAGCCCTTGGAGCTGAAGACCCTGGGAGCAATATTGCTGCTTCTGTTATCTCCTGCATATCCAACCCATTGTTGGCCACTGTCTATAAATTTACTTCTGTCAGTGAACAAATCCCAGTCTAATTTCAAAATGGGCTGGTCAGGTAATCTCAATCTGCTGTAATACATAGCCTTAGAACCTCTAAACCATTTTTATGCAAGGATTCATCACCCTGAGCTGGGATCGGGGTCATATGGCTTAAGGTAGATGGAGTTTTTAATCCAACATTCTGGTTATCCAATAGGATGGCTTGATATCCTCCTGTTTTACCAGAATTCATCCAGTAACTCCCTTCTTTGTTCTAGCAGAATCAAAACCAAATGAGGCACATAAACCACAATGAGGCACATACACTGCCCCACTGTAAACTTTTCAGCCTTTCAGAATAGTCACAAGTAGCAACAATCTATAAACAGAGTTGTCAAGCTTGTGCTATATTATCAGGTTGTTTTGGGACATCCTCCTGCATCTGTAGAAGGGCCCTGAGGGCCAAGTTTTGCTTTTCCTGTACATAAAATTTAAACTCTTTCATGTGATTCAGGTGTTCCCAGGGCTTGGGCCATTATGAGGCTTTGTTTTAAATTTTCAAAGACTTTCTGGCTTTCCTCTATTTAAACCAATGGCTCAATATCAGTTCCTTTAAGGGCCTCATACAAAGGCTTTGCTGTTGGCAGAAAAGTTGGAATCCAAATAGAGCATTAACTACCATTCCCAAGAGCCTGCACATTTGTCTCTTTCTCCTCAAGGCATATAAATTAAAAGTGACCTGTCTTCAGTATGATATGAAACTACAGAGTCTCTGATTTATCTGAAAACCTAGATTAATACCTTTAGCTTGCAAATCTGTGCCTCCTTAGATGTTGCTTTGTGACCATGTAAGGTGACATGTTTCAGCACTACTTCAATGTTGACAAGGCAGCATTCAGGTCTAGGGCTGGACACAAGGTCATTCAACAAGGATTATAGGCATAGCCACCAGTGCTTGGTGGTAGGTGGGTTCTTAAATCCTTGTGGCAAGACTGTTCAACAATATTGTGAAGTCACCCACACATTTAGATCTTGCCACTCAAATAGAAACATTAAGATTTTTCTCCTGACCAGGTGCCAGTGGCTCATACCTATAAATCTACCCACTAAGTGGCTGAAATCTGAGTATCACAGTTCAAAGCCACCCTATGTAGGAAAGTCTGTGAGACTTTTATCTCCAACTAACCACCAAGAAGCCAGAAGTTGAACTGTGGCTCAATTGGTAGAGCATCAGCCTTGAGTGAAAAGTCCAAAGTACAGCACCCAGGCCCCGAGTTTAAGCCCCAGTACCAACACCAAAATAAACAAAAACAAATAAAAGTTCCCCTAAAGGGATGAAAAACAAAACATCTTTAAGTCCATCTTTTCAAACATCTTCAAACACTGACAGCCATCTGACACAGAAGTTACAAAGGTGTATACGTTTGGTACAATTAGGTAGATGTCCTGAATCATCTACTATGGCTCTCATATCTTGTGTAACCTGTATTCTTCAGTATGGAGCTTTTAAATTGGTATTGCAGGGAGTCAAGGAAGGTCACATAAGTCCCTGTTCCAAAATCCTGCTTAGAATTGGCTGCATTCTTATAAGGCCTCTTTCCTGAAAAGGGATTGTTCCTTTTTAGGGCAAGTTGTTCCTTCTTTTAATAGCACTTTAATGGGCACCATCAAAAAAGCTAGTCCAGGGATCTCATCAGCCCACACAGCTTGGCTTAAGTTTTTGGAGACAGCAGGTATGGGACTCATCTCGGTCGCTTGGCTTCCAAGTAGTGAATGAAGACAGAGGGCATTTACAGGAGATGAATGCTGTTAAGCTTGCTCTCCAGATAAAAAGGTTATTTGAGCATGTAATTTGCACAGCAGATCTCACCCCAAGAAAAGAAGGGGACAATCGGCATGTATACAAAACTATGGCTCTGACTTTGTTCTCCCAATTTGCATTCCAAAGGCTGGAGCATAGGTCATTCGTCTCTCCTGTTACCTCACCACGGCAACCATGGTGTTACTCAACACTGTCACTCTACAACTCACAACCAAATAACTTGTTCTAATATCCATCAGAGTCAATTGATCATTTCCCTACTGTCAGCTGTACTTTGGGTCAAATTCAATCTTATGGAGCATTTTGATGGGAGCTATCAGTGTGGGTTGAAACTCTGGGCTTCATCTCTACCTTTAGGGGTCATCTCTGAAAGCCATTTGTTCTCAGGTTTCATTTGTATTTGGGGCACTCTTTTCCCTCCAATATTTTGCAAAATTGTGGGTTTTTTTTTCCTAACTTGGGTCAGTTCTTGCCATCTTTTCTTTTTTACTCGAGAACCCAATTCCTTCGGGGCTTCTTCATAAAGGACTTGACTTGTTTTCCTCTCTAGCATTTTAAGATGTGAAAGATGCATGCCATTAGCTCCCTCTACCTGTCGAAATGCCCTTCTGGTATCAAGAGCACTCTGTCCAGCCTCATCTTTGCCTTGTCCATCACAAGTTCAGGCTCATCGAATTGTGGGGAAGATATTCAAGAAAGCTTTTACATCTTCCCAGATGTGGCAGTAGGTAGCAGAAACTAATAGTAAAAACATGCAGTCATTTTTTTTTTACTATCTTTCCCATAGGCAGGCTTTTAATTTTTTTCTAATTTAGTAAGTCCAAAGTTGAGACTGTAGAGCCAGTAGTGCCCAGCCAGCTATCTTTAAGCACTTATTTCTGCTAGAACTACCACAAAGAAACTTCATAGTTGAGTGTCAGAAGGGGAAACCACTCCTGTCCTTGACTTCTAACCTGGAGGGTCCTGAGTCAGCTGTGTTATGCCTCCCTCTCCTCCTCAGAGATGAATGCTTATATCCACCCAAATGTGTAAAGGGGCCCATTTCTGTTAGATTATTTTATTTGGAGCAGAATTGTGAACTCACAGGAAGTGTTTGTTTAGCTTTTGTGAATACTGCCAGTTTCTCAAGTGCTTGCACTAACCTATAGGGAGTTTTGTTGATGTAGAAGCTGAAAAGGCTGAGGTGTACACAGCCATAAGTCAGTCAGGACTGAAGTTAGGGACACCCTCAATGTCATTAGTGGGTACAACCTAAAGGATTCAAAGCTGTTTGACAGATGTCCTAGTGTTACCTTAATAAATCCTCTAGCTTCATTTACTCTTGGATGAGTTAAAATTTTATTCGGGAGTTCATACATATGTTGAGAAATAAAAGTCTCCTGCTACTTTTGCTAAGGAGAATACTTCTTCTGTATGGGGTTATGATAACAGTTGCTTGGATTACTTTTCAAGGACTTGAAAGCCACTTTTGCTGACTCTTCACTTGGTGACTGACTGGAATTGGATGAGAAGGCTTTACTTCTGCCATCATATTTTTGTTTGTCTCCTTGCTATAATCTTTGTGCCAGATGCTACAAAGCTTTACATAGAAACATGTGGAACACTTGAGAAATGATTGTCCAGAACTATGATATAGTTCAGATATGGGACTGGAGGGGATGGTTTCAGGAAGGGGATAGTTCAGTGGTAGAGGGTTAGTATGCACAGGTCCTGGGTTGATTCTCAGCAAGGCAAGAAAAAAAATCAGACATGGACTAGTTCTGAAGCAAAAGAAAAGTGAAAGTTTATTACAGAAAAGAAATACAATATACTTAATAGATGATGTAGCCTCAAACGGAAATGTACATTTCATTTTATGGAGAATGCTTTAAAAAAATCATGTTTGGGGAAGGTGGCTCAGTGGTAGAGCGCTTGCCTTGCATGCCTGAGGCCCTGGGTTCGATTCCTCAGCACCACATAAGAAAAAAGAAAAAAGCCGGAAGTGGTACTGTGGCTCAAGTGGCAGAGCGCTAGCCTTGACGTGAAGAGCTGAGGGACAGTGCCCAGGCCCAGAATTCAGGCAGCACGACTGGACCCCCCCCCCAAAAAAAAAATCATGTTCTTTTTTTTAAGGAAATGGAGCAGACTTCCAGTGTGCATGTAGCCATTGGTACTTAGTTGAAAATGTTCCTCCCTATACTGTAGGTAGTCCACTCTTCAGTGGAGTATAATAGCCAAAAACAAGTACTTGCTAGCGATATTTACCATGGGTTTGACCATGTGCACCTTACAGAAGGATCCCAACTGTAAATAACAAAAGCTTACAATAGCTCTAGTTACAAAGTTTTGGAAAAATTGTTTTGATAATTGACAGCGTATTATTTCCATTACCTGTGGCATTTTAGAATAATAATTATGATTGGCAGCATTATAGCCACACTATGAAGCTCTGCTAATTACAATTAGGAACACATGTATACAAACCTGTTAAAAGCATCACTAACAATTTTAATTTAGAGGACACTGGCCCTCCCAGATCCAAGGCACCATGGAATGAGGGTTACAGACCCATGCCCTCGGGCCTCTCACACCAGGATGAAGCTGGTGAGTGCAAATGGGCAGCAGTACATAGATGCATCCATCAGCTGGAGGGAACAGAGAGGAAATTACGGTTTTCCAATCCAAATTTATTCCAGGTTAAGACATTAACTAAAAAGCAAGCTCATTCTTGGGTTCTGCCATAGATTTCATAAGGCATTTGGGCTTTTGTGATTATGAGATGCTCCATCCCTATAATTAACACTTGAGGGGTTAATTTATTCCATCTCTTCCGTGTTTCCTAAGATAAACAGATACCCACCAGTGTCAGTGCAGATGTAATCCTTTCACTACAGTAGTTTGAATCTGTCCTTTCTGCCTGACATGCAGATTTCAGAAATCAAGCTCCTCAAAGGGTTTACTGAAAAATTATTTATTTGATGTATATAAAGAATATAAAACATATACTAAAAATTGAGTTTCTGTTCCTAACAATCCTTGTTTGAAATGCAGTCTGGACTTCCTAGCAGGCAGGGAAATTCAGATCCCAGAAAGAGCGATGCAATGATAAAGGATGGGACAACCCTACAAGGCAAGGCTTCAGTGGTAAAGTCCCAGCTGTGAGTGGAAAAAAGCCCAGTGAAAGTTTGAGGCCCAGAGTTCAAGCCCTAGTACTAGAATGCAGCTTTAAAAAAAACAACAACCAAGCTGGGCACCAGTGGCTCACACCTGTAATCCTAACTACTCAGGAGCTTGAGATCTGAGGATCATAGTTCAAAGTCAGCACAGGCAGGAAAGTCCATGAGACTCTTATCTCCAATAACCACCAGAAAACCAGAAGTGGCGCAGTAGCTCAATTGGTAGAACACTTGTCTTGAACTGAAGAGTTCAGGGACAGCACCCAGGCCCAGAGCTCAAGCCCCACGAACAACAACAACAATAACAAACACATAAACTCCTATTCATGTAAAGCATGTAAAAGTACCCGTAACTTAATATGTACAAATAGGAGTCTTGGGAAGGGAGTGTAACTGTATTTCAGTTTACTTTCTGGTTTTAGTTTTTGAGTCTGGTGCCTTTGAAACCAAGCTTTTAAGACCCCAGGCCTAAAGTCCAGGAATCCCAAGTTAGGTTTAGCCACTCACCCCCATAAGCCAAATAAATAAAACACGGTGAAGAACAGAGAAAGGAAGTTTATTGCATGACAGCCATAGGAAAGCAGCACTTCAGTAATCGTCAGCCATCTTCAAAGGTACAGACATTAGCCTCAAGTTAAATAGGGAGAATTGGGGACAGTAGATGCGGAACATATGTATAGTGAAGACAGTTCCAAGTCACACTAATGGCTTCGTTGTCTCTGGATGTTTGGGGATAGAACAGGAAGAAGTTGCTTGGCCAGTGGCCTCCTGAGTTTTTGGGTGTTTCCTTTAAGATGATATGAAGACATTTTCTTTCTGAGGGGTAGTTTGCCTTCCCTTAGAAGATGCTTATCAGTGAATCTGGTCTTTCCTGGAGCCCAAGGTGATCACAAAGTGACTACAGCAGAGACTAGCTCAGATCCAAGGGCACATACACAAAGATGGGGGACTTTTAGTTCATTCACAGGGCCCAGCAAAGGCACCTTTTAATACCTGTTAAAATAATGCAATTTCCTTTTCCCCTCACTTACCCTGACTCACAGGGTGCTGGGGTTACAGAGTGAATTACTAAGCCCATCCCTCCCTGCCTCCCTTTGAAGCTTTCTTTGTAATCTGTGTCCCAGGGGGCTATGAATGTTGACAGGCAACAATCAAAACTGCCCAATCATACTCAGATTGCTTCAGCATCCCGAGCCTCCAGCCAAGTCAGACCCCCATCCCTGCAGTCAGTGACTGGTATTTGATCTGGCTGGCTCTAGAATCTCTAGGATATATAGTGAAGGAGTGAATTACAGAGAGAAGCAAGGGTAGGAGGTAGACTTACTGTCTCCTGAGGAGTCTGCAGCTGGATCACAATCCAGGTGAGGTAATTTTGGAAGTATCACACCAGGAAAATGACTACACTTGGAGTGGTTTTTGTTTGTTTGTCTGTAGTTCTGTAGTGTCTGTAGGATTCCTGGTCCATTGCACCAAGGAAGAACATCCCAAGAACAAAGGAAACAGCAGAGTTCTGAGTGCACTGGGAGAGGGTGAAGCTTAAGGGAAGCTCACTGTGAGGCAGCTCTGTGTGCAGAGATCCAGCAGGTCTGGTCTGCAGAGGAAGCCGTGTTCAGACACTACACCTGAAGCTGCCTGGGTGGAGATGGAGGAGGCTGCAATTTTGTCAAAGGAATGAGCTCCTGCAGCCTACAGTACTGTCTCTGGGTGCTGGGGTTACAGGAGTGCATCATGAAGCCCACCCATTGTTTGTTTTGTTTTTCTTGTTTCCTTTTTCTTTTGAATCAATGTGTGCTGGCGTGTCGTTTAGGGAGCAGCATTTCCCAGTGAGGACGCTGTGGTCACTCAGAGGAGGGGTGGTGATGATTCTTGGTGGTGGTTTCAGTGTACCCTCATGCTCCTGTCTTCTTGCTGCTGGTTTTCTCCAAGTCTGCCATCCTAGTCTGGATTGGCAGGTAGATTTCATTTTCCTAAGTGGTATTTTTAGAGCTTATCCCCCCACCCTAACTCAAGGGATTGAATCCCCCAGGTGTTGGAAGCCAACATTCACCATGATTCAGTCACACCTCTCATTCAGGGCACTCTTAGAGACATCTGATGGCCTTGTGTTGGGTGAAGGCCTCTAGCCCCAGGAAATCCAGAGAGTCCCTGGACAATACGGCTCCTCTCCTTGACTGGCCCAGAAGCAGCCTGGAGCGGCTTCCCACTTTCGTCTCATCAAGGTAAATATGAGTGAATGCCGGGGGTTGGGGGCGGGAGGGGGTGTCGAGGAATGGAAGGCGTCATTTCAGATTCCCCTTTAGTCTTCTTCTTGCTCTAGTGCAGGGTTAATGCCCATTGTAGGGGCAGCGCCCCCCAGACAGCAGGAAGCGCCGTCCCCTGTCCCCGCCTCCACCCCATCAATCTCGGGGCCCTTCCCCACCGCGTGGCCCCGCCCTCGGCGCAGTGCGCAGGCGCGGCCGGGACCAGCCCCCAGACGCCGCAGTCCCGGGCGCCAGAGACGCTGCCGCAGCATCCGCGTGGAGGGTGTCTCCGGGCCGCTTTCCTCGTCCACGCCTGTGGTCTTCCGCCCTCGGCCAGCGCGATGGCGAAGCCGCTGACGGACATGGAGAAGCGGAGGCAGATCAGCGTGCGCGGCCTCGCGGGGCTGGGCGACGTGGCCGAGGTGCGGAAGAGCTTCAACCGGCACCTGCACTTCACGCTGGTCAAGGACCGCAACGTGGCCACGCCCCGCGACTACTTCTTCGCGCTGGCGCACACCGTGCGCGACCACCTGGTGGGCCGCTGGATCCGCACGCAGCAGCACTACTACGAGCGCGACCCCAAGGTGAGGCGGCCGCGCTGCCCCGCGCCCCGGGTCCGGGCATCCCGCCGCGCCGCCGCCCCGCCCCTCGACGGGGCCGCCCGCCGCCCGGCGAGCCGCGGCCTGCACGCCGTGAAGTGACCGCGAGCGATGCACCCTCCCGGAGAGGGGTCCGGCCGGGGGGGGGTCACCCCTCCGCGCCCTCCCTCCCTCCCTCCTGTTCCCGCACACCTACAGCCCCCCCCTCCTCGCACTCGGTCCTCGGGAGTCCGTGGCACAATCGGGCCGGCGGAAGGCCGCGGGAGCCCCGCGCCTGCTGGGGGTGGGGGGAGCGGGGAGGAGAGGAGGGTCCGGGAGGAGGGTCTGTCTTTACTGCAAATCCCCGAGGCCTGCAGTCCCCGTGGAATGTTCTGGCAAGTTTTTAGCTGTGAGTTTGCAGGGGTGGCTGCACTGCTGATGCTTTTTCCTTTCTTGCTCCCTCTCCCTCACTCCCCTTTTGTTTTTCCTGTGGCAGCGAGAAGGGAAGTCTGGGACTAGGCCTCTTGGTTTTTATGGGCTGGAAGGTGGTGAGAGAGACAGTCTGCAGGGAATTAGGCGTTTTTGTGTTGTGTTGTGGGTAAGCCTGATGAGAAAAATCTTTGTGATGCTGCTTACAGGGAGAGAGATCCAAAGCCAGAGATGGGAAAGTACTCTTTTGTCTTTGAGGTTCTTACACCATCTCAGAGAACTTTTCTTGGGTTAAAGTTCATAGAAATTGCTATTAGTAATTGTTAACTTTTTATAGTTTGCAAATTTTGTCTGCAGTAGAAAACTTCTCTTCATTGTTCTAAACGCTAAAACATTGATTTATCCTTCCAGATCTTTCTCTGGCCTTAAATATCACACATGTATATTCGTATGTTTGCATGGTGTTGTGGCTTTTCTGTTCATCAATATGTAACTTTTTCATTTAAAAACAGCAGTTCCAAGTCAGTCTTGTTTTCAGTTTGATGGGTGTATCATAGTCTTGGACAGCTTTCTGTTGTCATCTGTTTTGCTCTTGACATAGAGAGTTGTGTCTCTCTTAGGCTAAGGTAGGGTGGAACTGGCAAGGAGATAGATCCATTCGCAGGTCTGAGGCCATTTAGCAAAGATTTGATTTGCAAAATTCACCTGGGCACATTTGCTGTGTTGATGGCATTTTAGAGTATTTTTGTAGGGCATTAAGATATGTTTGATACTTGCCAAGAGTAAGATTGATTGCTTTTCCAAACTTCCTGGGGCTTTCTTTGTTGTTGTTGTTGTTGTTGTTTTCTTAAATAAAGACAGTAACAGGACAGATATTTTTAGCATATCAATTAGACTTTTTCATATTTAGTATGCAAGACAGCTTAGGGCAAAGTGGCTCCAAATGGCTAAAGCAGGTTATTGCAACAACAGTTTAGGTTGACTGCCAGGGAAACTGGCCAAGGGGCAGTGGCCTCCCCAGAATTCCCTGCTAATAGAGGAGCTCTGATAGACAGATTCATTTGAATTGTCCAAGCATCAGATGACAAGTACAGAGCTTTGCTTGCACATTCAAGGGCATTGCCCAGGAGCCAAAGGACACCTTAGAGCTCTTGTAGTGATGGGCTCAGGGATTAAGGATTCTGCCCTTCATGGGCAGAATCAGCTCCACTATCAGAACAGGTTTCCCTATCCTCAGTGAGAAGTCTGTCTTGATTGTCTGTTGCTGGGTGGAAATCTAAAAGTTCCATGTTTGCTTAGTAAGGGGCCTGAAACTAGCCTGGCAGGGCTTATGAGAGGAAGTAGGCTTCTAATAAAATCCCACACAGCCATCTCTCTCACTAGCTTGAGACCGGACCCAGGGTACCACTGCAATGTTAAATTTGATCGAACATAGCTTTTTATTATTTTTGTCTTTAAAAATGATTACTAGAGAGGAAACTAGAAAATAGATAAGCATGTATGATAAGTTAATCTCACCACCTAGTAATAGCATGTAAATGTTCTAAATATTTTGTGTTCTATATATTTTTTTCTGGCAGTACTGGGGTTTGAACTCAGGACCTTCTATTTAGTAGGTGGATATTAGTTTTTAATCACATAAACTAGGTTTGGGTTGAATCTATTGTTTCGTAACTCTTTTAGTTCTTTATTTTTAGTAACAGCAGAAATAAACTTGAGAGCTTAGAGGAAGATTTTTGTTTTGTTTTGGAGACAAGATTGCTATGTTACTGAGGCTGACTGTGAACTGATAGTCCTGTTCAATTTTAGATTACAGAGGTATGCATCACCTTTTGGAAAAAATTTTTCAAGCAACCTACCTGGCAAATCACATAAAAAATTTTGGCTAAAAATGAGAGCTCTGAGCCAGGTGGTTTACACCTATAATCCTAACTATTCAGAAGATTTGAGGATGTAAGAATTATGGTTCAGAGCTAGCCTGGAGCCGGGTGCTGGTGGCTCACACCTATAATCCTAGCTACTCAGGAGGCTGAGATCTGAGGATCGCAGTTCAGAGCCAGCCCGGGCAGGAAAGTCCGTGAGACTCTTATTTCCAATAAACCACTTGAAAACCAGAAGTGGAGCTGTGGTTTAAGCGGTAGAGCACTCGCCTTGAACTGAAGAGCTGAGGGAGAGCGCTCAAACCCAGAGTTCAAGCCCCACGACCGACAAAACAAACAAACAAACAAACAAAAAACTGGCCTGGTCAGGGAAGTTTGGGAGACTCTCATCTCCAATTAAACACCAAAAAAAGCCAGAAGTGGAGCTGTTGTTCAAGTGCTAAGCTCTAGCCTTGAGCAAAAATGGTCAGGGACAGTGCCCAGGCCCTGAGTTCAAGCCCTAGGACTGGAAGGAAAAAGGAAAAGAAAAAAAAAGGAAGTCTGTACTTGGTAAGAGGAAGCACTTGTAGATTGGTCAGAAGTCTGGTCTGAAATGGTAGTCCCTAAAACTCCACACAGCTCAGAGATGTAAGAGCTGGGAGGCAAGGGAGGGTCTTGTGTGAGTCAAACTCCTTTTATAATTCTTTCTTCTGGTGCTGGTGATTGAACCTGGAACCTTGCATGCATCTGGTAAGTAAACACTTTACCACTGCATTACCCCAGTCTCTTTTTAACCCCAGTCTCTTTTTAGTCCTGGTTTTGCCACTCATTTGCAGCCACTGATGGTTTGAGTGGATTTTTGTTTTAAACGAGTTCTTCCTGTGTAGCATGTGTTAGCTTGGAACTCACTGTGTATCCCAGGCTGGCTTTGAACTTTCTACCCTTCTGCTTCTACTTTCCAAGTGTTGGAATTACAGGTATGTGCCCCCATACCTAGCTGGGTGTATGTCTTCACCTCAGATTTTTTTTTCCTTTTTTCTTTTTGTGTCATATAACAAAACAGTTTATGAATAAAATGCATCTTTTTTCTGTTTTTGTTTTTTTTATTGTAAAGATACTGTACAGAGGGGTTACAGTTACATGAGTAAGGTAATGAGTACATTTCCTATGGAGCATTGTTACCCCCTCCTCCCTCATTTGTTTTCCCCCTACTATTCCTTCCCTTCCCACCTCCCCAACTCCTTCTTCTCCCTCTTCTCCACCAAGTTGTAAAGTTCATTTTCAACATAGTGTCTTGTACATCTCATTTCTTCCCAATCTTTAAAATGAAGGGAGTTAAGCTAAATCTATTTGAGATTTCTGGTCCTTCTGACATGTTAACAGTTTTTTGTGTTTGCTCATAAAATGTTTCCAGTTTAAGTTGACATTCTATCTTCATCCAGAAACAATTTATTACATCTTGCTAAGCAAGATGTAACAGAAGGTTGAGTTTACTAAAGGCCTCAAAGAGAAAGTTGGGATCAGACAGGAAGAATAGAAAGTGCAAGGTCAGGAACAAGGTCAGGATACAAAATGCAGCCATGGCTACCAAAGCAAATGGCAGATAGTGCCCATTTATGGAAGTCACCAGATCCCATTGACACCTCTGGAATGCACAGATGCTTACTTTCTTCCAGGGGTTTTGGTAAACCTGGTTCCATACAAAGTAGTCACAGACCTGCCACACCTTTGCAAGTGGGTTTGTTGGTCATTTATAACTTGGATCTATAAACTTGGCCTGATGGTAGTAATAGATTAAGGAAAAGCAGCTCTACCATGGGGCCCAAACTGCTTTCTGTCTTAGATATTTCGAATAAGATAATCACAATGAATATGACTAGTTTTACAGCCTGGATGGGCCCAGGAGATAAAGGAAGATAATCCAGGGCAGTATTTTATAGCCAGGATCAGTTCTGAGGTTTTCTTTTAGTTAGTGGTAAAACTAGCTGCTTAAAGCTTTTCAAAATTCCTTCTTGGTGTGATGTATTTCCACTTGTTTGGCTGATGTTGACTTTGAGTCCTTTGAATAGGCGTCCCTGACAGCAGATAACTCAGTTATTTCCTCTGGACCAAAGTGGTCATAGGCAGCTGTTTTGGATTACTGATAACCCTGACTTTAGTCAAGTGTAAGGTAGAGTTAAGCCATCATTTTACTAGGTATGGACTCTCATCTGTATGTACCATAATTTTTCTTGGACCACTGTCTAGCCTCTGGACACTGTAGATTACTGTCCATCATTCTGGCTATTTCTATGAAGATGTTTTGGGGGTAAGATTAACACTAAAATCAGTGTATATGATTTTTTAAATTAAAAATTGGTTGTTACTGACTGGGTGTTCTACAGTTCAACTTATCTCTTGACTTTGTCTACCTGGAGTTAGCACAAACCTGCTTGCTTGCTTTTTGACTGTCTGAGCTTGGGCTTGAACTCAGGGCCTAGACACTGTCCCTGAACTTCTTTTGCTCAAGGCTAACAGTCTATCACTTGAGCCACAGCTCCACTTCTGGCTTTTCTGTTTATTTGGTACTGTGCAATCAAACCCAGGGCTTCATGCATGCTAGGCAAGCACTGTACCATTAAGCTACATTCCCAGCCCCACAAACCTGTTTCACTTAGATACCAGTCATAAGTTAGAGCCTCGATTCTGGGGTTTTTTAATTTTATAAAGACTGCTCACAAAACTTAGGGAAGTGCCTTACTTGTATCTATTAAATTGTTAGGAAGCCAAGTTTCAGTGGCTCATGCCTGTAATCCAAGCTACTCAGGAGGCTGAGATCTGAGGATCGTGGTTCAAAGATAGCCCAGCAGGAAAGTCAATGAGACTCTTATTTCCAATAAACCACCAGAACAAAACAGAAGTGGTGCTGTGACTCAAGTGGTAGATCGCTAGCCTTGAGCTGAGGGACAGCACCCAGGCCCAGAGTTCAAGCCCCAGGACCGACAAAAAAAAATTACTAGGAAGTGTACATCTTAGGAACCCATAGAAAGACAGGCACAGGGCTGGGAATGAAGCTGGGCTTTGAAGCTTCCTTGCTCTGCAGTTGTAACCTTGGAGCTATCCTCTGGGACCCTTCAGTTGGGGATAATATAGGAGTTTCATCTCTGCAAAGAGAGAGAAAGAGTGTGTGTGTGTGTGTGTGTGTGTGTGTGTGTGTGTGTGTGTGTGTGTGTGTGTGTGTGTGTGTGTGTGTGTGTGTGTGTGTGTGTGTGTGTGTGTGTGTGTGTGTGTGTGTGTGTGTGTGTGTGTGTTCTTGGAAACATTTCTGTCCGTGCTATCCTTGAACCATGATCGTCTATTCTCAGCCTCCCATGTAGCTAGGATTGCAGGCAAGAGCCAGTAGCATTCATTGGTCTCACATTTTTTTTTTTTTTTTTTTTTTTTTTTTTTGGGTCCGGTCGAGGGGCCTGAACTCTGGGCATGGCGCTGTCCCTCAGCTCTTCAGCTCAAGACTAGCGCTCTACCACTTGAGCCACAGAGCCACTTCCGGCTTTTTTTTCTTTTTGCTTATGTGGTGCTGAGGAATCGAACCCAGGGCCTCAAGCATGCAAGGCAAGCGCTCTACCTCTGAGCCACCTTCCCAGCCCCGATCTCACATATTTTTAAATGACTTTTTATTAAAAAATTGTTGTGGTGCTGGGGATTAAACATTTAGGGCTTTGTACTTGCTAAGCCCACTGTATACTTTGCATAATACTTTTTCACAATTTTTTTATTGTCTTAGATGCAATTTTTTTTAAAGTTGGTCATGGAGCTTGAACTCTGGGCCTTAGACTCTGTCCCTGAGCTCTTCAGCTCAAGGCAAGCACCACTTGAACCACAGTGCCACTTCCAGTTTTCTGGTGGTTAATTGGAGATAAGGTCTCACCGACTTTTCCTGCCCAGGCTGGCTAGGAACCGCAATCTTCAGATCTCAGCCTCCTGAGTAGCTAGGATTACAGGCATGAGTCACTGGCAGCTGGCTTGCAAATATTTTAAAATTCATTGTAGAGTTGAATACAGCTGTTGGAAACGTGTTTTTTGACAGCAGAGGTCAGATGACCATGCTTGGGGTGACACAGGCCACAGGGGCCTCTGGGGAAACTGACCCTTCCCCTTACAGACCCCAGGGACATTTGCCTCCTTAAAGGAGCCCTTCACAGCCATCAAAGCATACAACAGAAACTATTAGCCATATACATAGTAATTGAATTACATGACTTTTTACAGATTTTGTTTCATATGATTACAGACTTTTAAAGGTTGCAAGAAAAGACAATGAATTCTTCACTACTCATCCCCCAGACTCACCAAATGGTAAATGTTTTAACATAATAGTTAGATCATTTTGTCTGTCACTCTAGGTATAAATATATTTTTCCTCTCAACCATCTGAACACTGTCTGCAGCCTTGTTACCTTTTACCTCTAAGCACTTCAATGTGTCCTGAAAATTGAGTTCTTACACAACCAGTATGTAGTGTTGGGTGTTTAAACTCTGGGTATTCACCCTGACATGGTGCTGCCATCTACATGTTCTGTCCAGCTTCACTAGCTGTCCACCTTAAAGAAAAACATATAAGATTAGGGATGTGGTTCAAGTGATCCAGTTTACTCCCACTATCACCAAACAAACACAAACAGCAAAACAAGACTTGTATATTAACAATATAAAATGTAATGTCAGAATTATTAAAGATACAAGTGCTGGGCACTTGTGGCTCACATGTGTAATCCTAGCTACACATGAAGCTGAGTTCTGAGGATTGAAGTTTGAAGCCAGCTCAGGCAGAAAAGCCTGTGAGAATCTTACTTCCAATTAACTACCAAAAAACGAGGTGGAGCTGTGGTTTAAGTGGTTAGAGTACCAGCCTTGAGCAAAAAAAGCTAAGGAATAAGACCCAGGCAGTGAGTTCAAGCCCAAGTACCAACATACACACACACACATACCCAGGCCCTGAGTTCAAGCCCGAGTACCAACACACACACACACACAGAATCTCATGGTCCAGATCACTTACTGCTAGTTGAGTTGGCTCTTGCCAAATCTGTCGGAGATAACGATCTTCTATTAACGTGTGACATTTTGTGAGCTCAACCACACGGAAAGCAGAAGACAGTGAATTATGAGTGTCACATTATGGAGTGCAAATTCGTCTCTGGCAGACCTAAATGACTTCTAAGGTCCTTGTAAGTTCTAAAGTTCCATAATGTTAAGTTTTACATTTCCAAAGTGGACTGGACAAATGGACCTGTGTTCCAGTGCCAGTTGCTAGAGCCTCAGTGGAAAGGAGATTGACAGTCCATGTTGAGAACAAGTATGCCTGTTTCCCATGGGAAGCCAAGTGTCCCTGACCCTTATTCTAGTATAACATGTTTATGTGTGACTTCACAGGCTGGAGTAGGTAATCTTCATATCCTATATAGTAAACACAATACTGGTTTTATAGAACTATTCCAAACCACTCTAGTAGAGACCAGGACTGGTCAGGGAAGGCCAAGACAAGCCTTGTCTGGTAGTATCTCTGCCCTCTGTCTCTCCTGCCCAGTGTTTATTCTCTCACTGGGCCTTAGTTTGCCCAGGGCTGTGTCTGAGATCTTGTTCTGCTCACAGGAAGGAGGGGCAAGTGTCTGAGGGGCAAGGATCCTCCCCAGGGTCTGTTGGTGGTATGCCATGCTCCTTGGCTTCCAATTGAGTCAGTAGTCTTTGTGTCTGTGTCATAGGGAGCCATTGGTGGCATGGGAATCATTCTCTGCCCACTTAGCTATTGTCTTGGATGGACAGAACCAAATGGACAAGAGGACAGGCCTCAAAGCAGACCTACCTGCAGCCTTCATCATCTTGGTGAAAGCAGTGACCAAGGCTTTGTTCTGAGGATTGGAAAGTTCTTTCCTTTTCCACCAGCCTATTCAGACACTTCTGTTAAACAGAGACTTTAGTGAAAAACCTTTTCAGGAGAAAGGAATTGAGCCCCTGCAGTCTCCGTTCTATTATGTAAAGAATAACATATGGCTCTACCTATTGGTATTAAACTCCTGCTCTGAAGGTCCCTTTACTCCTAAGGAATATATACTCTTCATATTGTTTTTCACCTGTCTCTCCCAAAGAGCCTCATTTGCTTTTCTGTCATTCATCTCCCTTTTATAAGCTTTGCATATAATAAAACATAATTTTTAAAATAAAAACAAGGGCTAGGGGTAGTTCAATGTTAAGTGTACTTGCCTAGAATGTTAAGGCCCTGGGTTCAAGCCCCAAGACTTGGGGTGGGGGAGGGTAAGCCATCTCTAGGCTGTTCAATTATAGTTCCACTTCCTCTAGTTCTGGGGTTTAAAAATCAGAGAATTAGGGGCTGGGAAGTTGGCTCAGTGGTAGAGTGCTTGTCTTGCAGGTTCGATTCCTCAGCACCACATAAGCAAAAAGAAAAAAGCCGGAAGTGGCGCTGTGGCTCAAGTGGTAGAGCACTAGCCTTGAGCTGAAGAGCTGAGGGACAGCGCCCAGGGCCAGAGTTCAGGCCCCATGACCGGACCCCCCCCCCCAAAAAAAATCAGAGAATTACATGCTTTACCATTTGAACCATGTCCCAGTGCTTAGGTTGCTAAACACACTGTTGGTGGAAGGAACCTCATGAGAAAGGCCAAGAGCCCCTTGCCATGGGACCCTGCTGTCATGTCCAGGCTGAAGCAGATGAAGTAATTTACTAACCAGTGATTTCTAAGCAGGAAGTCCTGGTGGTGGCTAGCCAGGAAGGACTGGTGAGATTGAGATCATGGGGAGAGGCTAGGCAGTGCCTGGGACATCTGTAGACTACCAGACCTAGCCCCAGCTGTGGTTGGACAAGGCCTGTGACCTCACATGCTATTTTTCCAGAACTACCATCATGCTAATTTATTAGGCTCTACCACTCTTCTTGAAAAGCCAGCATGAAGAGGGGTGCCAACACCAAATGAGGCCAAGCCTGGCCCCATGTAAATCCTGGAGTGGCTGTGGTGTTCACTGAGAGTGAGCCATTTTGCCCTGGTTCTCCCAGGTGGCTGGGGCAGGCAGTAGGGATAAGACTACTGCCTGTAAAAGTCAAGTCTACATTTTCTTATGTAACCCCTCTGGCAAGCCTCTTTCAGTCTGATGGTATAAATTATCTTCAGGAAACTGGAAAAAAACAAAATCCAACAACTGAGGAAGTATGGAAGTTCTTATAGCAAGTTGCACACATCACAACACAACATCATGTAGTCCTGAAGACCGGTTCTTGGAGCTGAGCAGAGCCTGTAGTAGTGCTTGGCCTGTTGCCTACCCCATATAGTCTTCAATGGATAGGATAGTGTCTAGTGTCCTTAGATAGATCTATTCAGCAGACCTGGGGACCACACTGCTGCTCTGCTTATGTACACAGTACTGCTTGGGAGGTTGCATGTTGTTAAACTTAGGAAAATGGAAAATAATTTAATGTTTTTTTGAGTCTAGGTCCAACATTTTATGCCTCAGTGACCAGTCCTTGTAAGTACAGGTAATCATACTCTTGGAGATCAACTGTTAGACTTTTTCTAGTGATAGATAAAAGGTAGACATTTGGAGCTGGGCGCCAGTGGCTCATACCTGTTGTAATCCTAGCCATAGGAAACTGGAATCTGAGGATTGCACTTCAAAGCCAGCCCAGGCATGGAAGTCTGTGGGACTCCTATCTCCAATCAACTATTCAGAAAAAGCTGCAAGTGGCACTGTGGCTCAAGTGATAGAATGATAGCTTTGTGCAAAGGAAGTTTAGTGTTAGCACCCAGGCCTTGAATTCAAGCCCCAGGACTGGGGAGCTGGGGCAAAAGGGGGGAGGGAGAGGAGGTAAGGGGGGCAGAAATGATATTCTGTCTGAAAGATTAAGCTGTTAGAACTTTTAAAATAAATACTTTTAGGAAAAGACAACATCAAAGCATTTAACCATATTCTTCAGTGGTTAACCGTTCAGAAAACTTCTTGGGAAGAACTCCAAGATAAATGGGGAGATAAACAATCCTGTGTGTCAGAAATTCCCCTCTCCTGGGCTTTCACTTTCTCCAGTTTCCACTATCTGGTCAGTTGTGATATGATGTTCAGCAAATTACAGATGTAAATCCATGTGTTTTAAATTGCATGTTATTCACAGTACTGTGATACCATCTTGCACAAATCCAGCTTTGCCTGAGTCAAGAGTCATTCCTATGTTCAGCAGGTGCACACGGTGTACACCCTTATGTGGTTCTTTCATTTGTCATATGGTCTCTTGCAGTATCACAGTACATGTGCTCAAAGAAGTTTTGTTTTACTTAACCAAGGCCCCAAAGCACAAAAATAGTAATGCTATTTGAATATGTTTTTTAAAAAAAGCTATCAAGTGCTGCTTTTAAGTGAGAAGGTAAAAGTTCTTGACTTTGAAAAGAAAAAAGGAGGGCTGGGAATGTGGCTTGGCCCTGGGTTCAATTCCTGAGTACCACATAAACAGAAAAGGCTGGAGGTGGCACTGTGGCTCAAGTGGTAGAGTGCTAGCCTTGAGCAAAAGAAACTTAGGGACAGTGTCCAGGGCCTGAGTTCAAAGCTCCAGGACTCGCAAAAGAGAAAAGAAAAAAAGAAGAAGGTATACATTGATGTTGCTGAGATCTACAGCACAGTAAGGTATTTTTGAGAAGCCACATTCACACACTTTCATTGTAGCATATTGTTATATATTTTTTCAAATAGTAATATTATTTTCCTTTTGTAAGTCTTGCTGTTAATCCCTTACTATGTTGAATTTATACATTAAGTATATGTGTGTAGAGAAAATAACAGTATATTCTGGTTATGTATTCCTATCTGAAATGCATGGAGCCAGAAGTGTTTTTGAATTTGAAAGTTTGACATATTTGTGTACTTCATCTTTTCAGAAGTTTTCAGGTGATCAGTGCTCAGTCTGTGTAGGATTTGGTACTATCTACAGTTTCAGGTGTCCTTGGGGGTTTTGGAACTGATCCCCCTGGAAGAGGGAAGTACCAATATATAGGAAAAAGGAGATTGCTGTGTATGAACATTTAATTGGCAGTATTTTCTTAAGCAGTTGGGTTCTAATTGGCTTAGTATATTACTCTCTTTGTTAGCAGACCTGCCTGGACAGAGTTCATGCTTCCTTTTCACTATGTAAACCCCATAAAATAAGTTGGGTCAAGTGCAGTATAAATACAGTGCAAGGTGATGGAAGTCAGTGAAGCAATGGACTGTGAGCCATTGTAAGAGCAGGTATACTGACAGGCTCTGTGACGATTTTGTAATTTAAAGGATATTGGAATTTGGGTAGAATTTTAGAAGACATTCAAATGATCCAGAAAGGAGAAACAGGTAATCAAAGATTGGACTTACTTTGTAATCCTATCTTTTTTTGTCTTTTTGGATAAGTATATGCTTATGAATTTTTTGGCCCCTCATGTGTCGGTGTGATTTGGTACAAAAGAACAATGACCCAAATGGTAGAGCACTACCTGCTAGCAAACACAAGGCCCTGAGTTCAAATTCCAGTCATGAATTTGGCCTATCTCAATCTAATGTATTTTGTATTAATAATTAATAATTTTATTAATATAGTTAAACATGAATAATAGTTAATTATATGTGACTATAAACATTAATAATGTATTAATCTTGAATTCTGCTTCCTTACTGAAGTTATTTATTAATTCTAAAAGCCTAAGCATTGCTGTGTTTATCTCCTCTTGTCTTTTATAATCTTGATAGACTTGATGAGTACTGGTTAGGAATTTTATAGCACATCCTTCAGTTGGGTTTGTCCAATGTTGTCTAGAGAGATTCATGTGGAGATAAGGTGGGATAGACCCCAGAGTTCTCCCTATGTCATATCCCAGTACCTGATCAGTGTGGCTGGCTTCTCCACGGTGATGTTACCATAGCTCACTTTCCAAGCTGCCACTCTGGGGGTAAGGCAGAGTTTGGCCCACCCTCCAGTGTGAGGAATTCAGCTGTTTTAGCTGTTTTTACAATCACTGCAGAGATCTGGAAGTATTTGGGGGCTCTATGGAGGCCATGCAGGACTGTCACTCTTTTTGCTATACCCATTGGTTTCAGTGTTCAGCCATGACTCCCACTTCCCTTGGTTGGTACTGTGGGATCTCAGAGTGGTTTTTTTGTTCTGCTCATTCTGTTTGTCTGTTAGAGTTCTTCTGTAAGGATGTTGTTTTCCCCCTAGGCCCTGTCTTTGATAGCACAACAGGGAACAGTAGAAACTGAGCCACAGGTAGTTGGAACTAAATAAATACCCTTTTCCTAATACAGAAAGCAGTTTCTAGAGGAACAGCAAATGCCTTGAAAGGAATTGAGTGGACAATCCAGTTTTCAGGGGCATTCATTAAGAGAATCTACTTTAGAATTCACAAGGTTGTCTTGGCTCCCAGAACAGTGTTTGTGATTCTCTGCACCCGCTGAATGGGACTGAGGTAGAGGACAATGGAGTGTAACCGAAGTCTGGCCAGGCCTGTTGATAGACTTCAGTCTTTGCTCCCCACATTTAGTTCAGTGTTTTCTGGTTTGCAAAAATTTGAGAAGACAGGAACCTATTGTGTTTCTTTTCTGAGTGATCAGTCAGGTAGATAAGGGAACTCTCCTGAGAGCTCTCCTGAAAGCCACCCCTGTGCTGGATAGGGGGCCACAGAGGAGCTTGCCTCAGGCTTCTAAGCAAGTCTGAGCTCAGGTCTTGGGGGATAGTGGTTTCTGAGCCACAACTAGAGCTCTTAATGCTCTGCTCAGTCCAGGAGCAGTCTGTCTGGCAACAGTTATACAGCACCTCACTTAGCATGGAAGTAGTGCATATCACCTGCCCCCACACAAAGCCACTCCACTCACCTGCAGGCAAATATACCTGTGCCTAGTGGAAATGGTGCCCCCATTCAGCCACCAGCATCTGGCTGACCACACTATGATTTAAAAAAAAATTATTGTAAAGGTGATGGACCAAGGGGTTACAGTTACATCATCAGTCAGATCATGAGTACATTTCTTTAACAGTGTCACCCCCTCCCTCATTTTCTCCCAGTTTTTCCCTCCTGCCCCCCCCTCACTCCTGCACTGATGTTTATTATAATAGTACTTCATGTGTATTTCAAAGCTGTGCTCAGGCTGGGTGACACACACCTGCATTATCAGCTACTCTGGAGGCTGACATCAAGAGGATCAAAAAGGGAGGCTATCCCAGGCAAAGAAAAAGCCCAGGGAGACTCCATTTCAGTCAGTTGGCAATGTGCACCTGTCATCACAGCTATGTAGAAGGCATGCATAAATAGGAGAATTATGGTCCAGGCCAGCCTGGACAAAAATGGGAGACCCTATTGAAAAATAACTAAGAAAGGGTTGAGGTCATGGTTCAAGTAGTAGAGTGCCTGAATAGCAAGCACAAGGCCCTGAGTTGAAATACCAGTACTGCCAAAGGATGAGGGTGGACCTGTGCACTCAGGGTTTTCCTTTGTTGTTTTTCTCCTGCACATCAGGGAAGTCTAGTGTATTTCCAGTGGGGACTTGTCCATGGGAAAGTGCTATGCATTTGAAGGGCCCCAGGTGGCTGCCCTTGCAAGTGCAGAGGCAGTATGGGATGATGGGAGGTGAAAGTCTTACCTCAGTGCCTCATGAATGTGCTCATCACTCAGCCTTCCTGGTGCGGGAAATCTAAAAGTCTTCCTTTCCTTTCACAGCGCATTTATTACCTGTCCCTGGAATTCTACATGGGCCGAACGCTGCAGAACACAATGGTGAACCTGGGCCTGCAAAATGCTTGTGATGAAGCCATTTATCAGGTACCAGGGGGAGGGGGGAGTCCTCTTGGCCAGGCTTCTGGATGTTCTCTTGTGGCACACTGAGGTTTTAATACAGTTTCTCTCAGACGTGAGAATATCAAGATTTGCTACCCGGGGGAAGGGCAAATGTGCATTAGTATGTTCTCCCCTTTCAGAGGAGAATGGGTTGGTGGACCATGCTCCCCTTCTTCAAAGGGAGAAAGTAAGAATTTGAAGAATAATAAAACAAGAAGCATAAGATGGGATGAATCCTAATGCTTAGATTTAGCAGTTTCTAGAAAACATTGCAGCCCTTGCTATAGGCTTAAAACATGGTAAAAGGTGCTGGTACTGCTCATTTTTATTTTTTTAAACTGGTAATTGGCCTCTGGTTTTCTTCTCCCACCTCAAGGAAGCCCCCTGAGCTCACTGTACTTTCTGATTAAGCGAGGGCCCCTCGCTTCATGAGAATAAATGTCTCCTTTCCTGTAGGCTCCCTTTGTACTTCATCGCTGCACAGATGATTTCTGGCCTTTAGTAAAGCCATACAAATATCTCTTCTCTGTTTTCCCTGGTATACTTGTCTCCACTGAAGTTTGCAGCTTCCTCCTTATTGATACAAATGTGGGAAGGCCTTCAGAGAGGGGTTTTCCTACTAGCACCCTACTCCTGCCTTGGTTCTTGTTAGGTTTGCGGAGTTTGGGAGCTTTGTTGGAACATAAGTCCAGCCATGGTTATGAGGTGATTTAGCCTTCCTAGGACCCCTACCTCTTCCTCCATGGCTTTGTTAGTAAAATGTAACATTGTTGTGACAAAATACTTGAGGGAGGAAAAAAACTTGAAAGGTTCAGTTTAGCTTATGGTTTCAGTGATCTCATTGGGCCTGAGGTGAGGCAGTGTATCATGGTGGCAGGAGCTTGTGGTGGGAAAGGATACTTACTCCATGGCAACCAGAAAGCAGAGAGAGAGAGCAAGCAGAGGTAGTAATGAATGAATACCTTTCAGGGCATGGCCCAGTCACCTGCTTCCTCTAACTAGTCTCCACCTCGTAATGTCCATTCTGCTGTGCACTCACTAGTAAATTCATCCATAGATGAGATCAGGGTTCTCATGATATAGTCACCTCTCAAGACCCTACCTGCATTGAGTACCTACACAGTCTTGTGGGGACAATCTTTTTTTGAAAAAAAATTTTTTTAAGTTGTGAAAATACTGTACAGAGGGGTTACAATTACATGGGCAAGATAATGAGTACATTTCTTATCAAGCATTGTAGCCTCCTCCTTTGTTTCCCCTTCCCATCCCTTCCCATCCTACCCGCCCCCCCCCCTCACCAAAGTAGTAAAGTTCGTTTTCGACATAATGACTTGTACATCTCATTGTTGCAATGGGTCCACCTGTATCCCCATTTAAACAATTTGTTTTTCCCTTCCCCTCCACAAATTATACCAACATCAAATACAGTGAAAGCAGGGGTTATACCGTGGAGGAGGGACATAGAAAGCAATATAGAAATCATCTTATAAATGTGTTAGAAACAATCACATGAAAGAAAAAAACATTTGAATACATATCTTAGGGTTCATTTCCCTAACATCAACTTATCTGACCTTTTCTTCTTGACTCAGACATGTACTAGTTATTGCAAATAAGGGAAACCATGGGACCTATGTTTCTTTGGGCCTGGCTTACTTCACTTAATATAATTTTTCCCAAGTCTTTCCATTTCCTAACAAATGGGGCAATGTCATTCTTTCTGATGGAGGCATAGAATTCCATTGTGTATATATACCACATTTTCTTGATCCATTCATCTACTGAGGGGCATCTGGGTTGGTTCCATATCTTACCTATGGTAAATAATGCTGCAATAAAGCTGGTAGCTTTAGTTTGGTCTTGTTTGTAAACATTTGGGTAAATGCCCAAAAGTGGGATTACTGGGTCATAGGGGAGCTCTATGTGGATTCTTTTGAGGAACCTCCATACTACTTTCCAAAGTGGTTGAACAAGTTTACACTCCCACCAACAATGCAGTAAGGTTCCCTTCTGTCCACATCCCCTCCAGCATCTGTTGTTATTAAAGTTCTTGATTATAGCCATTCTAACTTGGGTGAGGTGGTATCTCAATGTTGTTTTGATTTGCATTTCTTTTATGGCTAGAGAGGTTGAGCATTTCTTCATGTGTCTATTGGCCATCCTTCTTTCCTCTTCAGAGAAGTTTCTCTTTAAGTCTTTAGCCCACTTGTTTATTGGGCAATTGTTTCTTTGAAGATTTGTGGTTGGGGATTTAATTTTTTGAGTTCCAGGTATATTTTAGATATCTTCTCCCAATCCGTGGGCTTTCTATTGATCTTGCTAGCTATGTCCTTTTCCATGCAGAAGCTCTGCAATTTCATGCAATCTTGTGGGAACATATCTTATGCAGTCCATAGCAAAGACTTAGTGGACAACAGCAGCTGCAGCATGTAATTTCAGTTGGGCCACAAAACAGAACAGGGCATTTCCCCTAACATAGGAAGCTATTGCTTAAAATGTTCTACCAAAATTATGGTTATATTTTTGGTGATAATAAGATTTGGTGATACTAAGATACTATAGACCTTACACTCACTTGGTTTGCCCGCTCATTCAGCTGGCATTCTACCTCTTGAGCCACATCTCCAGCCTGGCTTTTTGCTGGTTATTTTGGAGTTGGGAGTCTCACAGACTATTTTTTCTGCCTGGCTAGGCTCAAACTGTGATCCACCAGATCTCATCCTCCTGAGTAGCTTGGATTACAGGCATCAGCCACCAGCATCTGGTCATTTATACTATTCTGCAACTATCACTACCATCCATCTCCAGAAAAATCTTGATTTTCCCAGACTGAAACTATATACCTAATTAAAAAGTAACTTCCTATTTCCTTCTCTTCAGGCTTTGGAAACTAACATTTTGATTTTTATTAATGTGTTCTGCTCTAGGTATTTCATAAGAATGGAATCATATGCTGGGCACTGGTGGCTTACACCTGAGATTCTTATATCTAATTAACTAGAAAAAAAAAGCTGGAAGTAGAAATGCGGCTTAAGTGGTAGAGAACAAGCTATAGGGAAAAAGCCAAAAGCACAAGGGCAAATTCAAGCCCCAGTACCAGTAGTACCACAAAAAAAGTGAGATCACAGAACGTATGTGCTTTGGTAACTGGCTGATTTCACACAGTAAAATGTCCTGTTCATCTGTGTTGCAGCTTATGTCAGTACTAAATTGTTTTTTCAGGCTGAATAATTTTCAACGATATGTAAGTACTATATTTTGTGTATTTGTTCATCTTTTGATTACTGTGAATAATGATACTGTGAATGTGGTGTACAATTCCTTGCTTTTACTACTTTGAGAGGTGTATGATTGAATCATGTGATTTCTGTACCTTTTTCACAGTGGCTATACCATTTTATAGAAATGCACAAAGAATTTATTTCCACATCTTCACCAATGAAATTCCCTCCCTCCTTCCCTCTCTTCCTCACTTCCTCTCTCTCTCTCTTTTGCTGGTCCCCTGGACCTGGGTGCTGTCCCTAAGCTTTAGTGCTCAAGACTAGAACTCTACCACTTGCACCACAGCTCCACTCTTGGCTTTTTGTGGTTAATTAAGAGATAAGTCTCACAGACTTTCCTGCCCAAGCTGCCTTTGAACTATGATCATCAAATTTCAGCCTTCTGAATAGCCAGGATTACAGGAATGAATCGCTAGTACATTGCTCACAGTGTGGTTTTCTTTGCCATTTCTCTAATTATTAGTGATGTTGAGTACATATTCATATGCTTATTGCCTATTGATTATCTTATTTGAAGAAAAATCAGTTCAAGTCTAGCGCCCCCCCCCTTTTTTTTGGCCTGTCCTGGAGCTTGAACTCACCCTGAGCTTCTTTTGCTCAAGGCTAGCACTTTACCACTTGAGCTACAGTACCATATCTGGCATTTTTTGTTTATGTGTGCTGAGGAGTCAAATGCAGGGCTTTATGCATGCTAGACAAGCATTCTACCACTAAGCCACATTCCCAGATCCTAGTGCCCATTTCAAAATAATGTTTTTTAATTGTTATTTTTGTCTGGGTCGGTCCTAGGACTTGAACTCAGGGCCTAGGCACTGTCCCTGAGCTTTTGTGCTCAAGACTAGAACTCTACCACTTGAGCCACAGCTCCACTTTTGGCTTTTTTAATGGTTAATTGGAACCAAGAGTCTAATAGACTTTTCTGCTCAAGCTGGCTTTGAACTGTGACTCTTAGATCTCAGCCTCCTGAGTAGCTAGGATTACAGGTGTGAGCCACAAGCATCTGGCCAGGTTGTTTCTTGGTATTGAATTTTAATCCATTGAATATTGAATTTTCTATCCATTCTTGATACTTAAGGTTTGTTAAATATGTGGTTGGCAAATTTTTTTTTCTACTCTGTGAGTAGAAAAAAAACCATAGTGTCCTATGGTTTACAACATTTAAAAACCTGTTTGAAGTCCTGCTTGTTTTTTCACGTTCCCTTTGCCTTTGGTGTCACACGTGACCAGTTTTTCCATATATATATATATGGATATATATATATATATATATATATATATATATGCGCTAAGGTGATGTACAGAGGGGTTACAGGTACATAAATAAAATAAGGTAATAAGTACATTTCTTGTCAAACTTTGTTACCACTTCCCTCAATTTTCTCCTACTTTCCCTCCCCTGGCCACCTCCCAAATTGTACAGATTATTTCCAACATATTGTGTATATTGCTGTTGCATATAAAAAAATTAAAAACCTTTTTGAAGTCCTGCTTTTTTCATGTTTCTTTGCCTGTGGTATCACACATGACCAGTTTTTTGTTTCTTTTTTTAAGGAAGGTATGACAAAACAATTCAACAGAGAACATACATTTCAGCAAGTGATGCTGGATATTTGATATTCACATGCAAATGATAAGAGTTGAACACCTACCTCACATTGCATACAGATTAAAGGTCAAAATGGATCAGGCTAAACAAAAGAGCTAAACTCTGAAACCTTTAAAAGAATATGTAGAGAAGAGGCAGTGGTTTTTTAGTTATGATGTCAAAAGTACAAACAAAAGCCAACACATTGGGCTTCATCAAAACTTAAAATTTGTGTTGATCAAATATGAAGAAAGTAGAGCTGGGTTTAATCTGTAGCACCTAAAAAAGAGGAGGAAAGGGAAAGGACAGACACCATACAAAACGGGAGAACATTTTGTAAATCATAAACCTGTGCTGGATGTGGTAGCCATTCCTGTTGTCTCAGCTCCTTGGGAGTCTGGAAAGGGAGGATTTCTTGAGCCTCGGATTTAGAAACCAGGCTAAGTAACATAGTATGACAATGTTAAAAAATAAGCAAACGATCTGATAATGAATAGTTTGTGTATCTAAAATATATAAAGAACTCTTTCAGCTCAAAAATGAAAAGACAATGCAGTTTAAAAATGAGTGAAGGTCTTAAATGGACATTTTTCCAAAGCTAAAAATGGTCAACAAGCACATTAAAAGATGCTCTTTGTTGTTAGTACCAAAGAAATGCAAACCAAAACCAGGCCACTTAATGACCACTAGAATGATATAAGGACAGAAGGATGGAGGACAAGTGTTGGATAAGATACCAAAGTGGAGCCCTCATATATTTTTGCTGGTGTGATTAGAAAATGCTGGTTGCAGTCATTTTGAAAGTGATCCAGCAGTTACTCAACAAGTCAAGCATGGAATTACCATTTAACCTAGCAATTACACTCCAAGGTATATGCCTGAGAGACATGAAATCATATCTACACATAAAATGTACATGAATTTCATAGCAGCATAGATATTCACAATAAACCAAAGTGGAAATCATAGAGATGTTCATCAGTTGATAAATGGATAAACAGAATGTAGTATAGCCATATCGTACTGAAGAGCAGGGATGAGGATGTAGCTCAGTGACAGAGAGCTTACCTAACCTACACTAGACTCTGGGTTCAATCCCCAGCAACCTCCTAATAAAAGCTGATTGAAGTGCTGATATCTACTTATATAGTTGAACATTGACAGCGTTATGTGCTTGAAAGCTGGCCATCAAAGGTCACATATTGGGTGTTTGCATTTAGATATCTGCAGTGAGCAATGCATGAGACAGAAAGTAGATAAGAAAGGTTTCCTTTGGTGTTATAAACTTAAAAGGGTTACCTACTTGGGCAAAATTTTGTCCCTTTTTTAAAAATTGGCTCGTGTGGGTTTTTTTAATATCTCCACACATGTTAACACTATATTTCAATCAATGCTATGCCTTGTGTAATACTAAATTTAATATTGGGTTTTTAATTCTAAAAGAAAGACACTTGTGGGCTAGGAACATAGCTTAGTGGTAGAGTGCTTGCCTAGTATGCATGAATCCCTGGGTTCAATTCCTCCATATAAACTGAAAAAGCCAGAAGTGGTGCCATGGCTCTAGTGGTAGAGTACTAAGCTCAGGGACAGTGCCCAGGCTCTGAGTTCAAGCCCCGGGATTGGCACCAAAAAAAAAAAAAAGAAAGATACTTGTTTTTGGTGTAAGATCCCAAGATTTAAACATCTTTCAACGTAGTGTTTGAGGGAAATATAATGTAATACTGAAATTCTGCCTTTTTTGTTCACAGTTGGGGTTGGACATGGAGGAGCTAGAGGAAATAGAAGAGGATGCTGGCCTTGGGAACGGGGGCCTGGGACGGCTGGCAGGTAACCCACCCTTGTCTTTCCAACGTTTTGTCTTTGTGGAGGATCAGATGGCCAGACCAAGAACAAGTCTGCCCCTGACTCCAGCTGTCAGGGTAAACTGGCCTCCCAGTGTGCATGTGCATGTCTGTTCTTCTGGTCAAAATCTTTTCACTAGTGGAGGAAAAAAAGTGGGAGATACCCATTTTCTTTAATACTAGGGCATTTCACACTTAATAGGGTCAGGCCAGCTGGTGCTAAGAAAGTGTCCAGTGTGCTGACCACCTTGCAGGGTCCAAAAGCCTGAATTTGGAAGCAGGACAGAGGGCTAGAAGCCTGATACGTGTCTCTGACTTCAAGTGCTACAGCTCACTCTCTTGCTGTAGGCCCTGGCACTGGCCTAGCAGTTGCGCCTTTTCAGGCATATCATGTTCTCCCTCCAGCCCCTGCACTTGAGAGAATCCCCAGTTGAGTTTTCTGTTTTAATTATCTCTGCCACCCTTCCCTAGAAGAGAGAGCAACATAAAGAACATGGAAGTGGGGACAGCAGTGTGGGTTTGTGGCCCTTTGTGTAGAGGGATGAGGGAGTGTCCTGGGCCTAGCCATTTTGAGTCCCAACACCTTTTGCCAATTGCCATAAACAGAGGTCCATCCTAAAAAATAAAAATACCTGTAGGGGAAGTGGAACTGTGTCTCAAAGTGGTAGAGGGCTAGCCTTGAGCAAAAGAACTCAGAGGCAGCGCCCAGGCCCTGAGTTCAAGCCCCACAACTGATGCCCCCTCCCCACAAGAAATACCTGTATGGTTTTCAAATTTTACCTTAAATTTGTCAAAATTTTGAAATATATTCTTCTTGAATAAGCAGCACATGACTTTAGATAAAGAAAAACTTGGCCCCTCCTGCCCTATCCCCACATGAGTCCTCCGCACCATCCTCATATGCCGTGTACTTAAGCAAGGCACATCCTGACATTGCTGCCTTCCCTCCCCAGACCATGTCCAGGCTGCCAGAGCATAGCGTGCACTCCTTGAGTGTCAGCTTCATACTTAGGCATCCCCTGCTGGGGACTAAGCTGCTAGCATCTCAGCATCCCATTCCCCCAGCACTGTGACATTGAATTGTGCATCACAAACTTCCTACTTTATCCTTCCTCCGCAAATATAGAACTTTTCGTTATAGGGTGGAGAAAGTCACAGCCTCCTTGGTCTCTTCTGGCATCTATATGTTTCTTAAAAGCCCTGGGACAGCTCTAGGGATGACTGGTAAACTTAGTCTCTGAGCTTGAGGCTGATCCACTTTCTGGCCTTGGGGATCTGCCCACAGTAGAATGAATGGTGCCTTCCACTTTTCCAGGCACTTTATCCTGCCTCTTTCCTCCAATATGTCCTGAACTAGCGGTGCCCCTCCTCCACTTCCAGAGTCCTCTGTAGCCTCCTGCAAATGACCTGCTACCTGCTAGGACCCCTCCCACCATGGCAGACCCAAGCAGCATCAAGCCTACCATGGCTTGATGTCTGTTTCCCTCCTACAATTCTGAGTCTCCTTACAAGAGCATGAGTCTTTGATTTGTTGATCTTTCTCACCTGTCTCCTCAGCAGAGCAACTGACACTCAGGTGTCTGCTTGTTTGATGAACTGGATGTTTATTTTCTAGTGTTCCCTGTGACGGGTCCTTCTTTCTTCTGTCCTTTCCTTTTCCTTCCCCTACTTTCCTTCTAGTATTAAGGATTGAACCCAGGGACTTGCATATGCTTAGGCAAGTGCTGTATCACTGAGTAACATGCCCAGTGCTTTTTTTAATCCAGAAATTTAGTGAGGTCTTTCTGAGTTTTTTGTTTGTTTTGCAGGACTGGAGTTTGAACTCTGGGCCTTGCATTTGTTAGTCAGTTCCTCAACTACCTGAACCATATCTTCAGCCTTTTTTCTTTCATTAGTGTTTTTTTTTTTGTTGTTGTTGTTGTTGTTTTGGTCAGTCATGGGCATGAACTCTGGGCCTGGGCACTGTCCCTCGGTTCTTCAGCACAAGGCTAACACTGCCACTTGAGCCACAGCACCACTTCTGGCCTTTTCTGTTTATGTGCTGCTGAGGAATTGAACCCAGGGCCTTATGCATGCAAGGCAAGCACTCTACCACTGAGCCACCTTCCCAGCCTCTCTTTAATTAGTTTTTGAATAGGGTCTTGCATTCATATCCAGGCAGGTTTAGACTACAACCTTACTGCTTAGGATTTTGCAAGAGCTGGCATGTTAGGCATGCATACCATGCCTAGCTTCTCATTGGTTAAGATGAGGGTCTCCCAAACTTTTTGCCTGAGCTAGCTTTGCATTGAGATCCTCTTAATCTCTTAAGTAGCTAGGATTTCAGTGTAAGCCATTGTACCCAGTTCCAGCTGAATCTTCATGTAAAACATTGAGTTTGTTTTGTTTCTCTCTCAAGTTTTAATTGGAACAAGGGCTGAATTCGGTAACATGTTACTTCCCTTACATTCTGGGACCCTGGCTGCGCTCTAGACCTTGGGTATTGGAATGTTCTAGGCCATGAACTACATGTCATGAATGTCCAGACCTGCTTTCTTAACATGTAGAGAGGACTCCGTGTGGAGAGGTGAGGAGGCCTCATGCCTTAGTGCATGTGTCCCAAGAGAGAGCTGGCAGGGAGGAACGGGTCTTGGCCAATAAAGATGTACCTGGCCTTAGCATGATCTCTGTGGGACTCTTTTTCCTCCTGTCTTCTCCCACATCTATGCCTTGGTATTTTCTTGGCATAGCCTCCGGCTTTCAAGGTCAGAGTGTTTGCTTTCATGAAACTGAGCTGGTTGTGGTCACTACTGACTCTGTTACCTCCCAAGAGGCCTTGGTTCCCAGCAGCCTCAATCTCTGCTGATAGTCTGTGATTGGATTTTTCAGCCTGTTTCCTTGATTCAATGGCCACCCTGGGGCTGGCAGCATATGGCTACGGGATCCGCTACGAATTTGGGATTTTTAACCAGAAGATTGTCAATGGCTGGCAGGTGAGTGACATTGGCCTAGTTCACCTAGTTCACTGGTTTCCAGCTCTCCTCAGGTATTCTTTCAGTTAGCTGTCCTGCTGTATACTCACTGGACAACCTGCAGATGGTCTGCAAAGTGCAGCAGGAAGGCAGCCATCTGTGCTGGGCACTTCCGGTTCTGCCTGGCTCTGGCCAAGTTGGTTCCTGTGTAGGCTCTTGCAGACATGGTGACAGACAGGGAAGTCAGATGGGCCAGGACATAGGAGACTGAGTCTTACAGGAGTCCCTGCAGCAAAAAGTAGGATGCTATGAGTTGCATGCTTGCTTCTAGGGGTATCTGGACATAGATAGAGGGCAGTGCTTTGGGGGTTCATCTTCAGGGGCAGTTGACTTGGCGTAATTAGAAAAGCAGTTTATTATAGATTTTATTCCTACCTTCTGCATTCACTCCTGACATGAATGAGGGGACCGTACCTCATAAGGTCAGAGGCCCTTGGGGAGAGTGAACCTTAGTTAAAGCATTAAACTGCAGCAAGTGAGGTGGTCAGGACCGTGTCAGTGAGAAGGGCCTGATCTCAACCTACAGTCTGCCTAAACTCAGCCAGGCCAAGGGCACTTCAGAATAGACGTCAGAGGTCTTCCAGTTGGGTGGAGAATAATTTATTTAATATTTTTGGGGGCAGGTGTTGGCTGAGATAGAACAGTCATGAGTTCCAGGCCATCCTGGACAACTTAGTGGAACCTTATCTCAAAAAAAAAAAAAAAAATCAAGCTGGGTGCTAGTGGCTCATGCCTGTAACCTACTCAGGAGGCTGAGATCAGGATCACAGTTGGAAGCCAGGCCAGACAGGGAAGCCCATGAGACTTTGCCCTGAGTTCAAGCCTTCCACCTGACCCCCTCCAAAAAAAATTGGACCCTAAAAGTCACAGATGAAGTAGGGCTGGGATTAGGAGCAAAACGTGTGGTAACAGATACCCCTAGCTGTTTGTTCCCCCTGCAGGTTGAAGAGGCTGATGACTGGCTCCGCTACGGCAACCCCTGGGAGAAAGCCCGGCCCGAGTACATGCTTCCCGTTCACTTCTACGGGAGAGTGGAGCACACCCCTGATGGCGTGAAGTGGCTGGACACGCAGGTACTGAGGCGGTGGTTGAGCACGGGGGCTACCCTGCTAACTCATGTTGCTTACTAGCAGAACCCAAAAACATAGTTGTGTTGATAGTGATAGGGCCTTTTCCCCTTGCGTATATGAGACTAGCTCCCCAAATACCTATGTGAAGCTTCACCTTCTGGTGCCATGTTTGGCTCATGGCTCTCTGAGCTGTCAGAGCTTTGGGTATTTGAGCCAGGCCTGGGCCAATGTCCTGGACCAGTGTTCAGATCCTCCCTCTTGGCCAAGCCCTGGGGTCCCAGGTCTCATGGCATATATTGGAGAGGCTTGTAGAGAAGTTGGAGCCTCCCTAGCAGGGGACATGACGGCTAAGAAAGGGACAGGGTCCCTGTGGCCTCAACCCTGAGTGTCTCTTCCCTGTGGTCAGGTGGTGCTCGCCATGCCCTACGACACCCCAGTACCCGGCTATAAGAACAACACTGTCAACACCATGAGGCTCTGGTCCGCCAAGGCGCCCAATGACTTCAAGCTGCAGGATTGTACGTTGCACCCTGCTCCTGTTTGTGTGTGGATGACTTAGCCCCCATGCTGTGTGCTCACCACTCCATTTCCCCTCTTTGCATTCTTTGCTGGACATGCCAGCATGTCCCCTTAGTTCTCTGCAAAGCATGTGCCTGGGTGTACCTAAACTCCTCAAAGCTCCCTTGTGAGCACAGGCAGAGCGAACACAGATCCAGGGCCCAGCAGCCAGGGTTGCAGTCATTCGGACCACATATGACAAGAGAAGGGGCTGGGGACACATGTGGTGTAGGGCACTATGGGATCAGCTAAGCACCACTTTTTCGGGGATGAGATGGGGTATGACAGTGGCTCTGGGGACTCCCTGCCCAGGTCCTGCTTTCTTGCCCTTCCTGAAGACGCAGCTGAGCAGCTGTGATGCTCGTGCTTAACAATTCCCCAAGAGGCTGAGAGGAGGTGTGTACTGACCCAGATGCTGTCTCTCCTTAGTCAACGTAGGGGACTACATTGAGGCTGTCCTGGACAGGAACTTGGCCGAGAACATATCCAGGGTCCTGTATCCCAATGACAATGTGAGTAGCTACTTTTCCCTCATCAGCCAGGCCTCTTTCCAGTTAGACTGTGAGCAGGAGGTCAGGCCCTCCAGCAGAGCCTGGAGCTGACCTCACGCAGGCTGTGCATGTGGGGCTGCTGGCGACCCTCCCATCTAGACTACACACTAGCTCTTGGGAGTAGGGCAGATTTGGTTATCCTTGAAGCCCTGTGAATCCGCATGAACCTCGTTTGGGTCTGAGCAGATGCTACCCAATTCAGGGTGGGCAGTGTCACTTTGTAGAGCCCGTCAGACCATGGGTTGGCCTGTGATGTACCTCTAGTGCATCACCTGGCTCCCCAAAGACTGGAAGACCCATTTGTCCCTGGCATTGCCTGGAGATGTTGCAGAGATTCATTGCACATGCCCATCATGTGCTAGGTGGTGGTCATGCCCAGTTCTCTGGACTTAGTATCTGGCAGCTTGTTGTTGTCATTGTTGTCAGATAGGACATAGCTCATTGGTGGAGGATGTGTCTAGAACATACGAGGTTCTGGGTTTAATTCCCAACACCCCTCCGCCCCCCCTCCCCCTAAAAAGTCATCAAAATTACCTAACTTGGTGAAGCATGCACTTTTGAAAATGAACTCTTTTATTTTACCAAAGTTAATCTGTGCACAGCTTAACAAAGACTTGTAACAAAATGAATATGGTCTGCTCCCCCTTCCCGCAGACTTAAGGTGCATTCCAGAGCTGCTGGATGCTGGTTTCTGCTTAGCTGGGGCTCCTCGTGGGATTTGTCCTCTTACGATGTTTGTCCTGTGGTTTGTCATACAAGTGGTGACCCTGTGCTGACTGCCCTTCCTTCCCTGTGTTCAGAAGGTGCACACATAGGCTTGGGTGTCAGGCAGGCTTGGGTTGGCCACCTATTGTTGAGCTAGGTGTCCGACCTGGGCCTCCCATGGGGATCAGATGAACCCTGAACAGTAGGGACAATTGGGTTGTGCAGAACCCCTCCCAGTTTGGCATTCCCCAGCCTGAACTGGTACGTTGGCTGTGGTTGGCCTGTGCTGGTGAGTCAATTTTGTGTTGGCAGTTCTTCGAGGGGAAGGAACTCCGCCTGAAGCAGGAGTACTTCGTGGTAGCCGCTACCCTCCAGGACATCATTCGCCGCTTTAAGTCATCTAGGTTTGGCTGCCGGGACCCAGTGAGAACCTGTTTCGAGACATTTCCCGACAAGGTGTGTGATTGATGGGGAGGAAGCCCCGTGCAGGCAGTGACACAGGTTATTTTTAGACTCCTGAGGTTTCTTCCTCATAACCTGGGAGGGGCTGGAGCAGGCTGGCAGTGTGCCTGTGTCGCAAGGTCTCATCATCCTGGGTCAGGACTGCATTCAGGGTCCTCTCTCAGGAGCTAGACAAGCACTGGTGTTAAGAGCCGAGGCAGGGAGGACACATTGAAGAGCTCTTCTGGCAAATCCTGGCATTTGGAAGTCATCTTAAGCAAAGCTTAGCAGGGGAAAAACCCTGTGTGGGAGGGCATGGGTCCTGCAGCCCCTGCCGCCTCCTGCAGAGCATGGCTGGCTGTAGAGCCAGTAGCACCCTCCTGGATTGTTCCCCAGGCCCTCCGGGTTCTGAGGCTGCTGGAGTTGCTAGGCAGATCCTTTACACCAATCACTGGATGCTCACAAGAGACGAGTCAACCGAACAGCACCCCTTGTGTGAACTGCAGGTAGCCATCCAGCTGAATGATACCCACCCTGCCCTCTCCATTCCTGAGCTCATGCGGATCCTGGTAGATGTGGAGAAGGTGGACTGGGACAAGGTGAGTAAAGAGACCAGGTCTCAGGGTGATGGTATTCTCTGTAGCCCTCCAGCCTGCACTGCTATGGTTATGACTGGGTGAGCTGGTCCTGGGAAAGTGGCACCTCCCCAGCCTCAGCAGGGCTGAGGACTTCACCTTTGAGAGTACGGAGGCCATGGATCCAAGAGGTGGACACTGTGTGGAATGGCAACACAGTAGGACAAGGGTGCTGGAGACAGGAAATGAGGAAAAGATTCTGACACTTTCTTTTTTTTTGGGGGGGGGGGTCCGGTCGTGGGGCCTGGGCCTGGGCCTAGGCGCTGTCCCTCAGCTCTTCAGCTCAAGGCTAGCGCTCTACCACTTGAGCCACAGCGCCACTTCCGGCTTTTTTCTTTTTTCTTATGTGGTGCTGAGGAATCGAACCCAGGGCCTCATGCATGCAAGGCAAGCACTCTACCACTGAGCCACCTTCCCAGCCCCGATTCTGACACTTTTTAGGGATTCTTTATTTATTTTTTAAGTCAGGTGTGGGGCCTGAACTCTGGGCCTGGGCAGTGTCCCTGAGCTCTTCAGCTCTAGGCTAGCACTCTACCATTGAGCCACAGTGCCACTTCTGGCCTTGTCTGCTTATGTGGTACTGAGGAATCAAACCCAAGGCCTCATACATGCAAGACAAGCACTCTACCACTGAGCCACCTTCCCAGCCCACTTTTTAGGGATTCTTGGATGTGCTTTATTCTCTTAAAGTTTGGTGAAAACGACCCTAGGAGTGTTAAGAAATACATATAAAACATATGTATATTTCATTCTTAGTATGACATTATTCTAATATAACTTGTTCTCATAGCCTAATTTCTTTGGGCCTAGATTCTTTGATATAGCAGGACTTTATTAATAGGGCTTTAACTATATTAACATAAAATATGAAGTAACTTTTTTACTCCATTCATAGACTGGCCTTGGGCTGTGTGCACTCCCTGTGAGGCCGCACCTAGTCCAGGTCAGTGAAGGATGAGGCCACATGATAACCATCTCCCTCCATACTGCAGGTCACAGATAATGTAGTAGAAATAAATAGAAACTGCTCAGCATTCTGTTGGTTTGCTGAGAGTGGAAAAGGTGATTCTCAGGGAGTAGGTTATGCATTTATTCACACAAGAGGATATAAAATTTAGGCGTGTCGTGTCAGCAGTGGAACTATAGACTTTGAGAGGAGACCAGCCCTGCAGAGCAGGGATAGTGCCAGTGGGCACTTCCTGATGGCTCCAGGGTCTGCCTGTGATCCTAGACTGTTGCCTGCCTAGGGATCTGTTTCTAAACAAAATTGCCATGCTGTTCTCAATGTCTAGGCCTGGGAAATCACCAAGAAGACCTGTGCATACACCAACCACACTGTGTTGCCTGAGGCCTTGGAGCGCTGGCCTGTGTCCATGTTTGAGAAGCTGTTGCCAAGGCACCTGGACATCATCTATGCCATCAACCAGCGGCACCTGGATGTGAGCATTGCCAGTGGGCAGTGGTGTGGGGGGGCATCATCTACACTACTGCCATCTGCCAGTGGCGCTTGGATGTGAGCATTGGCCTGGGGGGAGGCCCACCTCCCCTCTAGCCTGGGAGAGGAGATGCTTACTCCTTGGGGACCAGGGACTGATACCTGGCAGAATTCTTGGCTGCCTACTGCCTGACTTCCACACTGTATTGTGGGATTGATTGATTCAGGTCTTCTAAAGTCCATTTCTAAGATGGCTTTAGATAGATTTTAGTATCCCTTCCTGGCCTGTGTGTATCCTGACAACTTGGCAAGATTCAACAGTCCCATCTGTCCTTCTTGTGCTGTCTGCAGAGAGGACAATGGTATAGAAGCAGGGAACATGGGTTCAGGGGTAATTGTATCGTATGTATGTGGTGCTGTGGATGAACCCAAGGCTACACTAGGCAAGGACTGTTCGTGAGTTATGCCAGTATGTAGGATTGAGGTTTGAACTCAGGGCCTCACACTCACCAGGCAGGTGCTCTTATTGCTGAGCCATTCCTCCAGCTAGTTATTTTCAATATATGCTGTTGCTTCCTGCCCAGACATGTACCTATGCTAGTAGGACATGTCCAGCTATCAAGAACTTGGCCTGGATTGGTCTTAAATCACAGTCTTCACAGTCTGAGTCTCTCATCCAGCTAGGAATAGAGTGAGCTATGGCACTTGACCTGCCATGTCCTTTTTAACCTTTGTGTGAGAAAACAGCCATCCTGTTGGTGGAAATGTAGTTGAGTGCTGCTTAGCTTACTGGGGCACTGTACTAGCTTCTTCCTTGTAAAATAAATGGCACATCCCCACCCTGCCAGTATCTGTCCTTAGTGCAGCTTTGTAAGTCCCATTCCAGGCCCAGGACCTCCTCCAAGGTGAAGCCTGTGAGGGTGATCATCCTTCCAGGATGTGGGGCCCCATAGGGTCTCTGAGTACAGGTCTGTGTGTAGCAGCCCCTGGGCTTCATGCAGATATGGTGGGCTGTCCCCTGGTTTGCTGTGAGGTGTTGAACCTACACCCTTGCTCTGTGTTCTTGGCCTCAGCACATAGCTGCCCTGTTTCCTGGGGATGTAGACCGCCTGAGAAGGATGTCTGTGATCGAGGAAGGAGACTGCAAGCGAATCAACATGGCACACCTATGTGTGATTGGGTCCCACGCTGTGAATGGTGTGGCCAGAATCCACTCAGAGATCGTGAAGCAATCTGTGTGAGTGAGAGGCTTTCCTAGAGCTGGATGGGCACCTTTCCAATACCTAGGCTTGGCTCGAGAACTGTCTGCTACACACACATGACCAAGATACCTGGCACAGTCCCGCGCCACTCACTTGTGAGATGAAGGCACCCACCTTACCCCCAGGCTCACCTGTGACAAGAGGGTGGTGCTGGGCAGTACAGTCAGAAGTTGAGTTAATGCTCTATCTGCTGCCAACCACATTCCACCAGCACCTCATCTGGGGAGTTGTGTAGGGCTTGGGTAAATGGTGGTCAGGGGCTAGAGATGACCCATGAGCACTAAGACCGCAGCATGATGGCCAGTTCAGGACTTCACGGGGGTCTCCTGAGAACCACCTTACATTCTCATTTACGCATCTGTGACAGTTTCCTGTTTTCTGTGTTTGTAGCTTTAAGGATTTTTATGAGCTGGAGCCAGAGAAGTTCCAGAATAAGACAAATGGCATCACCCCTCGGCGGTGGCTGTTGCTGTGTAACCCTGGGTTGGCGGACATCATCGTGGAAGTGAGTCTTGGCCTGGCTTTGTGTCCTGTTGGGACACAAGGGGACACTGGAAGTCCTGGACCATAATTACAGGCTGTAGCTGTCACTGGCAGCATCCTTGAGCCCTTCACTGAGTGGTGGTTGTGAACCCATGGCAGTTTGGCCCTGGAAAGGCTCAGGTTAGGCTCCTGGGCACAGATAGACTTCTTTCCCCCTGCCACGTGTCCAGGTTCAGAAGCTTGCATAGGCTTTGGATGGGGCCAGGGTGCTGTTGAGGGGCAGCCGTGGGCCTCATTGACTATGCTAGGGGAGATAGGAAGCCCAAGCCATTACAGCTTCTTTCCATGTGCCTACGGACGCTGTGCAAGAGTCAGGCCTGCACAGGTGGCTGTGGGTGTGGTACCCAAGGACTCTCTCAAAAGGACAGCAGTACCCTGAGGCTGCTGTGGAGAGGTTGCCTGACAGAGGCTCAGATCAGGGAGGGCTTCTCCCAGGAGCAACACAGAGGAGATATGATACAGTTGCCAGGGCCTCCTTGGGATCTAGAAGACAAAGAGATGCTACAGATAGGCCGAGTCAGCCCTGGAGCCTCTGCTAGGTAGTTAGAAACTGCTGCTTTATGAGAGAAGACACCCCCTCACTCCTGCTGGTCCCACGTGTCAGCCTGTGAGGGGACGTCTCAGTCAACGATCATGGGAGTCAAAGACAGAGGGAAGTTGATGAGTTCATCGGACATGATTGAGATGTTAGACTTGGACATTCCTGGGGGAGCCACTGAGCAAGCTGAAGCCAGGGCAGGGCTCTCCATGCCACATGGCCATGGGAGTGAGGGTCCTGAGGAAGCAGAGGCATGAGGTGACAGACGGAAGGAAGCTAGTGCTTGAACAGATGCTACATGTCCATTTCATGTTTCCAGAGAATTGGAGAGGACTTCCTGACTGACCTGAGCCAACTGAAGAAGCTGCTGCCACTGGTCAGTGATGAGGCATTCATCAGGGACGTGGCCAAGGCCAAGCAGGTAGGCCTGCACAGCACTTCAGTCTGCCTCTCTTGCTTCATACCGCAGCCTGTGTGGGCCCTTCCGGCACCCTCAAGGGCCTTGGAAAAGCCCCTCACCAGGGATCAGGGAGTTAGGGATCCATTCTTTCCAGATGAGGACTCTGCTGACCTCCGGTCATCAGTGGGCCGGTTTTAGCAGCCCCCAGCCATTCTCAGCTTAATCCTGCTCACTTTGTGGCCACCAGGGAGTAGAGAAGTCTCTGGAAGCTACCTGCCATGGGAATCCATCACTAAACTAGAGCCAGGTCTCTATCACCCATATGATGTCTGGCAGGAGTGTCGCCTCAGTGTTGACGAGTGCCTTGAGTACCATCTCAAATGCCTACAGTGGTCTCAGAAGCACCAAACATCTCCATTTCAGTCTCTGAAACCTTTTCTCATTCCCAAGCCTCACCCTGACTCCACAACACTGACCAGTCCCTCCCTTCTGCTTTCTTGTTATGCACCAGGTTTGCACCCAGGCCTTTTATTTTTTAATTTTTGCCACTCTTGGCCCAGTATGCCCATTTTCAGTGTCACCTTTGTTCTCTGTTCTTCCCCTGATGTCCTCTGCCTGCAGTGGTGTTCTCTGGGCAGAATGGAAAGCCAGTTACTGGGATCCTAGAGAGCTTCCCCGGAAGTTTGTATGAACTTTGTGGCCATTCTTCTCCTACCTTTTCCCCAGGAAAACAAGCTGAAGTTCTCTGTCCACCTGGAGCAGGAGTACAAGGTGAAGATCAACCCCTCATCCATGTTTGATGTGCATGTGAAGAGGATCCATGAGTACAAGCGGCAGCTGCTTAATTGCCTGCATATCATCACCCTGTACAACCGTGAGTGTGGGTCCCAGGGAGCTTTATTTTCATACATGGCCATGCTTTTCTGTGTGCTCAGGTGATCGATAAGCACACAAACTAAAGCTGAAGGGGTTATGGGACCTTGGAGGCCAGGGCCTCAGGGGAGGTAGGATTTTGTGGGCTCCAAGGCAGGCTTAGTTTCAACTTTAAGCTTAATATTTCTACAAGTTTTACCTTGTTTGAAAAGGCTGTGGTTATTTGCGGCGTTTAATTTGTACATATGAAAATTAGAATAGCTAGGTGCCTGTGACTTATGCCTGTACTCCTAGCTTATAAGCCAGCCTGGGCAGAAAAGTATGCCAGGTTCTTTCTCAAAAATGACTAGCAAAAAGCCAATCTAAGCAAACAAGCTGAGTGAGCGTGAGGCAGGCCCTGTGTTCCAAACTCCAGTACCAGCAACAAATAGTAATAATGAAGTCAGGCATGGTGTTACATATCTGTAATCCCAGCACTAGGAGGCTAAAGTAATAGGCTGTGAATTTGAGACCACCTGGGCTACATAGCAAGTTCTAGGCCAGCTCTCTTAAGGTCCTCTCGCTTAAGAAAAAAAAAAAAAAAGACCGTAAATCAGGCATGGTGATATATGCCTATCATACCATCAGCTTTCCATTGCTGTGACAGTCAGCTTAGGAAGAAAAGTTCCTTTTGCTCAAGGTTTCAGCATATAGTCCGTAGGCCCTGTTACAGCACAGTTTATCATAGTGGGACCATGTGAGAGAGGAGGCCTGATCACCCCGTGGCTGCTAAGAAGCAGAGAGTGGAAGAGACCAGGGTCCCAGTAGGTCCAGTCCCTCCAGTGACCTAACTTCCTTCTACTGGAAGGAAGTTGCCATGCTGGCAACTAAGCCTTTAGCCTGTGGGCCTTTAGGGACATTTCTAAATCCTAGCATACCCCCATGGCCCAGCTAGGCAGTCTGGGGACCGGGTCTCACTCTTTACTTCAGGGGCTGATGATGCCCTCTTTCAGTGTCATCAAAACACATTTACAGTATGTTTTAAAAACGTGAGTTCTGGGGCTGGGAAGGTGGCTCAAGTGGCGGTAGAGCGCTTGCCTTGCATGCATGAGGCCCCGGGTTCAATTCCTCAGCACCAGAAAAAGCCGGAAGTGGCACTGTGGCTCAAGTGGTTGGTAGAGCGCTAGCCTTGAGCTGAAGAGCTGAGGGACAGCACCCAGGCCCAGGTTCAACCCACAACGGACAAAAAAAAAAAGTTCTCCCATGGAAAGGTAACAATGAAATCTTCCACTACATAACTTGTATAAGCTAAAACACACATCAAAAACCTTGGGTTCTCGTGTTCTCTCTACCCTTGAATGCTGGTGACCAGGGCCAGACAGGCTGGCAGGTTGAGCTTTCCTGGAAACACAGGCATGGCTTTTCCTGAACCTTCCAGGAAAGGTGTCTGCGTGGTTCAATGGCAGTGGTCTTAGAACTTATGTACTAAGTTCCTAGCAGTGCTGGGACCACCTGCTGCAGCCACCTACCTGTGCTTCTCACACCATAACATGCTTTGCCAAACCTACCTGTCCACACTCTAGGTTGCTGGGTCACTGTACAATACTGGGTAGGGATGTCTGCTTTCACACTGTCCCACTTGAACCTCTTCCCTTTGTCCTGCAGGAATAAAGAAGGACCCAACCAAGGCCTTTGTGCCCAGGACCGTTATGATAGGGGGAAAGGTGAGGTAACATCTTTTCCACTTGTTTTGATCCTGGGCCCAGGATAACCACATGGCCCCACACTCAGAAGGCAGATGCCAGCACACACACACAATGCCAGGGGCACCTAACTTTTGGGGTGCTTATGGATGAGAGAAGCCCTTGACAGGGTTGGCTGAACATGAGGAAATGGGATTGGTCCTGCCTGCCCAGCCCACAGGAGTCCCCAGTGGGCATGTTGGAGACCCCTTAGAGGGTGCACACCTTGTCCCAGCTTACTCCCAGGATTTCATGCTTTGTGATCAGGATGCTGCATTGCTGTGGCTGATTTATCTACCACAGGCATCCACTTCAGTATGGTTTCACTTCATGTTAGTGTGACACAAGAATGGTGTCATTGCTTCCTTAGACTTGGCCAGTGGCCGGGGCTTCACTGGGGAATGTGGGCTACTTGGATTGCCAGCTTTGATATGGGGTGGTCCTGGACCATGGGGCAGGTCAACAGGTAATAAGGCTGGTGTATGTGAGAGGGCACAGGTATTTATCCCTGGCTTGCAGAACTGTCCTTCCCTTGGGGTTTTTTTTTTTTTTTGCAATTTTTTTTATTGTGATTAAGTGATTACATAAGTTTCACAGTATTGTGGGATAGTATACTTAAAGTCACAAAGACATTCTAACCTTCCTAGGGCAAATTGTCTCTATCACGGTCTGTAAAGTTTGAGTTCTATGAACTTTGACAATAGTTATTTCTTCCATGTCAGGTGATATGTACATTCCTTTCCTTTTGCTCAGTGTCAGCTGTTTCCTCTTTCTCTCTGATTCCCTCCCTCCCATCACTGCCGTTGAGTTGCTTAATTTGTTTTAATCAATGTCCAGTGCAACTGATGGGTCCTGCTGTTGTATGTTTTCCCTCTGGTGTCCTCCTAGTTTCCCTCCGATGTGCACATATATACCATATATGTGGTCAGCAGCATCTTCCCTTGGACTTTTATCACTTGTAAAGGTAGCCACAGGGGAGACAGCTCCTCCTCAAGCCAATACCCCCCTCATCTCACTTTGTTTTTGTCTCTTCCCACTCTATCACCTAGTTGTTTTTTGTTTTTTTAATGCCAGTTCTGGGGCTTGAATTCAGGGCCTGGGCACGGTCCCTGATCTATTTTGCTCAGGGTTAGCAATCTACTACTTGGAGCTGCATCTCCCAGTTCCAGCTTTCTGGTGGTTAAGTTGTGATAAGAGTGTCACAGACTTTCCTGCACAGGCTGGCTTCAAATTGCAATCCTCAGATCTAAGCATCCAGAGTAGCTAGGAATACAGGAGTCACAGTGGCACCTAGCATCACCTTGTATTTTTAAAACAATTTTGGATATCCTGCTGTCTTTGTTCACTGATATTTCAGTATGTAACATACATAGTGGTGGCTAGTGCCCATTGTCCTAGGATGTGGAGATGGGAAGAATCATGTTTGAGGCCAGCCCAAGCAAAAAGTTTATGACCTCCTCCTCCATTCCCAGTTTCAACCAGTAAGTTGAGTGTAGTGGTGTGCACCTGTCATCCCAGGTACATGAGAGGTGAAAATAGGGTCATGGTCCAGGTACAAAGGGTTAGAGGCATGGTTCAGGTGGTAGAGTGCCTGCCTAGAAGCACAAAGCCCTGAGTTCAAATCTAAGTACAAGCAAAAGTTTTTAAATGTTACTATGAAAAACTTGAAACTTGGAGAAAAGAAGTCTACACTATATCCATAAACCCATCTCCATCTCCATTTCAGAGCATATGCCAAACATGAAGACTCTTGAATAGTTCACCCTTCCTCGTAAGAGGTCACATCAAAACCACAGTAGTTACAAGGCTCTATTAAACATCACCACACACTACACCCACTCACTGAACAGGAAATACCATCCACTCGGGGACCATGTACCTATTTGTCTTAGTAAAGCCACAATTGTTATTTTTATTTGAGACAGGATCTTTCTATATTTTCAGGCGGGCCTTTTTTTTTTTTTTTGTCAGTCATGGGCCTTGAACTCTGGGCTTGGGCGCTGTCCCTGTGCTCTTCAGCTCAAAGTGAGCGCTCTACTGCTTGAGCCACAGTACCACTTCTGGTTTTCTAGTGGTTTATTGGAGATAATAGTCTCACTCACGACTTTTCTGCCCGGGCTGGCTCTGTACTGTGATCCTCAGATCTCAGTCTCCTGAGTAGCTAGGATTACAGGCGTGAGCCACGGGCACCTGGCTTTCAGGCTGGCCTTGAACACCTGGGCTCAAAGGATCCTTCTGCCTAAACCTCTGGAGCGTGAACCATTGCTAAGGTTGTTTTTTGGTCAGTGTTGGGCATAGGCCCAGGGGCCTTGTACATGCTAGACAAGTGCTTTGCCACTGAGCAACATCCCCAACCTCACAAATCATTTTTTTGATGTCTGTTCTAGGACTTGAATTCAGGCCTGGGTGCTGCCTCTGAGCTTTTGTGCTTAAGGCTAGAGTTCTACCACTTGAACCACAACTCCACTTCAGCTTTTTTTTTTTTTTTTTGGCTGCTATATTGGTGATAAGATTCTCATGGACTTTCCTTCCCAGGCTGGTTTCAAACCATGATCTTCAGATCTCAGCCTCCTGAGTAGCTAGGAATATAGGCATGAGCCACCAGTGCTCAGCCCCACAAGTATTTTTAAATGTTTTAATCAAGACCCCAGATATGGCCCTTGTATTGAGATTAGTGGATATAGACCTTGATTTATTTATTTTTGCCAGTTCTGGGGCTTGAACTCAGGGCCTGGGCACTGTCCCTGAGCTTCCTTTACTCAAGGGTAGCACTCTACCACTTGAGTCACAGCTCCACTTCTGGCTTTTTTGAGTAGTTTATTGGAGATGAGAGTCTCAAGTCGTTTTTTGCCCAGGATTGGCTTCAAACGAACCATGATTCTCAGATCTTAGCCTCCTGAATAGTTAGGATTATAGGCCTGGGCCACCAGTGCCCAGCTAGATGACCTTGATTTCTTAATATATTTTTTTCATGTCTTCCTTTCCTTTTCTGGTGGGTACTTGTGTTTGAACTCGGGGTCTTATACATGCTACACAAGTGCTTTACCAATGCCCCTAGCCCTTTGGTGGTTATCTTTGAGACAGGATAGGGTCTTGCCTCTTACATAGGCAGTTCCTGGACTATACTGTCTGCCTATTTTATGCTTCCTGTTGTAGTTGGGATAACAGTCACATGCCACCAGGCCCTGCTTCTTCCACTGAGATGAAGTCTCTTGGACTTTTCTACCTAGCTGGTCTGGAACCATGATCTTCCCAATCTTAGCATACCATGTGGCTGAGAAAAACAGGTGTGTGACACCAAGTTCAGCTGTTGATGGAGAAGGGGTCTGGAGTGTGCCTGGGCTTCCTTCCAATTGCCATTCTCCCATCTCAGCCTCCCACCAGCTAAGATTACAGTTATAAGCCACCAGCGCCTGACCCTCCCCCACACACACCTTTTTAAGATTTTATTTTCAATACATTTGTTACAGATACTGGGTTATTATCGCTAGGCTGGCTTTTTCTGAATATATCCCTCTGGTATGGTCAGTATGTTGCTTAGTTTTCTGTATTTCCTGTAAATGAACAGTTCTAGAAGTCCTTGTTTCTTTTATCTTGCAATTTCTGAAATGCTGGCTGGAATCAGAAAATGAAACTCGAGGGTGACAGATATCACAAGTGAGATGACCACGGAGGAGGGCTTGGTAGATGCCTTGTCCTCCGGCAGAGCCAGGCCTTCTTCCCCAAACCAGCAGGGCCACAACATGGGGCATGGCCTGCTGTCTACTGGCTAGCCCAGCACTAGGCTGCCACAGCTATTGGTTGACCCACTTGGAGACCCCTCGGCACTGCCAGCGGTCCTGCCCCAGTATGGACCCTGAACAAAGCATTTCACCTTTAACCCTCACCTTCCTTTCTAGGCAGCTCCGGGTTACCACATGGCCAAGATGATCATCAAGTTGGTCACATCCATTGGTGATGTTGTCAATCATGATCCCATTGTGGGTGACAAACTCAAAGTGATCTTCCTGGAGAACTACCGAGTGTCCTTGGCTGAGAAAGGTACCACGGGGGAAGGGAGGGAGGTGGGGCCGGGGGGTTGGCAGATTCCTGCCTGGGGCCTGTGGCCAGTGGGTAGGCTGTACTGGCCAGGATCATTCTCCTTTTCAGTTAGCATCAGGAGGTACTTGCTCCCATGTGGAACACATGCAGCATGCTCAAGAAGAGCCTTTGACCGTGATGCTTGCAATGTCCTCGTTTTCTGGACCTTCTCAAATCTGCCTTAGTCTGTGTTCTCCCACCTTATAGCCTCCTGCCTCTCAGCTGTGCCTGCTGCTCTTGGGTCTCTCTTGCTAGAAGGATGTGCATCTTGCTAGTGGCTTCTCCCTACTGCCTTCCCCTCCCTGCTCACCACTACCTGTTGGCTTCTAGGTTTCTTCTTCAATCTTCTTCCCTCCCTTTCTCCCTCCTTCTATCTCTCTCTTTGCTGGTCCTAGCATTTGAACTTGCTTGGGTGGAGTTCTACCACTTGAGCCATACCTCCAGCCTGGCTTTTTGCATCAGACAGACATCTTTGTGCCTGCTTTCCAGACCATCATAGTAAAGACTACAGGCTGACTTGGTTTCTTTTGCGTTCAAAGAAGAACCAGCCCTATGAACTGCCTGGTGCACAGAGGTCTCCAGGAAGGCTTAAGTAACTGGGCTTGAGCCAGGCATGGTGGTGCATGCAGCTGTGTGAGAGGTGGGGGCAGGAGGACCACATGTCTAAGGCTAGCCCAGGCAAAGGAATCAAGACCTCAAAAACAAAAAACAAAAAACAAGACCAAGACCAAAAACAACGACAATAACAACAACAAACTCCTCAGAGCTCAAGTGGTAGTGCACTTTAAAAAGAGTAGGGAGGGGGCGGGGAAGTTGGCTCAGTGGTAGAACGCTTGACTTGCATGCCTGAGGCCCTGGGTTCGATTCCTCAGCACCACATAGAGCACTTGCCTTGCATGCCTGAGGCCCTGGGTTCGATTCCTCAGCACCACATAAGCAAAAAGAAAAAAGCCAGAAGTGGTTCTGTAGTTCAAGTGGTAGAGCACTAGCCTTGAGCTGAAGAGCTGAGGGACAGCGCCCAGGCCGAGTTCAGGCCCCAGGACCGGACCCCCCCAAATTTTTTTTTTTGAGTAGGGAGGTTTGAGGTTTGTCTAGGTGTTAGCCTGGACATTTGGCATATTGCTAGACCTTTCTGGAACTTCTCATTTGTCTTCCTCCCCTTTCTGCTTTTTGAACTCCTCCTCACATTCACGTTGAGATCAGCTGATCTATTCCATCTTCAGAACTGGCCATGGGGCACCTATCTGATACTTCAGCCCAGGGCCTCTTGCTTTCTCTCTGGCTCCCTAGACTTGCCCTGGGAATACACAGGCAGACCATAGGACCTGGGAGCGACACACCTGGGCCTTGTCTCAGCTGAGGACATTGAGACCAAGGTGTCCAGCCAGGGTGTATAAGAACACAGCCCTTTCCAAGGGGCTGCTGCGTCTAGCCTGCCTGCCACCTCAGAGCACAGGGTCCATTCTGTACACACCCAGTAGCTTCTGTGCTCATGAGCATGGGAATCTTAGCCTTTCACAGCCACTGGGCCTGCAGCAGTCCAGGTTCCTTTTGCATGATCCAAGGAGTTTTATCAGGTAATTGAGTAAGATACCAGTGTTGTGAAAATGAAAGAACCACATTGTCAGCAAGCAAGGACTAAGACTCCCACTTGACTTAGATTGGTCTGGTCCCTGAAAGCTCTAGCACAAAAATCCTATGCCACTTGGGTCTTCTCCTCAATGGTCTATCTTAGGCTCCCTGCCTCAGACTGAACTGATCAAGAAGAGGACCCCCTAATTTTGGACCAGGAAGGAGACAGCTGCCTGGTCTCTGGGTCCCCCATGGCTGGCTTGTCCTGCAGCAAGCTCAGTGGCAGGCTGTCCCTGAGCTGGAGGAAGGGAGTGCAGCTGTATAAATCAGACAGCAGGGCCTGGTGCTGATTTTTCCCTGCCCTCCGCAGTGATCCCAGCAGCTGACCTGTCACAACAGATCTCCACTGCGGGCACTGAGGCCTCGGGTACTGGCAACATGAAGTTCATGCTCAATGGGGCGCTCACCATTGGCACCATGGACGGGGCCAATGTGGAGATGGCTGAGGAAGCTGGGGTCGAAAACCTCTTCATCTTTGGCATGAGGGTAGAAGATGTTGAGGCTCTGGACCAGAAAGGGTGAGTGAGAGTCCTCCATGTATGCTAATGAAGTATGTGGCAGCTCTGGGGAAGAAGCTGTGGACAGCAGCATGGAGCAAGGGGCCAAGGCTGGCCGAAAGGCCTTCCAGTGGCTATGTGCTTAGTGAGATGATCAGTCCCTTCAAGGTTCAAGGATGCTGGATACCTGCGAGGCTGCTGGGGTAGGAGCTTGGCACTTGTTTCTATGACAGTCCATAGCATCTGGGCCTCAGGCCAGTGAAGGGCTGGCTTTACTCGTCACTACTGGGGAAGGGCCTCCTCCTGGACAGACACTGCTTAGACATTAGTGCTAGACACAGCAAACACCTGCATTACCAGAAGCACACAGTTGACTTGGGGCCTCACTGTTGATCCCTGGCCTAACTTGTCAATTATCTTTTTATTTCTAAATACTTTTACATTTGCAGAAACTTCGTAATCACCCTATACAGCTTTCATCTACCTTCTCCCAGTTCCCTGTTGTTAAAGTAAGCCTTCTCCCAGTTCCCTGTTGTTAAAGTAAGCCATAGTGCAGAATACTGCTAGCTATGAAAGTCCATGTTGTATTCTTAAGTTTACCAGTCTTTCCATTAATGCCCTCTTTCTGCCCTAGGACCCCATGCAGGGCTCCCCATCTCTTGACTGAAATTTCTAGTTTTCCCTGCTTCATTGACCTTGACCCTCATTCTGAAGGAAGATTTAAAAGAAAAAGGCAGTATTGTATAATTGACTTTAAAGGTCTTGAGGAGTCAGCAAGACTTTAAAGATAGCACTAGGGTTCACCCGTAAATGTACCTCAAAATTCAACTGTGTCCTCATCACCCAGAGCCTATACAAGGCTTCCACCTGCATCTTCCTGCCTGTGCTGTGTCCTGGGGTCTTCAAGCCTGCTACCCCACCCAGGCCCTCTGATGACCATGGCTGGCTCTGGCTTACCCAGTTTGGTTTTCCTTCATTCTTGGGTCCAGAGAAGGTGATCCTCTCAGGGAAGCTTCTGCATTTTTAAAAGCTTGGCCTAGGATTTCACAGCAAGGCAAGTCTGAGCGGCTCAGCTTCATTCATAGAAATACAATGTGAGTCATACAATGTGAGTCATACATGCACAGCTTAGTAACAGCATTGCTTGAAACTAAAGGCTTACGGTATGTTATCACTTAATCCAGCCATTTCTCAAAGGTTGGTAGCCAATAGATGATAGCTGCTGTTCTGGACCCCCAGATACAAGCTGGGGTCTGTGTACACTACTTGTCCTCCAAAGCTGCCAGTCTTGGGACACTAATGCACCAAATCTCTCCACAGGTACAATGCCAGAGAGTTCTATGAACGCCTACCTGAGCTGAGACAGGCTGTGGACCAGATTGGCAGTGGTTTTTTTTCTCCTAAGGATCCAGACTGCTTCAAGGATGTGGTCAACATGCTAATGTACCATGACAGGTGGGTGCCTCTCCCTCTTGCTTGCTTCTCCCATCAGCTGCATAGTTGCCACCATTGGGACGAACGGTCCTTCTGGTGGGCTGAGAATTATATTATTTGGAGGACAAGACATATGCTTTCATGAAGCCTTATCTAAGCTGACCTGACAGCCAAACACAGTGTAAGGCTTTACAGTGGACTCTGGCAGTATCTTGGTGAGAGTTCATGGACGACTGTGGGAACTGGAAGCTGGAAGACTTGTCCCTTGGTTGGCTGGAAGCCAGTAGAGGGCGTCCAGGGATCACAGGCAACACAGGAACCAAGAAGGGAGGGCTGTGGAACTGCAATTTAAATGAATTAACCCCACAGGTGCCAGTGGTTCATGCCTATAATCCAAGCTACTGAGGAGGCTTAGATCTGATGACCATGGTTTGAAGCCAGCCTGGGCAAGAAAGTCTGTGAGACTCTTATCTCCAGTTAGTCACAGAAAAAACGGGAAGTAATGCTGTGGCTCAAGTGGTAGAGCACTAACCTTGAGCAAAAGGAGCCCAGAGACAGTTCTATCCCACAACTGGCAAAAACAAACAAAAAACCACACACACACAAATGACACTTTAAACTTACAGTTGGCATTTAGTTACAGTGCAATTAACATAGGGTTAAAATTGATCTGAATTACCTAACAGGCCAGCAGAGCCCTCTTCTCATAGCAGCTCTTCATCCTTTCCTACTGGTAAAAGTTGAACCTAGTTATTTTTCTTTTGCCTATTCTTGGGCTTGAACTCAGGGCCTGGGCCCTGTCCCTGAGCCTCTCTCTGCTCAAAGCTAGCACTCTAGCACTTTACCACTTGAGCCATAGTACCACTTCTGGCCTTTACTGTTTATGTGGTACTGAGGAATAGAACCCAGGGTTTCATGCATGCTAGGCAAGCACTCTTAACCACTGAGCCACCTTCCCAGCCCACTGGGCTAGTTTTTTGTTTGTTTGTTTTTGTGGGGCCTGAACTGTGGGCCTGGGCCCTGTCTCTCAGCTCTTCAGCTCAAAGCTAGCGCTCTACCACTTGAGCCACAGCGCTACTTCCGGCTTTTTTTTCTTTTTGCTTATGTGGTGCTGAGGAATCGAACCCAGGGCCTCATGCTTGCAAGGCAAGTGCTCTACCACTGAGCCACCTTCCCAGCCCCTGTTCTTTTTTTTTTTTTTTTTTTTAAGACTGTCACCAAGCTGGTTTCAGTCAGACAAGATCATGATCCTTGTTTATATCTGTGCTAAAGCTGGATACTCTCCTGCTTATGATGGCTTATAATGAACATTTTTTATGACATAAAAAAATTCTAAATGATTTTTGTTACAGATAAGTATTTCAGGATGCTCAACCAAAACCAGGCACAAAAATATATTATGATAAAAATTCTTTGCAGAATAGATTGAAAGTAGAAGTTCAAAGAGAATGGAATAAAATTTCCAGTTGTTACATTACATCTTACATTCTACAAACAAGGAGGATCTTTATAAATAGTGAATTTCAGAGCTGAGTGCTAGTGGGTCATGCTTGTAAACCTAGTTGCTCAGAAGGCTGAGATGAGGATCATCTGGTTCAAAGCCAGCCCAGGCAGGAAAGTCTGTGTCTTTTTGCCAATTAACCACCAAAAGGCCACAAGTGAAGCTGTGTCTTATGTGGTTCAATGCAAGCTTTGAGCACCAGGCCCTGAGTTCAAACCCCAGTACCAGTGCACGTGCGTGCACATGCACACCCTACACATACAAACAGTAAATTTTATAATTTGTGCGTCGGACTCAATAGTAAACTGAAATGCATTTCAATAATTCATAAATCTGCACTTTTGTCTATGTCATCAGTTCTCAGACTTGGGAACACATGCTAAAGAAGGTGCCATCTCTCAGCAAGAGCTTCTTGGCCATGGCAGGTGAAGTGGGCTCATGGCTCAGTCTGCAGAATGTGCGAGCATGTACGGCTCCGACCACCCATGCTAGTTGCACTGTAAATGCTAGTCCCTTAAAGGAATAGTGTGCTGAAATGAGTTTTTATTTCCCTAAAACAGCATTCCCAGTACAATAATGTTACTCACAGAAAAGCCCTGTAGACAAATGGATCTGGTGCAGCCTAGTGCCCACAAACACAGCGGGGTCCTTCACTCTGGTCTCCAACAGAGCTAGGATGTGAGGGCCAGATGGGTAGTTCCTGACCCTGCTGAGGGACTGGCCTCTGACAACAGTGGCTGTTCCAGGTAGGATTCCTTGGCACCTGCCGCTTGCTGTCCTGACCCAGCCTGCTGCCACTGTTTCAGGTTCAAGGTGTTTGCAGACTATGAAGCCTACGTGGAATGCCAGGCCCAGGTGGACCAGCTGTACCGGGTAAGGTTCAAGGCCCAGAGACCAGCAGAGAGCAGCTGGGTCTCTGGGGAAGTGATGGACTGACTGGGTCAGATTCTTCACATAGTGGAAATAAGCCCTTGGCTAAGGCCAGAGGGGTTTCAGTTTTTTCACCAGTGGGTCCCACCTGCTTCTAGGTCAATTGCGGTCATTTCCTGTTTTGGGGAAATGGCTCCTGATAGCCAAGACCAGAAATGGGAGACCTAGAAACCGAGTTACCCTTCAGGCCCCAGGGAGAAGCCTTCCTCAGTCTGGGCTGACCTCTAGTCTGACCCTATCATGGAGGCCTCTTCGGTGCTGGCTGTAGCCTAGGAGCAGCTTGAAGCTCTGGAGGAGCTGTTATGAAGCCCTGGGTCAAAGGGGACCCTTTGTCTGAGGGTATTGAATCCACCTGAGGCAACTGCTTACCTTAATACTGTTTTTCCAGGACAGAAACCCTCCTAGTCTTCCTTTTTAACTGCAGTGTAGCTTTTCTGATTCTCTAAGTTCCTCTTTTTCTGTCAGGCTTTCCAGGGGCCCAGAGCTCATCTGGGAACACTCCTTATGTTGTAGAAACTCAGGCTCAACTAGGAGACCTCAGCCTTGCTAAAGGTGCCAAAGATTTATCAGCCTCTTTTTCCCCTGCAGAACCCCACAGAGTGGACCAAGAAGGTCATCAAGAACATTGCCTGCTCGGGCAAGTTCTCTAGTGACCGGACCATCACGGAGTATGCCCGGGACATCTGGGGTGTGGAGCCCTCTGACCTGCAGATCCCGCCCCCCAACCTCCCCAAGGACTAGGCACCCCACGTAGCAGGACCAGTGGGCATCTGGCTTGACTACTTCAGTTTCCAAACACCCTGCCAGCAGCTGGTGGGTCCTACTTTTCTTCAGTGCTGCCCTCCTGGTTTCCTATAAAGGAAATAATGGAGTTTGCAGCATCTGTGGTCTTGGATGGCCCCAGATGTGAACAGAGATGGAGCCAGCTGCCACCCCCCCCCAAGAAACTGTACACATCTTGCCATGAGTTTAGGTCTTTAGTTTTGAGCATCTGGGTTCTCAGGTCTGGTCAGGTGGCCATGGTGAAGCCTGAAGACCTGTGTTTGGAAGCCTGTGGGCCACTAGCCATAGGGCCTCCTTGTCCCAGCTCTGCCTCCTGGCCCTGTTGGGAAGACTTGGACCCTTCAGACTTCATTCCCCACAGCTGCCTTTCTTCTGCCCCCTCTCTGGGATTCTGCTCCTGGTAAATGGGTCAAGGACCCAGGTGGGCCCAGCCCTTTGTAGCCATCTTGGGAGCCATATAGGTGCTTGGGACCGTTAGGGAAGGACCCGTGTCCCACATCTCAAGAGGCCTTAGTTATGACAAAGCTGATTGACTGATGTAGGGTTTTGTTCTGCTTTTTCAAAGGAATAAAGTAGCTGAAGCCTTCTCTTGTTTTAGCAATTCTAACTTGTACTTCCATAGTCAGTGTTGTATCTGGAGGTGTTCCTGACAGGATTACTGCCTATCCTGCCCTAGTGTGGATCTGAGCCCTCTAGACACCTACTGTCCATGTCCTGAGGTTCCATAAATGCAACAGTCTTGTGGGGGCATCTGCACCAGTGAACCCAGAGGAGACATTTCTGCTCTGCTCTTACAGCAGCCTGGTCAGAATGCAAGCTTGAGCCCATCTCAGCCATCCCTTTCCTCTATGAGCTATGAGTCAGGGTAGAACCTGCCTCAGTGCTGCCCATTACCATGGGTGATAGTTGGAGAAATCATGTGGATCTATCTTTCTGGAGGCTTCCATACCGCATTGCATGCTGGACCTGGGTGTGGGATGAGGCTCTTCCCTCATCCCAGGCCTGCAGTAGTATCTTCCCACGAAAACTCACCAGAACCACTGTGGTATTCTTTGGGGTGGGGACAAGTTCTAGGGCTGGTCATCTGCCCTGTGGGGTGGCCCCATGCATGAGGCTGTATTCCCTAAAGCCACTGTGTGTGACTGCCACCCTGCCACTTGCTATTACTGCCTCAAAAGAAACAGATTAAACTTTTATGTCCATGGTCAGTTGATGTGCTGTCTGTTTTACTCACTGTCTTTTCAACTCTGAATTTTCCATGGGAAGCGAGAGGACGGGGCCTATAAATTGGGGCTGGCATCGCACACAGATAGACTTCATTCTTCCCTCTGTAACCAAGATCTGGGCTGAGTTGTGGCCCAGCATCCTGGGACTGCAGACAGATTCATTCTCATCTCCACTGAGTGTGGGACTTAGAGCCATTGTGCCTGGAAATCCCACTCACTCTTAAAAGTCAAGTCTAGCCACGTGAGAACATTTTCCTCTGGGGACAAAGCAAGCATTGCATTTCTAGTGTGAACTGTATCTGGCCTCTTTTTACTTGCTGCCTTTGCCACCCTTTTTTTTTTGGGGGGGTGCTCTGGGGACCAAATGGTTCTTGCTAAATTGTATATACAGCTAGAGTCCAAAACCAAGAGGGAGGGGCAGGAATGTAGCTCAGTAGTACTGCATCAGCACTACAACCCCCAGCACTGCAAAAAGAAATCAGGAAGGACCTGAGTACTGTGGGGTGATGTGTATATTCCGGTAGGAGGGCTGTAGACCTCCTGCTTATGGCCACACAGCTTGATGCTGCACTTTCCCCCCCCCTCCAGAAATAACCCAGGACATCTGTGATCCCCACGTCCGTGGCTCTTGGGACACGTTTGTCTACACAGTTGACAGCACAGTGCTTACCTTCAGAGCATGCCTCCTCTGCACAGCTTCCTTCAGTGTCCCCAGGGGCCTCGTATTGACCACACTCTGATCTTGCAGCCAAAGGCTCTGAGACCCCACTGGGTGTGGGGAGCTTGGCTCAAATTATCTGGTAGATGACAGCAGAGCTGTTGCCAGCTCTTGTAATTCGCCTTCAGTCAGCCTGTTAAAACACTTGCAAACAGCACTAACAGCTTGTATTTTAAATCTTTATATTTGGCTTCATTGTCCCCACTCCCACCAAAGAATCTGAGGTAGTCTTCAGGACAGAAAGAGAAGTGGGCGGGAGAAAGACAAGACTGGCTTGGGAAGAATCAGGGAACATCACCTCACTTGTATGCTGGAAGCCATGGTGTGTGATGGCAGGAGGATCCCAGCTTGACTGTAGTTGAGGCCACTGCTGGCACATGCAGGAGCTATGTTTGTGAATCAAAGGCCACCGGCACAGACCAGAGTGACACATGGAAGCTGAGGGGGGGTGCGGGGTGTTCCAGACTTGATGGCCTCCCTAAGTTGGGGCAATACGTACGTACACTAAGCTCTGGGAAATGGACATGCTTTAGTCAGATCAGGGCTTTGGCCAGAAAGAATTAATGCGTTTGTCACAAACTCGGGAGTCCAGTTTCAACTCTGGTGAGGGAAAAATATTTGAGAATCGATGACAGCTTCTGAGAATGGGAGGGTATAACCTGTGCTGGCCTTGGGATGTCCAGCTGGTCTATAGCTGCTAATGCTAGGCAGCAGAGCTCGGAGAAAGGCAAGTGGCCAAGCCCTCCTTTTCCAGAGCTGAGGACCTACAAGGGAAAGGCCAGGCTCAGGGCAGGTGGAAATCCTGGTGGATTTGGACCCTTATGTCTTACATATGCAAAATGTGGAAAAATAAATAGTGTACTCCAATCACATAGACAGAATGGGCCTGTTCTTACTAAGCCATGCATGCTGTCTTCTTCCAGAGGTTTCTTGGCTTGGGATGTGACTACATACCTGACTCTTCACTATACTGGCATATGTGCGTTAATGGACATGACAGCTACAGGGAGGGCTGGTTTGATTAAAAAAGGCCCTAAAGCACATCTGTTCAAGAGATACCCCAGTGAACAAATTAGACAATGTTCTTGGTCCATGTCAAAGTCCCTGGCCTTGAGGCTTAATCTTTTCTCTAAGAAGATATATACATATATATATATGTATGTATATATATGTATACATATATATACACACACACATATATATATGTATATACATGCATATACATGTGTGTGTGTGTGTGTGTGTGTGTGTGTGTGACAAAGCCCAATACCCATAATCAATCACTGCAGGGAAAGGGTCACTTAAGTAGGACTGCATTTTAGGAAAAGACTACCTGCAAGATCTGGAAATACTGTCCTGAATCAGAAAGAGCCCTAGCATCTGGAAAGGGAGGGGGGGCAGGGGTGAGAGGAGAATGGGAACTTAACAGCCCTATACCCACTTCGTGTGTCCAGGACAGTACTGGGGTTGTGGTCGGGGCCCGGGTAAACATCCCATCAAGAGGTAACACCGACTCCTGCTTTGTAGAGAAAAACCACAAACAGACCACCACCACAATTTTATTCTTAAATAAATGCTCAGTCTACGGCCAGGTTAGACGGATGGGTGGACAGATTAGGAAGGAGTGCATATCTGGGCACCTTCCCTCTGTGGGTAAACGGGCACCCAGAGGAGGCAGAAACAGCCGAGGAAGGCAAGCAGGTACATGGGCCAAAGGGACGATGGAACCATTACACTAGATTCTGCATGTGCCGAGAAGGCAGAAAGAACAGTCTTTCCACATTCTCAGCCGTGTCGCCAGAAATCCCAGAGTTGTCCTGAGACCCCACACCCCCTCCCAGGCTCCTGTGCTCAGCTCAGGAAGTATGGGATCAACCAGGTGACACCACTGCTGTCACAAAATCTTCCCAACAAGAACTCGGGAGTGGAAGCTGGAGGAAGCGGGGCCACATGCCCACCACAGATCCAGGCTCCAGCCACCTGCACCACACTGTACCACAGATGTGCGTGACTTCCGTCCCTGCCTGCTGCATCTCAGTCCTCTCTCCAAGTGTGCTGGACTCCTGGGCTCCTGTGGGTACTTCAGGAGCCCTAGGGTGCTGGGCTGCTGACCAGAGGAAAAGGGGAGGAGGGCAGGTCTTCAAGTCTTCATGCTCCCTTCACAGGCCAGTCTCAATGCTGGCGCTCTGGTTCCAGCTTCCCCAGAAATTCCCTAGACCAGAAGAAGACCATCATAAGCTGAATCTCAAGTCAGAGCAAAGCACCTGTTCTTTGCATCTTCAGTGGATGTCGGATGAGGTGGAAGCCACCAGAGAAAGCAGACTAGAACCCCAGGAGGACAGGACAGACTCTTTTTGTAGGACCCATGGGGCACACGTGATGTCAAATCCCAACACAGAATGAGAGGGCGCTTGGAGCTAGGCCAGAGGATGAGAGCGGTAATATTGGTTAAGATGCACTGTACACAAACTGACATGTTAAACTGAGACCCCTTTGTACAACTAAAGATACAAACTTTAAATATATTCACACCTAAAATTTCTGCCATACCTCTTTTATAATGGGGGGAAATGACAATCCCAGAGAATACCTCTGTTTCAACCCCATTTCTCGTCTCAGCAACCCACACCCTGGTGGCCAATGCCTGTAATCCTAGCTACTTGGGAGGCTGAGATCTGAGGATTGAGGTGTAAAGCCAAGCCAGGCAGGAAAGTCCATGGGATTCTTACAAACTTTAAAAAAAAAATGTTGGAAGTAGAGCTGTGGCTCAAGTGGTAGAGTGCCAACCTTGAGCAAAAAAAGCTCAGGGACAGCACCCAGGCCCTACGTTCAAGTCTCAAGACCAGCACAAAAAGAAAAAAACAAAAATAAAAGGTTGTGCCTGTAATCCTAGCTACTCAGGAGGCTGAGATCAGGATTATGGTTCAAAGCCAGTCTGGGAAGGAAAGTCCATGAGACTTATATCCAATTAACCACCAGAAAACTTGAAGTGGGGCTGTGGCTCAAGTGGTAGAGCACTCAACTTGAGCAGAAGAGCTGAGGGACAACGCCCAGGCCCAGAGTTCAAGCCCCAGGACCAACAACAAGAAAAAAAAGTTAACCTCAGGAGTGGGCAACAGCTAGCTTGTGGGTCATATAGGGCACTCAAAATCATTTGATCATGCTTCTCATCAGCTGCCTGCAGCTGTCTTCCTGTATTGATAATTTGTGTATTAGTTATAACTATCAAAGGGCACTTGGCATTTAAGAGTTTCCCCACTCCTGCAATTTAAAGAAATGCAGCTTTGCCTTTGCCTTGAGAGCTCTTGAAGGCAGCTAGTCTGCAGTAGAATTCCATGTGGGCCACACCTCCCTGGGTTGACAACTCCAGCAACCAATTCTGGTTGCCTGCAGGAAGATATTCACTTGAACTGCTTCTCAAAGCCAATTTGCACAAGAGAGCAAAAATGACTAGCACCGTGACCAACCATAGAAGTCTCTGCAACCCAGTGGCTGCTGTCCCAGCACTGGGCAACAGCCCAGGCTGGTGACTCCTTCACCCTGAGCATAAGGAGGTTTACATCTTGCTCAGGAATACACACTGGTAGCACTGCAAGGGCCTATGTCATCTGACCAGGAAGGAAGTGAGGCTGGGAGCAGTCTGGACAGAAACCTGGGGGTTAGGAGTGGAAAAGGGGGTACGGTGAAACACTGCCCCAGGCCCCAGTTGGTACCCTTGGCTCTCTGAGCTGCAGCCCATGTCCTGCCCAAGATTCTGGTTGGTGTGGGCAGCAAGAAACAGTGTTGCTTCAAGAAGCAGCTGGAGGCCAGCTGTTTTTTCAAAAGCCAAGGCCAGAGCCCCCTGCAAAGGTAGCAGCTGGGAAGGTTGCAGTGGAAAGGGCCCCGAGGGCCACTCTGCAAAGGCAGGGTATCTGAGTGCTCCTATCCACATGTGGTCGTCTGGGAGTGGGGATGGTGCACGTACCCAGTGTGGCCAGCTCCTCCACATTGGCACTGGCATATATAAACTGTGTAGCAAGGAGACTACCCACCTTAACCACAACAGTCCAGGGAGAGTGACGTCAATGAAAACTCTCACTGTGAACCCGACTCACAAGACCCAGTGGCTCCCTCAGGTGCTCAAACATATCTAGTTCTGAGTCACTGCTGCCCAGGTGAGAAGAGTTCTCACCTCAGTATCCGAGGAAGCTCAGGGCTCTTGTAGATGTACTTGTGTCTGTAGCCAAGGTCTGAGTGGAAGGGGATAAACTGAACTTTGAAGTCTCGGAAGCTTCGAGATGGTGCAGCAATATTGTAGAGCTGGAGAGAGGAAGAGATGGGTCAGAACCCAGAGGGTGGGGCCTGAGCAAGTCTCCCCTGCAGTCTCCCCTCCAATCAAGACTGCTTCCCACCACGAACAGACCAAGCTCCATGGGCCCTGCTATTTGCTGCAGCTGGTCACAGCCAGGGGGCCAGGACTTGGTGAGGCCCCCATTCTAGGCCTTCTCTGTCCTCACACCTCCCAGACTGCCCTTCTTAAGTGCAGCACCTCAGTGCCAGAGGCAATCCTGATGACAGGGACAGTGCAGTGGCCAGGCAGGGCCCTGGGATGCAAAGCACTCTTTGCTTCAGGCTTTGCTCTGGGTTCTCGGGTCAAGACCAATAGCAAGGTGGCTCACGATCTGCTCCATGGATGGCTGAAGGTATGTGCGACTGAGCAGTGCCCTGCTGGGCAGCACTACGTCCTCTCACATGGCTTCATTTTCTGTATACCATGTGGAGCCTAACCTGAGCCCTGGGGCAAACTGGCATGTGCAGCAGGGAGACCAACCATCCCCAAAGCTCACCTGCCTCTCTGCTGGGCCCCACTAGGTGCTCTCTACCCTGTTCCTTCCCACAAATCCAATCTGCTTCCTGACAGCAAAGTCAGCAAAAAGATGTTTCACAAAAACAAATGCTGAGGAGCTCTCCCACACTGACCTGGGCCCTGATAATATGTACCTCAGAAGGACCCCTTTGCTTATTTTCCCTAATTCCTCTTGTGCATGGTGTCAGTCCTGACTCTGATATCAGACCTCTCAGCCCCATCCCAGGCAGCCTGGAGGTGATGCAGGAAGAATGAAATGGTCTCTGAGGCTGATGAGCCCACCCCATGACAAGACATGCAGGGTCCCCCGATCCACCAACAGATGCTAGGCAAGGCCACTCACCTTCCTGCCGAGCTGGAAGGGCACGACCGGGTCGTCCTCAGCGTGCAGGATGAGCAGGGGGCAGGAGATGTGCTTCACACTGGGAAAAGGAGGGGGGTAGATGAAGGCCCTGGAGAGGGTGGGTCCCCTGGACCCTTCACCCAGGCAGGGTACGTTTCACCTGGGTGCTTAACAGGTTAACATTCTGGTGGGTTTCTTTTCACTTCAGCACTAAGATAATGTTTTTAGTTCTTTTCTTTACATCTATTCCAGCTAAGTCACAGGTATCAATCAAATCCAGAGATCAATTCATTCATTCTCTCAGATCTGGGTCCTGCACAGTAGATATACCTTTAAAAGTTTATTTATAACCTGGGTAATGTATGTGGGCTAAAAAACTGATTGCAACGGAGTGTCACCATGAATGTGTTGCTGCATACCTGCAATCCCAACACTCAGAAGGCTAAGGCAGAAAGAGCTCCAGTTCAAGGTCAGCCTGAGCTGTATTTCAAGACCTCAAATGTCAAAGCCTGAAAAACCAGGGCCTGAAGATGCAGTACCGTGGCCTGGCACACACACACCATTCTGGGTTCCATCTCTAGCACGGTGTTAAAAAAAAAAAATGTAGCCCAGCACTGGTGGCTCACGCCTGTAATTCTAGCTACTCAGGAGGCTGAAAACTGAGGATCATGATTCGAAGCCAGCCCAGGCAGTAAAGACTCTTTATCTCCAATTAGCCACTAGAAAACTGGAAGTGGCACTGTGGCTCAAAGTGGTAGAACACTAGCCTTGAGCAAACGAGCTCAGAGACAGCACCCAGACCCCAAATTCAAGCTCCATGACCACCCCCCCCCGAAAAAAAATTGTAACCGCTCTGTACATCACCTTTGCAATAAAATTTACATTTGTTAAAAAAAATGTACCATTAGGCTGGTTTAAACAGCCATTATGTGACAAAGTGTAACCTCATTGGCCACAGGCGTGTGGTCTAGTATGACTGCAATCTTTTGGGTGTGTGACAATCTCATTGGTCACCTGCGTGACCAGGCTTGACCTTGTGAATTTTGCCTTTAAAAACTTAAGTATGTGGACCACTAGGGGTCGCAGTATCAGCTCCTGAGCCTGTGCTGCGGCCCTGGCCGGTCGGTGTAGGAACCTTCTCAATAAAGTTGCTCCTTTATTTAAAAAAAAAAAAAAATGTGCCAATACTCTAATTTCTTTGATATCCATGATATTAAAGGCCAGTTAGGCCACTCTCTTAATGTTTATAAGGAAATTAAAACTGTCCGTGACTTCAGTAGCTCCAGATCCTTTCAGAAAGCCACACAGCAAAAGGCCGGGCTGTGAAGACTGGACAGGGCTGGAGCTCTTAGGTGGCCACCTGACCTGAGTGTCTATCTTGATCTTCCAACAGGACTGTGCACTCTCTGAGGGCAGTGCTGGCCCGTCCTGGCACCTGGAACAGGGCGAGGGTTGGGGAAAGCTTATCATCCAAGGTGTACAGCTCCTGCTAGTGGCATACTGGACATATGCTCGCTTCATGGAAGAGCATTTCTGATGTGGGAAGCAGGAAGTACTCGACAAACACTGCTCACAGGGCTCCAGGAGTCCTGTCTGTACAAGAGCTGGGCCTATTCCCACTGATGGAGGATGGAGTGTGGCATGGCAGTCATCTACAGCCACCGGGGTGATAGGAGGCTGGGACTGAGCAAAGATGGCTTCCTGGAGAACAATATTCATGGCTGTTAAGAAGGAACCAGTTTATTCAGATAATTTCCCTTATATACTAAAATAATATGAACAAAAGTGGGGGGTTGCTTATAATGTTTGTTCAGATTTTAGTTCCTTATATTTTTATCTATAGAATCAAAACACAAAATAGAAGGGAAAAATAGTCCATTTTTAAAAACATCCTACTTCGAAGTACAGATTTTTAGTTCTATTTAGGTAAGGCTTTTTTCTTTTTTAAAAAGATTTAAATCCATAAAATATCACAAAGACAATGCAAATAGAGTCTGAAAATGGGTTTGTTTTTATTTCGTCAGTTGTGGGGCCTAAACTTGGCCTGGGCACTGTCACTCAGCTCTTCAGCCCAAGGCTAGTGCTCTACCAATTGAGCCACAGTGTCACTTCTGGCTTTTTCTGCTTATGCAGTGTTGAGGAATCAAACCCAGGACTTCATGCATGCTAGGCAAGCACTCTACCACTGAGTCACCTTTCAGCCCTGAAAGTGGTTTTAAAAGGCTGCTAACTAGAATGTTTAATCTCTGGTTTACCTAATAAAATTATTTTCAATAAAAATCTCTGTTTATCTATAACTGAACATACATTAAATGAATGTCTAAAGCAGTCATTAAAAAGTTAATTACTGCTTAAGTAACAGGAGTTCTGGTTTAGATAGATGCTTTTAAAAAATCAACCACAATCATGTGGACAAAGATGTTTGCAATTGTAAGCTGGGTACCAGTGGCTCATGCCTGTAATCCTAGCTACTCAGGTGGCTGAGATCTGAGGATCACAGTTCAAAGCTTCCCCCGGCAGGAAACTCCTAACTCCAATTAATCACCAAAAAGTCAGGAGCAGAGCTGTGGCTCAAGTGGTAGAGCATAAGCATTGGGCAAAAAAGCTCAGGGACAGTGCCCAGGCCCTAAGTTGAAGCCCCTGGTCTGGCGTGTGCATGTGTGCGTGTGCGCACACATACACACACACACACACACACACACACACACACACACGTATTATTTTAATATTGCTTTAATTCTGTAGTCTTTAAAATTCTTCATTTATTTCCACTGTAGATCTCTGCCTCACTTTCCCCTTTGGAAGGTGCATTCTTAAAGAACAGTCCAAGTCTTCTGAATCCTATTATAGTTGGTTATATGACTATAGAGGCTCATCCTGGGGGTTCTTAGTGTTTTTCTGAATTTAAAAATTACTCACCCCACCCCAATACTCACTTTTCATCATTTGCAAATTTAATTCCACTGCTTGTAATGGGATCAAGAAAGAACCAGTCAAATCCAGGGAAATACCGATATATCTGAAGACAAGACATAAACCATCTTTACAAGTGTTAAGATATTTATATAGAAAACTAGAAACAAGAGTCCAGGCAAGCTGGGCACAGGTGGCTCACACCTGTAATCCTAGCTACTCAGGAGCCTGAGATCTAAGGGAATCGCTGTTCAAAGCCAGCCTGGGCAGGAAAGTCTGAGAGACTCTTATCTCCAATAAAACACTCAGAAAACTGGAAGTGGTGCAGTGACTTAAGTGGTAGAGTGCTAGCCTTGAGCTGAAGAGCCGAGGGACAGTGTTCAGGCCCAGAGTTTAAGCCCATGACCGACACAAAAAAAAAAAAAGAAAAAAAAAAAGGTTCAGGCAGTTTAAGTTTAGGAATGCACACGAGTCTTATCTACCTCATTTCTAAGGGAGTAAAGTGCTGTACAGTGAGAAGACACCTCCCATCCTACCCCTGGCTTTGCAACTGGGGAAAGACTCATCCCAAGGTCTCATAGGCCAGCTATGTCAGGGATTTCCCAGCAGGTAGAGCCCTCACACCTCAGAGCAGCAGCCAGAAACCAGCTCAGACACCAGACTTCATTCAGACACAGGGTAAGGAAAAGGGGGTCCACAGCTGTTTTCATCATATGATTTCAGAGAAAAGCAGCACCCCAAAAATCAAAGGAAATAAAGGGTTCTATTGGCCTAGAGTAGAGCAGAATGAGCTCAGGAGAGATGAGCTGACATAGAGGCCCAGGTCATAATGGGTAGTTGGAGTGAGAAGAATAACAGCTCTTTAAAAGAAGGATCCAGGGCTGGGAAGGTGGCTCAGTGGTAGAGCGTTTGTCTTGCATGCCTGAGGCCCTGGGTTCGATTCCTCAGCACCACATAAGCAAAAAGAAAAAAAGCTGGAAGTGGCGCTGTGGCTCAAGTGGTAGAGTGCTAGCCTTCAGCTGAAGAGCTGAGGGACAGACAGCGCCCAGGCCCAGAGTTCAGGCCCCACAACCGGACCCAAAAAAAATAAATAAATAAATAAAATAAAAATAAAAGAAGGATCCAAGGTTTCAGACACCCTGGCAAGGGAGAGGTGGGGACTCACTCACCCTGCAATCTCCAGTGCGGATTAGAGCTTCAACCTGATATATGACTAGGAGGCCAGACTCCCCACAGCCCAGGTCCCAAGCACTGCCCAAGACCCAGAGAGAGGGGAGGGGGTCACCCACCAGTTCCTCCTGTAATGACCAGGGCAGTCCTTGTTGGCTAGGATAAGCTCCACAAACACTCACTGCTCACAGGAAGTGATGCTACCTCACAGGCACCCATGCCAAGCAGGCAATGAGGCCATGGGGGAAGGTCGCCAAACAATACAACTGTGAGCCTGTCCTCCCATCTGGCTGCAAAACTTAATAAATTTAATAATGTCTATATTATTTAATAAAATCTATATTCATTAGAATACTTAGGCTTTTTTTGTGTAGGCCCTAAGACTTGAACTCCAGGCCTGGGCACTGTCCCTCAGGTCTGCTTCTGGCTTTTTTAGTATTTAATTAGAGGTAACAGTCTCATGGGCTTTCTAGCCCAGACTGGCTTTGACTTGTGATTCTCAGTTCTCAGCCTCCTGAGTAGCTAGGGTTACAGGCATGAGCCACCAGCACCCGGCATACTTTTATACTTATTATTTTTATTATTTACTTATAACTAATTTCATATTTTAATAGTATTTTAATAATTATTTTTAATAGAATCATGTACTTGCCACTGAAAATGGATGGCTCTTTGCTTCTTCTCGGATATTAGTAAATGGAGATTCCAATATAAGGGCATCTGGAGGTGTCTCTACATAAATTAAAAAAACAAAAACAAAAACAAAAAACTCAGATGGGATAGTAAGACCAGGGTTCAGTTCTTCTACTCAAGAATCCACCTCTGCAGGCCTCACCCCTCAGTCCCGTCCCCACAGTAGGAGCCCCAGAGGTCTGCTAGGGATCTTGTGGGGAGAGCAGGCTAGGGTGAGTCCAGAGCATACCCAAGATCCCCACCCTTAATGGCCGGCTCCTGCTGCTCATCCACCAGTGTCTGCTCACCAAGAACCTGCCACAGGGGTTGGCACCCGCAGGGAAGCAGTTCCCTTACCTCGCTCACAGAGACGCCGCACCAGATTTGTCGCCACTCTGGGAGAAAGAAAAAAATACATATATATAAAATATATAGTTCAGGCAAATTATAATCACAATCATTTTAGATAACTGCTCTGATCCTGGAGAATGTCCAGAGAAGGTGTGGGACCCAAGAAGCTAACAGGGTGAGCTATCAGCTCCTCTCTCCATGATGTGGCAACGACAGCCACTTTCTGATCCTGAGGAATGCCATATGTAGTGGCCCTCCCAGAAACAGCATGTCCATTCCCAGCCGCCAACAAGGGTGCTGCTGGGACAGAAGACAAGGTACCTGGACGACCCTGTCAGCCAGGGTCTGCCTGTATCCCTTCTGGGGCACAGTGCCCAGGGAGTCCAGGGACCCTCTCCTGGGGGACACTGTTCACTCTCTCTACGAGGGGCAGGTGGCCCTGGCCTAGGACGGCCTAGGAATGCTAGCTCCAAGAGAGGAGCAAGAGACAAGAAGGACCCAGCCACTGTGCCTGAAGGAAGGACAAGGGGAAGAAGGGCGGCTGCTGGGCCGAGGGCTCCTTTTAGAAACACTCTGGACCTTGCATCAGCAGAAGCATCCAGGCTGCCCACAAATGGAACATTAAGACATTTCCTGTCTTGGCAGATGTAGGAAATGGACCACAAACAACTCTTCCCCACTCCAAAGTGGCAAGCTGCTTCCAACCTATGCTGCAAGCTTAGCCTGGATGGACGACCTGCACACGCGTTCCACAGACAGCTGACAGAAGGCACAGGTGCACCCCAGGATAAAACACTCCAGAACAAGAACACCTCAGAACATGAACACTCTGAAAATATCTGCACCTCCATGATCCCTGTCAAATTACTTGTTGGGATGAAGAATTACCCCTTCCCAGGGCAGGGGACCCACACTGCTGGGACTCACAGAGTTTCAGATTCCTGACTGGACTGCTGCCTAGGCTTACTTCCAAGTAAGGTCACCTCCTGCGGGGAATTCTTACCCAGTACCCAGGGAATGACCCCAAATATACACGGGGTTGTCACCACTTCTAGCTTTGATCCAGTCAAAGACGTGGAGTGCATCATACGTCATGCCCCGCTCGGACGGCGTTCCCACTGAATCACCCCAACCTGTGAGGGGAACAGCAGGAGGCAGGAGTTAAGGGCAGTTCATGAAAGCACAGTCCCAGCACTGGAGGCTGCCTGAGTATGTGCAGTCCCATTAATGCTGCTGGCAGTGAGCAGTCAGGGAGGGTAGATGTAGGCAGAAGGGCCTGACAGTGAAGAAAGGTACACGAGGCCCTCCCCCAGCCCCCTGCTGACTGAACAAATCAGAGATTCCCAATTACTTTAAGTAGGTGGGCTGCATATTTAGCTGATGACTAACAGAACAGAGTCAACAAAACAACATCCCACAATCTCAGATTGCCAACACTGCCCACAGACACAAGCATCAAGGCCAGGCTTTCCTTCTGTCTTCTTGACCTCCCAATACTGAGGGTTGGTGGGGCCAGCCCAGGCTAGAATGTTAATAAGCCCCAGCCAATGAGAGCCCAGCCCACCCAGGGACCACAGAAGGGCCAGGGCAGAATGTGGAGAGTCAGGACAGTATGGGAAGCAGGGGGATTTAAAGGCTCAAGGCAAGTCTAATCTTCCCCAAGAGCTCTTCTCTGTAGTCTCCAGAAAAGGCCAAATGCAATTGTCTTTCTAGCAATTCAGCAGTGAGTCATCATCAAATGATCTGAAACTCCTAAAGCTTTAGAAGAGCTGGTTCTGCTGTGTAAGCAAACCTGTTAGGCTGCTGCCAGCTTCCCAAACCCCAGAGGACAGAGGAGAGGAGGCAGAGAGATGGCTGGAGGGTTGGACCACCCTGTGGGAGACAGAGAAAGGAGAAGAGAGACAGATGGGGAAGAGTGAGAAAGAGAAGGAGGGAAAGAAAAGGGAGGGAAGGGAAGAAGGAGGGAGAAAGAGAGAGAGGGAGGGACAGAAATACAGGGAGAAGTCAGAGGTGGAGTGGGATGGTCTCCCACACCACTCAGAGATGCACATACTCCCTAAGCACTGCAAAGAGGGGCAGAGAATGCCTTTGCTTGATAGACAACCGGGCGAGGGGGTGAATGGAAGCAGGAGGTGGCTCATTTTCTTTGTCTTAAGGCCTTCAGCATACAGCAGGAAGAGAAAAACCTTTTTGGCATGCAGAAAGGAGAGGGTAAGCTACATTCCATCTCATTTTAGAGTTTTTCTGATGGACCTTTCTCCAATGGAAGACCCATCATTGTGGCTGGCCAAGGGTGGGCCCTAAAGATGGGCACATCCATATCCTGGAGCTGGTGAACATGGCCAGGAAAATTAAGGGTGCAGAAGGAATGAAGACTACTAATGGACTCAACTAGAGATGGGGATAATCCTGAACTATCCAGATTGACCCCAGGTCACCACAAGGCTCTTTATAAATGAAGGCAAGGACAACAGTTACAACGGTCCAAATGACTGAGCCTGAGACTTAAAAGGCCAAGGCTGAGTTTGAATGTGAAAGAGGCCATGAGCCAGGGAGCGTGATGCCTTTATTACCTGGAAAGGCAAGGCAGGGGGGCTCTCCAGAGCTCCCAGAAGCCCCATAGCACACTGATTACAGCCCAATGGCTAAAGATTTTAGATTTCTGATCTTCAGAACTGCAACCTAACAAATCAGTGATTTTTTTTTTAAAAAGAAACATTTATGTTGACAATTCATTACAGAAGCAAACTGAACTAATAAAACCATTACATACAGCTGGTAGCTGCTTTCCTGTCTCCCCCACCCATCTGTTTAAGAGCCTCTGCACCACAGTCCTTCTCCAGAAGGCCAAGGCAAGCTAGCCAAGTAAACTTCAGCCCTTTGAACTCTCCAAGTGAGGGCTACATGGAAGAGTATTCCTTTAAAATAGTTGATCACTATTAATACAAATTACTTCTGCTGTCCACTGAAGTGGAATGTTCGGAGCACATTATCAAACTGGATTCTTGATCTGCCCAGTGGCAAGCACTGACTCATTCCCAAAAGAAAGGCGTGTTGAGGGGACAGAATAATCTATCTTCTCTCTCAAAGGGTCTTTTTTCTATTTTTAACAGTTCAACACTAGCTCTGCTGCTGAGCCTAAAATGTGTCTCATGTCTAGCTTCAGGGAAAATTTAAGCCCAATAAGAACAGAGGGTATTTTCTGCATTTAAATGTCTCTGACTGAGGACATGTGCCGGGGTTCTCTGGTACCAGTACCTCCCTTACTGGAAAGGACTCCTGGGTGTCCATACCATGGGCTTTGTTAGGAAACCCACTACCCAAGGCCCATATCAGAAAAGAATTACCGCCTTTCCCACTCCTTGACATCATCACTGTCATCACAGGTCACAGCACAGTAAAAACAAGTGCCAGATTTGCTTTGAGGCTCTCAGAGCAAACCTGTCTATCAGATGCAAGTGGGAGAAACGTGTGTTCTGACACACTCTTAAGAGAAACCTCACCTCTATAGTCAAAGGTGACCACGTGGTAACCAAGGGAACTCAGCACCTGTGAAATAAAAAATACACACCTCTGACAACAAATCCAAGGGGCCTTGGATTGACAACTTGATTATTGCTAAACCCAACTAGAGTTGGATTGGCAACTTGACTGTTTCTAACCCATCCAGAGTTTTCTCTCAGTGTTTTGCACACAACAGAGATTTAATAAAGACTGTCTCTGTGTAGCCCATCTCCTGACTGAACAATGCAGAAAGGACACCTCTTCTGCTGTTTAGACAGCAGACGGACCTGCTGGCACCCACAATACCCAATTCCCAGGAAGACACTATGCCTCAGGGTGGCCTTGGCCTCCAGTGAACTTTAACCATCCAGTAAGATGACAAGCCCCCGAGCCCCCACAAAGACATGAGAAACCTATACAAGGACCCTTACCACAACCTAGCAATAGCTCTGATTTTGGACTTGGCATTGTTATTTCCTCCTATTTTTTTTTGGTGTTGTTTTTGGTCTGTCATGGGGCTTGAACTCTGGGTCTGGGTGCTATCCCTCAGCTCTTCAGCTCATGGCTAGTGTTCTACCACATATGCCACAATGCCACTTCCAAATTTTTGGTAGTTTAATGGAGATGGTTTCATGGACTTTCCTGCCCTGGCTAGCTTTGAACTGTGATCCTCAGATCTCAGCCTCCTGAGTAGCTAGGATTACAGGTGTGAACCACCAGCACCCAACTTGTTGTTTTTTTTTTATTGTGAAAATACAGTACAGAGTTGTTATTATTTTTTAATCCCTATAGACTAGCTGACTTTTACTCTAAGCAGTGTTTCATGTCCTGGGGTGTGCCCGGAACAATGTGGGAGTTTTCATGAAAATACACCCACAGCCACTCATCACTCCCATCTTTTGGGATTGCTGGTATTTCCTGTCTGCTCCCAGCCCTCTCCCTCGTCAGGACCTGTATCCACAGCATAGCTGCTGAAGGCCTCAGACCTGGAGAGGGGAAATCTTTTTTTTTTTTTTTTTTAATGCCAGTCCTAGGCTTAAACTCAATACCTGGGTGGCTTTTTGATGGTTAACTAGAGTTAATAAGAGTCTCATGGACATTTCTACCCTGACTGGCTTTGAACTGCAATTCTCAGGTCTCAGATCTCAGCTTCCTCAGTAGCTAGGGACTATAAGCATGAACCACATGTGCACAGTTAGAATCTTTTTTTTTTTTTTTTTTCTGTCAATCCTGGGGCTTAAACTCAGGGCCTGAGTGCTGTCCCCAAGCTTCTACACTCAAGACTAGCTCTACTACTTCGAGCCAGAGCACCATTTCTGGTCTTCTGATGGTTAATTGGAGATAAGAGTCTCATAGACTTTCTTGCTCAGGTGGCTTTGAACCACAATCCTCAGATTTCAGGCTCCTGAGTACCTAGGATTACAAGCATGAGCCACCAGTGCCCAGCTAGAATCATTTCTATTAATAGAAACCTCAAGGAAACTGGTAATTCTCAGGCCCTGGCCTGTCCTATTTTGGTACAATTCACTCTGAAGGGTGAGGGCGGGGAGAGGGGAGATAAACTCTCCAATAGCAACAAAGCAAGATAAATCCATACATGTGTATATGTTCCTTTCTTCCCTGTTGGCAGATGCAGACACCTCTCTGAGATGGGGACAGGGAAGCAGGCCTAAGCAAGTCTAGGATACTGCACCAAAAGCACGTCTTAAGCTCCTAGACCTAAAGGCCTCTGATCAAGAACAAAACCACACATGGGCTCTACTTTTTGTTCAAGCTGTGCCTCTTTACCTTCAGATATTCTTCTAAGCCTGCCTGGAACCTGATTCAAATCCTAATTCCACATTCCAATGACTCTGCAACTCAGCAGTGAATATAGCTCCTAGAGTGTGTGGCTTACCTTCTATTATTATTGAGTTTACATTAGTTATAAAAGGAGGGTTTGAGTATACAGTTTTCTATTTTCATTTTATACCTGAGAACACATCATTACAAACAGATTCGAGCCAGGTGCTGGTGCCTCATATTTGCAGTCTTAGCTAGTTAGGAGGCTGAAATATGAGGATTACAATTTGAACCCAGCCCAGGCAAGAAAGTCCATAAAAACTGTTAAGAGGAGGCTGGGAAGGTGGCTCAGTGGTAGAGCGCTTGTCTTGCCTGCATGAGGCCTTGGGTTCGATTCCTCAGCACCAAATAAGCAGGAAAAAAAAAGCCCAAAGTGGTGCTGTGGCTCAAGTGGTAGAGTGTTAGCCTTGAACAGAAAAGCTCAGGGACAGTGCTCAGATGCTGAGTTCAAGCTCTAGAATTGGAGCATGCGTGTGGGCATGCACACACACACACACACACATTCAAATGCCTTTCACATAATTGTGAATACTGGCAGATGATTCATAAAATGCGTGCATTCTGATTTTGGAGACCATCCTAGAAGTAGTATAAAGGGAAGAATCACAATAGAACAAGCCAGGCACTATCTTCTAGCATGTCTACCAATGACAGACATGACTACCTTTGGTCTCCTGCTCTTCTGGGCCATAAACACTCACCTTATAGAGCTCCACTCGGTGGTCTCCTCCTCTGTAGCATGGGAGAAGGAAACAGGAAGTGAGTGTTACTGTTCTTTCTCAGAATCGGGGGTGGGGGGATGGGGGGGGGATAAAGTTTGATCCTTTCAAGAGTCTGGAATCTGGAACTCCATTCCAGGGAGGGGCCAAGGGTAGATATATAACCTCTCTGGGTTCCCCTAAGTGGCCACAAGCTTGCCTCTAGAAGTACTAGGCTAAGCACTCTAAAAACATTTAATTATTAAGTGTACTTCTATTTTTCAATGAGAAATGCACATGTATACCTGCAAACAAAGAAACGAAGTAGTCCTACGCTGCCCTCCTGCTCCAGCCCTGAAGCCCTCCCAAACTCCCCAGGGTTCAAGGCCCAGCTGTGTAGATGGAAGCTACATCCAAGGGAAATTTGCACAAGCACCTTGCTACTTTTCTGAGGTTAGGAATGCTTAGCATACAACTCAGATTTTCACATGTTCATACTTCTCTGTGGCCTGACTAGATCCTACCTTTGTTCGGCTGTTGCCCAGCTGTTGCTGTGGACAGACCCGATAGCTGGGCAGGTGGTGCAGGGTGTGAAGAAGGAGCTCCTTGCCATACTTTTCACATGTATAGAGTGCGTGTGAGATGAAGGGGGAAAAAACCCAATGTTGTGTAAAAACAAAAATACAAAAGAGTAAGTTTCGAGGCCAGGAGGAAATGCTGTAATATGTTTTAAGTTATCTGTGGAAGATAACTTTTCTAAATTTTCCAGAACTACTTTTTTTTTTTTTTTTTGTCGGTTGTGGGAACTGAACTCTGGGCCTGGGCGCTGTCCCTCAGCTCTTCCCTGCCACTTAAGCCACAGCGCCACTTCCGGCTATTTTCTGCTTATGTAGTGCTGAGGAATCCAACCCAGGCAAGCACTCTACCACTGAGCCACCTTCCCAGCCCATTCCAGAACTACTTCTATCAAGTGAAAGTGGGGTTGACCTTCATGATACTTGGGTGCTGAGATCTTGCAGACTGATGGAGCCAGTGTCTGCCTGGGATCCATTCTAGGCACTCTGATTAGAAAAGGGTTTCAGCAATTGGGTGAATTCCCCCAAAAGAAGGGTTCAGATAGAACTAGACAGAATTCAGGTGAGATCTGAAACACACAGTAGTCACTGGGTATGAGAGGGGATGGCAAACCTTTGAAAGCTACCACTTTCTTCCTTTTAAACCTGAAGTTATTGGCAGGCTTTGTCTTCACATGTGACTGGCAGATCTAAGCCTATTCACAGCCAGCTGCACAGTTTTCTCATTTATAGAAGGATGTTACAAGAGCTGTCTGTAGTGACTTGCTCTTGCACAAAGAACAAACTACACAGCGCATGCGTAACTCAGTAGCCAAGTGCCAAGAGCTCCTCTTGGCAGACAGCACAGGCTGTGCTTCTGAGCTCTTTCTGCCATGCTCTCTGTATGGCTCTGCTGTGCAGACACTGACTCAGGCCTGCTTTCCTTCCAGAAAGGTCTGTGCATTGTTCACATCGCTGTTTCTGCCCCCACAGACACCTTAGCCTGACACTGAGGGGCCTCTGCCTCCCTGCGAGCCCCTTCTGGCTCTTTACAGGAGACCTAAAGAAACAGTCACAGGACACAGTGACTCTGGGGTCTTCAAAAAAAATGCTTTGCTCAAAAAATGCATCTCCCTCCTCATCCCCCATTCTTTAGAAGCCCTCTGAACAACAGTCTGTGGTGTAGAAGGAACATCACAGAATGGATGTCTTTGGAGAAAGCAATTCCAGCTCAGGCCAACCTGAAGGAGCCATTAAACCCAGCTGCTTCTCATGAAGTCACTGGATAAAGTCACAGGAAATAACCAGCCACAGTGTGTGTTTAATTCACAGCTTGTTAGGACATTCTGTGGTTGCTCATATCATGGCTGTGTGCAGAGAGCTCTCCCACAGCGGGCAGACTGAGCAGACAGACATGCCCATGCACACTCCATGGAGGTCTCTCCACTGGCCAAGGAAGTCACCCTTTTCACCTTTAGCTTCTTCTCTTACTGTTTTTCTACGCTTACTACCTCTTTTCCAGAAGTATATTGCCTTGCTGGGTGCCAGTGGACAGCACCCAGGCCCAGTTTAAGCCCACAACCAACACAAAAAAGAAGAAGAAGAAGAAAGAAGAAAGAAGAAGAAGAAAGAAGAAGAAGAAGGAGGAGGAGGAAGAGGAGGAGGAAGAGGAGGAGGAGGAGGAAGGAGGAAGAAGGGGAAGGAGGAGGAAGAGGAGGAAGAGGAGGAAGAGGAGGAGGAAGGGGGAGGAGGAGGACGAGGAAGAAGGAAGAAGGGGAGAAGGGGGAGGGGGAGGAGGAGGGGGAAGAGGCGGAAAGGGAGGGAGGGGAGGAGGAGGGGGAGGAGGAGGGGGAGGAGAGGGAAGAGAGGGAGGAGGAGGGGGAGGAGGGGGAGGAGGGGGAGGAGGGGGAGGAGGAGGGGGAGGAGGAGGGGGAGGAGAGGGAAGAGGAGGGGGAGGAGAGGGAGGAGGAGGGGGAGGAGAGGGAGGAGGAGGAGGGGGAGGAGAGGGAGGAGGAAGGAGCGGGAGGAGGGGGGGAAGGGGGGAAGGGGGAGGAGAGGGAGGAGGGGGGGATGAGTAGGAGGAGAAGTGTATTGCCTCTTCCCATGACTGCCCCAGCTGGCATCCTGGAACTATCTCACAGGCAAGGTGGGCCTGCCTGCTAATTGCCCCAGGGTGACAGACTTGGGAAACCAGCAGCAAGTAGACAGGAGCATGAGGGTACACTGAGACCACCATCGAGAATCATCACCACCCCTCCTCTGAGTGACCACAGCGTCCTCACTGGGAAACACTGCTCCCTAACCACACACCAGCACACACTGGTTCAAAAGAAAAGAATGGATGGGCCTCATGATGATGCACCATAACCCCAACACCCAGTGACAACACAGCAGGAAGAAGGAATCTGCCCTCTGGCTACAGAATGGCAGCTTCCTCCATCTCGACCCTGGCAGCTTCAGGTATGGTGTCTGAACACAGCTTCCCACAGATGTTCAACTCTGGGTTCCCCAAGGCAGCAAGGCCAGGAACACTCTACAGATCAGACTTGCTGGACTTCTGTACACAGGGTTGCCTTATATAAGCTTTACCTTCCTTCTACCCTCTCCCAGTGCAGTTAGAACTCTGCCTTTTCCCTTGTTCTTGGGATGTTCTCCCTCAGTGGGTAAGCTTGATTGTATGGCACTACCGGTTTGCTCCAAGTAGTCTGGGCTAGTACACTCTTCCAGACAAAAGAGCCAGACGCTGCAGGGAGGATGCATGGCCTGTGTGAGCTCACCTGGTACCTGCATTCCCGTGCAGGTACAAAATGATGGGGTGGCTGGAAGCCAAAGCATCCTCATACCACATCTGGTCCTTCCCTTGGGCATTCTTCCACCAGACAGCAGGAATGGTATGCCTGGAGACAGAAGAGGGAATGACACAGTCAGATGTCCCTCTATATACACAATGGAAATTATGAGCTGCGTTGTGGAGGGAGCTCTAGTCACAGAGCTCAGCAGAGCCAGCTAGCTACCAACAGGAGGAAGGAAGAGTGGCAAATTGTCCTGTCCTAGACAAGCCCAGTGGTATACTGTTAATCACTAGAGAAGGTCTGAATTATTATGTTTCTTCTGTAATTCTTACTCAAATTCATTCTAGATACCAGTGACATGGATCTTACAAAATTCAATAGCCATTGTTTTCTCATATCTTAACATCCAGCGTTTCATTTCTAATGCACCTAATACATTCATAAGGATCACATTTTGGGTGTTCTGGCCACTACAATGATCATTCCCATACAATCATAAAGCTATAGGATAGAGGGTCTGGTTTTGATGGCTGCAGTGGTGCATGCCTATATCCCAGTAGCTTTTACAGTTCCAGATACTCAAGAGGCTGTGGTGGCAGGATTACTTTGTTTGTGGTCCAAGAGTTTAAAGCAAGGAAGGAAAAGAGGAAAGGAGAGAGGGACATAAAGAAGAGAGGGAAGGGAGACAGAGAAAGAGAGAAGTCTATTTTAAAATGTTAGTTGCTAAGGGGCTTCCAAAAACCAGCCTACCTCTTGGGGCTTCTGTCAGAGGCCCAGAAGTCCCCCCACCCTCAGGCATTAGGAAGATCCTCATGCCTGGGTCTCTCCTTCAGCTCACTGGCTGAGGGGAAGGTTGAGACTTAGCTGCTAATGAGAAAGGCCCTCTGGCTGCACGCAGTCCTTTGCAGTTCCTTTAAGAAGCTGGTAGGAGTATCTGGCAAGATGGTGAAGGTGGCTGTGAGTGAAGCTTGCTGCTTCCCATGGCCCAACTAGATGGCACAGGGGTACAAATCAGGGTAGCACCTGACACAGTGTGGCTGTCACTCCCTAGACACTTAGCATTGTCAGTAAAACAACAATTTGGGGTAACTGACAACTTAGGAAGATGCTTTAGTGCTTTCGGCCTAAGTACCACCACACTTGCACCCTTCCTGCAATAGGACAGACACATATTCCCAGATGGAGAACCGACCCATTTCCCCACTAAATAGCCCTGGACAAAAGAGGCCAAGTTCCTGAGAGAAGACAGAAAGCTAGAGTCCCACATGCATGGATCAGCAACTGCTAGATTAAATCAAAACATAACAAAAGACTCCACTCCCTACATCAACTACTAAGAATAAAAATCTCCTTTCTCGTTTTATGTTCTTTACCAGGAACCATCATTAGAATTTATCTGAATGTCCTCTTATACACCCTTGGAATCTACTCACAGCATTCCATTTACAAGCTTCTCACACACACAGTGGTTTTCTGAGACTGCGGAAAGAGACTTCATGACTACTGAAAAATAAACGCAGCCAGATAAAGGAACAGTGATTCAGTGCTGCTTCTAGGAGAAAAAAAGAAATGCCATAGCGAGGCAGTTTTGGGGCCAGCTATTCAGTAAAATACTTATTACCTATGCAAAAAAAAGCATGAAAATGTATTCCAAGGAGAGACAGAGATGTCATGGGACTTAAACCCAACTTAAATTTACATCAAATATATATATATATATTAAATATATATAATATTATATATTATATGTTTAGGAGACAGCAAATGCCGATCACCAGCTCCTAAGAAGCGCTATTGGTAAAAAAAAAAAAAAAAAAAGGAACATTTAAATGTGTATTTACAACTCTCTGCTTGCATTTTTTGTTTCTAGCTTGTTTTTTATTTACCTGGGAAATAAGACTCTAAAAACAATCTAGTTACAAAGACTTTTGCTGTTTCAAAAACCTCAGAACAGAGTTTGGCACCAGTTCATCATGCACCATTAGGATCAAATTTAGCTGAGATCTTCCCTTTGCCATAACAATGAGTGAAGATAAAAATGAGCAAGCAACACTTCAAAGTTCAGTGTCAAGGACATAGGCCGGGCTAAGCAGGGTCCTTCCCAGATCCAGAGGAGCCAGCATCTCAGCTCTGCAGCCTCTTCACATGTACTCACCATACTCCAATCGTTACGTCTTCCTCTGGCTGGAGGTAGTAATTGCAGGTGTGATTTAAACCTTGATCCTGTGGTTTTTTCAGGTCAATAAAATAGGGAACCCTCACTGTAGGGAGCAAAGAGATGGAATCAGTTAGTTGGGGTAGACTCACATATACATGCATAGAAAAATAGATGCATAATCACATGTATACTTGCACACCCATAGATACATGTTGACAGGTACCCCTTCCTACCCCCACAGCAGATGTGAAGTGCTCAAAAAGCATCAAGTACATTTTCTGTAAAATCCTGCCAGAAGGAGGCTGCAGACAAGACTGTGAGGCTGAAAGAGCACTATAACACTGAGAGTAATCTTCACAACCACAAAAGTTGTTCAAGGTATGAGAAAATGCAAGGCAGAGAAGGAAAAAAATCACTGACAGGAGTAAGGCTGAACTGGCCATAAGGGAGGCAGAGACATGGGGCAGACAATCTTGTGAAAGAACTCAGCTACACAATAGCTGAAGGCTAGGGCCAGGGTGGGTGGCAGGGGTGATAGGAAAGGGAATTATGTACAAGATGTTCTCAGTCTTCTGTAGCAACAAGAATCAAGCCCTGCTGAATGTAGGAGGTAAAGAAGGTAGAGGAGTTTCAAAGTTTTTAGTGTTGTCACTTCCCAGAAAGAACAGTGGAAGATGAGGTGTGGGACCAGTGAAATGGATTAATCCAAACCTTGTCCAGACTCCCTAACATGACAACAATACAAAAGGAATCCTATGGTCCAAGTCATCTGCAGTGAGGGCAAAAGCTGGGTAATCTGATGCCCCAAAATCATGGGATTGTTATCTCTGAGGAGCATCCATGGCAAAGAGGGAATCAATTGTAAAGTAACCACTGTGAAACCAACAACTATACCCATGTTTAGCTCAGGAAAAATATAAAAACACACATGCCAGATGTGGGGAGCACTTAACTTTCTACTTTACCACTGCTTGTGGTAAACACAACTTTTGATGGCAAATTTATTAAAAAATGAAAACCTTATACAAACACACACACACACACACACACACACACACACACACACACACACACACACACACACACACACACACACACACACACACACACACACACACACACACACACACACACACACACACACAGCTGGGTGCTGGTGATTCATGCCTGTAATCCTAGCTACTCAGGATGCTGAGATCTGAGGATCATGGTTCAAAGCCAGCTTGACTCTTATCTTCTAATTAACCACCAGAAAACCAGAAGTGGGACTGTGGCTCAAAGTGGTAGAGTGGTAGCAAAAGAGCTCAGGAACAGCTCCCAGGCCCTGAGTTCAAGCCCCATTACTGATCAAAAAACAAATAAACAAATGCAAGATGCTTAAAAAAAAAAGAGGATTTAATTATTCGGCTTACAAAATGGTGGCTCCCACCCAAAAGGAACAGTAAAAAAGAGTAGGATGGTCCTGACTTCTAGCTGATCCTGCTTTCTAAAAGGAAGCCACAACAGCTGCCCACAATGGTTTGTTTTTTTGGTGAAGAAGGGGTTTCATGACAATTCTCATAGATCACATGGCATCCTGCATGTCTACTTCTCACTTCGTCAAATGCCACTGGAACTTGGGGAACATTTGCTGAATAAGTGAACTACCTGACTTGCAAGAACCCAGAGTGTACACGCTTCTTCCCAGATATTCCTCTGAGCATTTGTCTTACCCCATGTGGGAAAATGAATCCTCTTCCCACTGGACTGCTGTTTATATGGCCAACTTTTTGATCTACATCTTTACACTTTCCTATAGTTTCCTTGTTATAGGCTGAGTCATGTCCTCCTGGAAAAACATGTTGAAATTCTTGCCCCAGCATCTTTGAATATAACCTTACTTGGAAATCAGATTTAAATAAAAGGAAGCAAGCTTAAATGAGTTCATCAGAATAGTCCCTAATCAAATATGGCTAGTGACTGTTAGAGATTATTTGGACTTTGCCAGAAAACCATGCAGACATCCAGGTACAAAGAACGAAGAAAGGTCTATTGCTGGGAAAGGGGCCGGCAAGACCCCTTCTCACAAGGGAGAAGTGAGAAGCATAGGCTATTGTCTGAGGTGACCTATATAACCTAGGTTTAGGAGAGGCTAGAAGGGGCTAGGAGGCAGAGACCCTGGTGTGGGCCAGGGGCTTCATCATGGTGGCCTGGGATTTATGGCTGCTGCCCAAGTAGTAGACAAGGGGCCCTGCAGCTGCCTAGACCTGAAGGTCACTCTAAGGGGCTCTTGTTTCCTTATATGGTGGTAGCTGCCCCCAGAGAAGTGTCATCCCAAGGTAAAGGGCTTTGGAGGCTGATTATTTACTGCCTTTACTAAATGGGCCTAGTGTTGCCTAAGAAGGGAGCATGCTAAGCTGTGAAGAGGGGAAGGAGCATAGTAAGCTATGGGAAGGGAGCTCTTTGGGCTAACAGTGACTTTATAAAAATGTGGAGGGCCTCATGAAAAGGTCTGTGAGAAGAAAGTCATGCATGCCCAAGCCAATGGGTAACACAGACTACTGGCTACCACTAAATGATGAGAGAACACAGGAAAGACTCATCAGAGAGCATGGCCTGCTGACAGCTTGATCTTCTACATTCTAGGACTGCAAGAGAATAATTTGTTAGGAAAATGGACACAGTCATACAAAGGCGTTTAGATTGCATCCTGACAATGGTGTCATGAGATAGGACTTTTGGCATGGAAATAATAGAAAGATTGAGCCAAGTGCGTGGGCTTTAATGGGCTTCAGCTCCCAAGTGGAAAGGAGCCAGCCCTGACCAAAAAGTAGACAGACTGTTCCTCAAGCAAAGAAAGAAGTGAAACTTTATTGCTTACAAGGATGGACTAAGGGATGGTAATCATCTCGCCTGAAGGACTCCTATGAGACAGAGTAGAAGCTGCAGAATTGTAGGTGTTTATGCTAATCCAGTGGTTCCGAGAGAACAGGATAGGAGACAAGCTCCAAGGGCAATCAGCAAGTCTCCATGAAGGCTGAAAAGAACTTGACCCAAAGGTTGCAGCAGCAGAGCAGAAGAATTTCAGACCTTTTCATCCCATCTCATTCATCAGACATCTGCAGGTCTAGGAGCTAGAGGGTGTATTTAGGCTTACTAAGCTTAAACAGTGGTACCCTACAGGCCTGGGTCCATTTCATGGGCTACCTCAGGTTATAGAGGCCTACTCACATGCCTTCATTCTATGACTTTACTGTATACTTTTGGAACCTGAAAGCTGAAAACAAATATGCAGACCTGGTGCTCATCATCAACACTGGACCAGACTCATTTCTGCAGCCCACCTCTGCAACTAGAGCTGCCTTCATCCTTGCTAAAGTGAGAACCAAGTCACTGAGTGGGAGATACTTGACGTTAGGGCTCAGTTTCACTCACAGCTCAGTTCTATGTCTGGAAGAGTCTAGTGATGAAATGCAAAGTGTCCTGCGGCTCTGAGAGGATACTCTGGTAACTGCCAAGTGATTTAGGATTAGCAGCTAATCCTCAGAGCTTCTACTTCCAAGTAATTTAGGAGCCCAGAAGCCCTATTCTACTCTAGGACAGCCTCATTCTAGGAAGCTGATTTTTTGGTTTTGTTTTAATTCTGATTGAGTCAACCATGAGAAAGGAAGTACACGGAATGCTCTAGTCCAGCAAACACCACCCCTACACAACAACCTCCCTTACTCAGCAGCACTCTGACTAGTGTGACGACCTAGAGACAGCAGGCTGGTTAGTGTCAGGGCCATCTAGCCCCAGGTACTGTGGCTATAGGAACCACCTGGCCAGCACTTCCAGATAAGAAGAAATGACACAAAACAAGGGAACAAGGATGAGGTGTGCATGAGTTTCGCTGGCCTGAGTAGGGTCATAGGATCTGCCTAGACCAAAAGTGCAGCTCACCCCTTTTAGCCAGTATCAAGTTGAGTACAAGACAACCATCAATCCTTTGTGACCCCCCCCCCCCCCCGTGACTCTGGGATGCTATCTGGAGCTGCCCGTCTAGGCCTCTGCCTGGACCCCTGCTTCACTCAGACTGGAGCAGGAAGACAGTGCCTGGGGAATGGGCCTCTGGGCGATGCTCCTATATAGTTCACTATAGGCGTGGCCCAGCTCCCACTGCCATCACGCACAGGCTCACCTCAAAGAGGTTTTGTCTGCATAGCCTGGGAACCCAACCTGCAAGATCTTGGTTGTAGGCCAGCAAGGCGCATCTAGCTGCTGGCCTCTGGCTTTTCTTTTTTTTTTTTTTTTTTTTGGTCGGTCGTGGGGCTTGAATTCTGGGCCTGGGCGCTGTCCCTCAGCTCTTCAGCTCAAGGCGAGCGCTCTACCACTTGAGCTACAGCGCCACTTCAGGTTTTCTGGTGGTTTGTTGGAGATAGGAGTCTCATGGTCTCTCCTGCCCGGGCTGGCTTTGAACCGTGATCCTCAGATCTCAGCCTCCAGAGTAGCTAGGATTATAGGCGTGAGCCACCAGCGCCCGGCTGGCCTCTGGCTTTTCCAGTTGCTTAAAACCTACCTTCAGGGGCTGGGAGGATGGCTCAGTGGCAGAGCGCTTGCCTTGCAATGCCTGAGGCCCTGGGTTCGATTCCCCAGCACCACATAAGCAAAAAGAAAAAAAGCCGGAAGTGGCGCTGTGGCTCAAGTGGTAGAGCGCTAGCCTTGAGCTGAAGAGCTGAGGGACAGCGCCCAGGCCCAGAGTTCAGGCCCCACAACTGGACCCAAAAAAAAAAAAAAAAACCTACCTTCAGACCATGTCGCCACATATCAGCAACCACAAATACTAACAGGCACAATTTAGGAAAGATCTTGCACGTACAAGGTGTAAGGTCTGCTCCCAGGCCATGCAGGCCCTGTGCTGATACCTCCCTACCTCTTGGCTGTTTCCATCCAGTATCTGTGTTACCTAGGTAACTGGTATACCTAGAAGCAGTCACCTCCCCCTCCTGGATCACATCCTGGTGAGGTCATATCCTGATCTAGTGTGACCACCTCTTCCCATCCCAGGGGTGGGTCAGCCCTTTTCCAACATGCCTTCGACCACACATGAAGGGGGCAGCAGTTGGGTACACAAACTTTTCCTGCCTGAATAGTGCTTGGTGTTCTCTTTGTCGGCTACCTAATGAAATCTACCTATTTAA